>NW_020171798.1:878493-939355 GCF_003031525.2 Neophocaena asiaeorientalis asiaeorientalis
ACACACACACACACATATATATATATAATTTAAGGTCAACAAAATAATTTACAATAAAAATGTGGTAACCTATTGCTTAATAAGACCCATGGCTATAAATAGTGTTGTCTCATCCCACTGAGCACAACATAAGCAAAAACAAAAAATTAATTTAAAATGACAGATTGAATTAGACACTGGCATAAAACAGGCAGATTCATATTACCAAGAAAATGTCATTGGTTCTTGGTTGTCTATTACATGAAGAGCAAACCAACTACAGAAACATAACCACCCCACACAGCATTGCAGTTTCATGTGTGTGTGTTTTTTCTTTTAACTTTTATTGGAGTATAGTTGATTTACAGTGTTGTGTTAGTTTCAGGTGTACAGCAAAGTGAATCAGTTATACACATATATAGATCCACTCTTTTTTAGATTCTTTTTCCATATAGGCCGTTACGGAGTGTTGAGTAGAGTTCCCTGTGCTATACAGTAGGTCCTTATTAGTTATCAGTTTTATAGATAGTAGTGTGTATATGTCAATCCAAATCTCCAATTCATCCCTCCCCCACCTTTACCCCCTGGCAACCATAAGTTTGTTTTCTACATCTGTAACTCTATTTCTGTTTTGTAGATAAGTTCATTTGTACCCTTTTTTTAGATTCCACATATAAGTGATATCGTATGATATTTGTCTTTCTCTGACTTACTTCACTCAGTACGACAATCTCTGGGTCCATCCATGTTGCTGCAAATGGCATTATTTCATTTTTTATGGCTGAGTAATATTCCATTGTATATATGTACCACATCTTCTTTATCCATTCCTCTGTTGATGGATATTTAGGTTGCTTCCATGTCCTGGCTATTGTAAATAGTGCTGCAATGAGCATTGTGTTTTTAAATAGATGACTTTTTTTTGTAATACATTTATTTATTTATTTATTCATTTGGCTGTGTTGAGTCTGTTGCTGCACGTGGGCTTTCTCTAGTTGTGGTGAGCGGGGGCTACTTTTCGTTGGCTTCTCATTGCAGTGGCTTCTCTTGTTGCAGAGCACAGGCTCTAGGCACACAGGCTTCAGTAGTTGTGGCATGCAGGCTCAGTAGTTGTGGCACACAGGCTTAGTTGCTTCGCACCATGCGGGATCTTCCCAGACCAGGGATCAAACCCGTGTCCCCTGCATTGGCAGGTGGATTCTTAACCACTGCGCCACCAGGAAGTCCCTAAATAGAGGACTTTTGATTGCACATTTATACAAAGGAAATTGGTAAGGGAAAAAGTAGAATAATATGTTTGTGCCTACCATCTGTAGTGTGATTTTCTTAAAGTCTTCTGAAGCAGTCAGTGGATGTGGTGACTATTTGTTTCATCAAAGTACGTGTAATACTGTAGCAGGAAGCATTATAAGTAAATACATGAGTTATTAGAATGAATCTATTTTGGGGGGAATTCTTGTTTATAGGTGTGCATGTATATCCATGGCTCATACCTTAGAATGCGTCCATCCACCTTCCCCCAGAGTCCAGTGAACCTTTCTACAGCATCGCAGGCTGACAGTCTCTGGCCCTTCCTGATTACTTGCAGTGGTGGGAGGGCAACTTGTTCCATCTTGAACAGTGGTGCTTGTTAGAAAGTTCTCCCTTCTCATTCAGTTATCAGACCTAATCATCACATTAGCCTTAGATCATCAAATTAGCAAGTCCCCACATCCAGGCCTTCCCAGGACAGTCCAGTTTATACCTAGTGCCCCCGTGGAATCCATGATAGCTTCCCTTTTCACTCGCAAAGGTGTCTTGCATGGGGGATAGATTACAGGGTCCCTATCACTGAAGCCAGCATGCAGCTTTTCCATCAGCCCTGAGAAGACAGGGTTTCCATATCTTTACCCAGTCTGATTTCCCTTCTTTGGTCTTGCCCCACTTTCTTTCATGTCCTACCTAAAATATGGTACCCAGAATTAAACACAAACTTCCAGAAATAGTTTAATTGTAGTAGAGTGTAGGAGACCTCTTGGTTTCATTATTCAGGATGCTGTACTTCTAACACGTGAACTAAGAACAGGACCTGGAACCATAAACAATATGACCCCCAACTTGTAGACGTGGAAGCTACCATCTAAACAAACCTCTTGTCATCTACACATTTGGTCAGCACACTTTCTGTGTCTGGTTACAAATCGTTGGGGGGTAATATGGATACTGAGAGCTTATGTTTAGTATCTCTTTATAATTTACCAACTGCTTGTGTGTTTTCTAAGGCGGTGAGCCTCAACACCTGCAGTTAGAACCCTCTTTCCAGGCTCCCCTCATTTTTACACCAGTCAGGATTAAATCGATTTGGAAACGTTGTCCAGTGGATACTTAACTATTTCATCAATGATTTAGCCATCCTCAGACCATTGATATGCGTTGTTCCTTCTTCCTGTTGTCATAAGTAGGGTTCTCCAGCTGTATTTCTCACTGCTCCACGCCAACCCACCTCCCTGTGCCCCAGCTCTACTGCCTGGCTCATGTTTCCAGAACATGCCACGTTCTCTCCCATCCAGTTACGTCAGCTTGTCTCTGCCGGATGTCCTGTCTTCAGATATCACTTCCTCACCTGAGCTCTCACCCATCCTCCAGGTATGAGTGAGGGTCTCCCCGACCCTCCGCCTCATTGCATCTTATACTCACCCCATGGTCACACAGATTACACTGTAATCTCCTGTTAACTTGGGTATTTCTTCTGTTGGACATAGAAGCTCGTTAAGTATAGGAACAAAATTGTATTCATCATTCTCTATCTTATAAAATGCTAGGCACATAACTATGTACCATAAACATTTGCAGAATGAATACACGCTATGATGGACACTACTATGTATAATCCTTTAAACCCATTTCTCTTATTTCATGCGGGGCGGTCACTAGATTACTCCCTGGATTACTAGAAAGATGGATAGATCTTTTCTAGAGGAGAAATGACTGTCAAAGAAGATGAACTTTTTAGCCATTTGCGTCTTAGTTTTATTTCCTGTAGGCTATTAGTAGTCTTCTACTTAACTTGTAGTCATCTACGAATTAAATAATTTTAGCTTTAACATAGTAACCCTTCATTATAGTTGTTTTCCTCCTCCCCCCCCCACTTTGCATTTGCTTTTTCTTTTTGCTGACAGTGATTTATGGAGTAAAATTATTTAAAAATGTAATCAGATCTATACATTTTTCCCTTTTGCCTCATCCATTGCTTTTATGCTTAGAAAGACCTGATAAACCTATCTATTTTTAATATTTAACTGTATGAACCACCTGAGATTTTTTCCAGGGAAAGAGGTGCAGTTAGTTTATATTCTTTTAGTTGTTAGTCCTACCATTTCCTTTCTTGGTTGAGAAGATTAAACTGAGTGGTCCAGCAGCTCATCTTTTAACAAAAATCCATTAGCACCAAACAATGGAAACTCCTTTCCTTGCTCTTCTTGCTTGGAACATATCCTCTTTTTTTTTTTTTTTTTTTTTTTTTTTTTTTTGCGGCACGCGGGCCTCTCACTGTTGTGGCCTCTCCCGTTGCAGAGCACAGGCTCCGGACGCGCAGGCTCAGCGGCCATGGCTCACGGGCCCAGCCGCTCCGCGGCACGTGGGATCCTCCCGGACCAGGGCACGAACCCACGTCCCCTGCATCAGCAGGCGGACTCTCAACCACTGCGCCACCAGGGAAGCCCTGGAACGTATCTTTAAAGGCTCTTTCATTGTCCTTAGTCTTTCCTTATTTTAAATCTCAGCTTCAGTGCCACCTCTATTCCTCTAAACTTGTGACACTTTCTCATCTATGTGTCGATACAGAATACATATAATGTACTCTCTGCCCCCGACACGTTGTATATGTTATACTACAATCTGGTCACCTTTGGGAATCCTCTGTGCAGATACTTTGTGTTCTTTGGATGTCACGGTCTTCACTTTCTCATTCAATTTTATTTTTATTATGCTATTTTTATCTTTAAAGTTTATGTGTTAAAGTTTTGATCTCATACAAAAAATATTCTTTTCGATCCACAGAGTCAACCTTATCTTTTTTTGGACTTTTCCTTTTCCTTTGGAAAAAGCATCTCCATTCCAACCAAAACTCTATCACTGAGATACTGAAGCCAGAGCTCCATGTGCCAAAGCCCAGGTGTCATTTTCTTTCTTCTTTCCTCCCTTCAAGGAGAACAGCGGGATGTCAGATGGTTTAGAAGGGTTCTTGCTGCTTCTTTGTATGTTTTGTTTCTTCGGAGTTTATACCTTCTCAGCCAGCCTTGAAGGATCTCTGCACAGACACCTGTGTTGTGAACAGTTTTCAGTAAGAGTAACACCCTGAATCTGCCAAGAGAAACAGGCGAGGCCTCCTTGCCAGCAAGAGGCCTTCATCTCCTCCTCCAGTAACAGACTGTGTATGTGGCCTGGCAGTTCTTGTGGTCCACACCATTGTCATCTCACACGTGATGCTGACACCCCTAAACCTCCATTCCTTGTCTGGCTCCGGCATGCCTTACATCAGCTCTCTGTGCATGCTGGCAGGGAGCCATTGCTGTTTGGGGGACGGCTGGACCTCCAGGTGCTCTGTCTGGGTGGAGTAGGCCTCCTACCCAGGGCCACGGCCCCGTGGACTCTGCTCTGTGAAGACCTGGTACTTGCTCAGCTCTGGGGACAGCCACCCAGATGTTGCCCGCCCAGGCCATTGTCCTCTCCCATCCGGCCACAGCGGCAGACAGCCTGGCATGAGTGGCCGAAAGCTGCAGCCTCACCCAGGCCATCCTGCAGGTGTGGAGGTGGGGGAGTGGCAGCAACTGATGCAAACCGGGTTCCACCCTGCAGGGCAGGACACGTAGTCTCTCATCTTCCTGACACTGCTGCTCAGGGGAGCGTCACCTTCCCTGACTAGAGACTTTTTTTTTTTTTTTTTGGCTGTGTTGGATCTTTGTTTCTGCGCACAGGCTTTCTCTAGTTGCGGTGAGGAGGGGCTACTCCTTGTTGCGGTGTACAGGCTTCTCATTGCGGTGGCTTCTCTTGTTGCGGAGCACGGGCTCTAGGCACGCGGGCTTCAGTAGTTGCAGCAGGTGGGCTCAGTAGTTCTGGTGCATTGGCTCTAGGAGGTGCGGGCTTCAGTGGTTGCAGCACGCAGGTTCAGTAGTTGTGGCTCGCGGGCTCTAGAGCGCAGGCTGAGTAGTTGAGGCGCATGGGCTTAGTTGCTCCACAGCATGTGGGATCTTCCCCGACCAGGGCTTGAACCCGTGTCCCCTGCATTGGCAGGTGGATTCTCAACCACTGTGCCACCAGGGAAGCCCCCTGACTAGAGACTTCTAAAGGTGATATTGAGCCTACTCCGTGTCACGCACACTCTATGTGTGTTAACTTAGTTATTCCTTTCAGCAGCCCCACGAGGTTGGCACGATGATGGTCTCCATTTCATAGACTGGGGAGTGAGGCACAAATTGGCAAAGTGCTTGTGGGGGATTACACCCAGTGAAGCTGGGATAAGACACAAACCCAGGTGGTCAGGCCCCAGAGCCCTCCTCCCATCCTCTGTAAACCCTGGTGCAGTCACCTGGGGACAACAGGAGGGAAGGCTACAGGCCTGGCATTGTAGCTGCCGGCCAGGGGTGGGAAAATCCCCCCACGGGGAGGAGAAGGCATGTGTATCAGCACAGCTGAGTCTGCAAGAATGAGTGAAAGTCATGTCCATCTTCCCCTCAAGCCAGTGACCTCTGAGAATCAAGATGGTGCTTCCTTTGGTCACTGCTGTGTCTCCAGCCCCTGGCTTGGTGGTGGCCTGTTGCAGGCAGGCAGGGATGGTCCTTTGTATACATGAAGGAAGAGAAAGTGTTTCCAGGCAAAAGAGACAGCATGGGCCAGGCCCTGAGGTAAGGGTGGCCCTCAGGGAAACAGAACTTAGAAGTCCAGGGCAGGTGAGTCCTGGACTTGGACTGGTCTTGGAATTGCAGGGACGGAGCCTGGGGAAGGAGAGTATTTGAAAAAAACAGATGTGGTGAGGTGAGGCCAGATCTCAGAGGGCTCGTTATCCAGCGTTCAGATACTCATCTCTCACAAATGGTAGCCACAGTGCTAGTCAACGAGGGATGTTTTATAACCATGTCAGGAGTCTCCTCCCAGGCCGTTATTCCCTGAGGCCTTCCGTCCAGATCTGCTCAGGGTTCTGCTGGCTAGACACTCCCACCTTCTGTTTCCGGCCGGGCTCTATCCAGGCTTCCTGAGACTCCCTCACTGGTCGAAACTCCGAACTCCCCTTCACCTATGAGAAAGCTCTATTCCCTTTGCCCATCCCTCTCCAAATAATAATAACGATAATAATGGAACGTCAAGTAGCATGGAGTCTCCTTGGATCTTCAGAGACTTTAGTTCTTCTGGTTGCAGAACCAAAGCTTTGTGGGACCCTAGGCCTGGGTAGAAAGCAAAAGCCTGTAGATGTGCTGTAAATCTGGGTTAATATGTGTATTTTGGGTAGAATAATGGATTGAGATCTTGCTAATATACTCAAAATGGTGGTCAAGAAAATCCTGTCTTCGGAAGATGCTCTGGCGGTGGCAGGAGGAAGGACAATCAGGTTATGGTTCTTTCAGTGTCCAGATGGTCAGAATGTAATTCAGAAAGCTCTGCTGCTTTCCAGGGGCTGGAGGCCTCACCTGCACTTCCGTTAACTTCCGTTAACTTCCGTTAACTGAACTGCAGTGGCTTCTCTGCTCTGTGGTCGCCAAGGTGGTGTCCGTGGTGCATAACCAGGGCCCCTGCATGTGGCTCTCACGGTGTCCCTTTCCTCCTGACCATTTAATCAGAGGGTTGGCTCTCAGATGGGGGAGAGCCATCATCTGTCACACTCTGGCCCTGGGCTGAAATTCCCCATTTGGGCCTTGACCTCCTGTATCTGAGACGCGCCTGTCCGACTCCATGTCTATAGCTTGTCCTCAGATTACGGTGTCTTGTTGGAAGGGGAAAAGAGTCCCCTCTTCCCCACATCCCACAGAGGAGCTCTGGGTAGGAGTTTCTCTCCACTGGGGTCACATGAGCCCATCAGTGGAGCTCCCTGGCTGTCCTCTCCTCCGACCTATCTGAGTCTATCCCTTTCTTCTCAACTTTAGGCCCACAGACCAATTATTAATGTTTTTTTACCCTCTCCCCTGCAGTCCCATCTGGAGAGGATTGAAATGATGGTCCAGTAGGACTTGTGGCTTGATCACACACAGCAGTGGTCTGCAGGGTGGCAGAGGCAGGGACTAAAACGGTCCACCTGTTACCGGGTCCAAGCTTGCTGCATGACAGGCCAGTAAGTCAAGAGATGCGTTGTTGGGGCAATGGATAGCGGCTTTATTCAGAAAGCCATCAGGTCGAGAAGATGGCGCACTTGTGTCCCAAAGAAGCAGCTTTGCCCAGGTTAGAATTCAGGCTTCTTTTATACTAAAAGGGGAAAGGGTGTGGTTGGTTGTTGCAGACTTCTTGTTGTCGGAATCCTTTATTCTTGCAGCTGTCCCCATAGGTCTGGTCACAGTGTTCCTATAAACCTCCAACAAGACAAATGTTATTATGACCCAGCAATCCCACTCCTGGGCATATACCGAGAGAAAACCATCATTCAAAAAGACACATGCCCCCCAATGTTGACAGCAGCACTATTTACAATAGCCAGGGCATGGAAGCAACCTAAATGCCCATCGACAGACGAATGGATAATGCAATTAATGGATTTGGAAAAAAAGGCATGTTATTTTCTGTTCTGTAACTTTTTATCTCTTATGAATGGAAAAGTTATACCTTTAAAGGTCAGAGCCTTGAGAATGGGGTATCCTGTGCACTGCAGGCTGTAGGCAACATTCCTTCAGTGATTAACTTTCAGGGAAAACAATAGGATACGAAGCTTAAAAAAAAAGAGACAGATCCGATATGGAGTCAGATTTGATCTTCCCTGTGACACACCTGCCCACACGGCCCTCTGCTGTCCCCAAGCCCTTAGTACCCACACAACACCACGACTCCTCTTCTTGTGTCACCAGAGAAAACCCAGTTTCCTTTCACTGGAGGCAGAGAGACCCAGGCAGCAGCCACCACAGTCTGCTTTCCAAAGATCCTCCAGTGAAACACTGGCCGCACTCATGACCTCATCAAGTGCACACTTGCAGAGGGTCAGGCTTTGAAGAATGCAAGGCTGTTTCCATTCTTTTTTTTTTTTAATATTTATTCATTTAGTTATTTATTTGCTTGTGCCAGGTCTCATTTGCAGCAGGCGGGCTCCTTAGTTGTGGCTCACGGGCTCCTTAGTTGTGGCATGCAAACTCTTAGTCGCAGCATGCACGTGGGATCTAGTTCCCTAACCTGGGATCAAACCCGGGCCCCCTGCATTGGGAGCACGGAGCCTTATCCACTGTGCCACCAGAGAAGTCCCTTCAGTTCTTATATTACGTTCCATGGCCATGTAAATTTGTTTATAATAGGGCCACGCATTTAATCACTTTCATCTGGGTTTTATCAGTTCTGACTGTATTCAGCCGCCGAGAACCTCAAGAACATGCCTGTGTGTGTCCTTCTGAACCCAGGAGACTCCTAATAAAGACAGAGGTGAAACAACTTGCCAGAGGTCATGGAGCAAAGCTGGGACCGAGTCATTCTCTCTGAATCAGACTTCTGCTGTCTAATACTTGATATCTCCTTTCTTTCCATGAGCATCTTTATTTTAATATGATGTCACTTAGAGACAAAAAAAAGGTAATAAGCTTGAGATAAATCAGACAGAGGGAAAAACCATAGTAAAAATGGACAATATACCTTTAACTTTTTTAAAGGTTATAAGCAGAGGCCCCTCATGCACTTTTTTTTTTAACATCTTTATTGGAGTAGAATTGCTTTACAACGGTGTGTTAGTTTCTGCTGTATAACAAAGTGAATCAGCTATATATATCCATATATCCCCATATCCCCTCCCTGTTGACCCTCATGCACTTTTATTATAATGTTTGAAATATACATTATAACAACTTATTATATTATATCTGGTATGTCCATGGTACAGGTTAGGTGTGAGCGGCAGATGGATGAATACTTTTAACAACTTTTAATTTGCCTGAAATCCTTTCTATCTGTGTAGTCATTTACTGTGGGGTTGACTTTCTTGAGGCCACTGTGAATGTGTTGCCTTTATTCGTCTCCTGGATGTGACAGCTTCACAATTACTGCGATTCTGGTATCCTGTGACTTTCTGGTACTTAGGTGAGTCCTTGGGTCCTCATTTACCTGCAGAGGAAACTGAAGTGGAGAGAGGGATGTGACACATTGAGGTGACCCAAACAGCAGAAGCCCCAACAGTGATTTTCCCTGGGAACTTGTAGTCATGTCTCTGGAATTTCCTTCCGAGCCACAGAATGGCCTGGGTCAGAGGGCAGATTGTGAGGTGCTGCTGTCATACTTCTGGCATCCTCGGGACGCTCCGTGGCTTCATGGACCGTGCTCACAGGACGTGCTCTAAGACTTAACGTCTCTAGGTCTGGGCCTTGGCTTGGACACTTCAGAAATCGGAATTTTCTCTTTGATGATAACGTTTTAAAGGGTCGGATTTCGGGTTGTTTGGGGGAGTACTGACAACTCTCCAAAGTGTGTTTTGGAAATGTGAATTCTTGGTTTTGTGCAATTCAAATGAGTTTAATATTTCTTATTTTATTGTCCATGAGGTATTGTCTCTAAAGTGAATCTGAATCACAGCTTGGTAGCTTGTGCAGAGCTATGAACAAGTAGGCACGTGGTAACTAGGAACCGGGCTCTCCTTCCCTCCCTACCCTCACCTCAGCCCCCAGTGTCTTAGTGATAACAGTTCCAGTATAAATTAGTCTCAGGAAATATTATGGTAACATGCGTTAATTGAATGGGCTTCAGTTTTTATTTTTTGAAGTCGTATGTTTTTCTAAGTTTATTATCTGTTACCCTGTTGTCATTTGCACAATTGCATTAGTTTTCTCTGAAAATATTATGAACAGGGGAACTAGGGTTATTTCTTCAGAGTACTTCCACTTCATGTATATACCATAGTAGGTAACACATTTGACAAGGGGCAAGAAAAAGGGGAGAGCGGACATCCAAGAAGTGACTCAAAGAGGGAGAGAGAGGAGGGGGTGATGCGTAGAGAAAAAGGTGATAACAAGAAGCATATTGGAATGGGGTTTACTTAGTTCTGAATTTGAAGAGAAAACATTCCTAATAAAACATATTTTCACATGCTGAACCCTGTACCCCTCCACGTAAAGCTCTTCAGAATCGCCCTTTGGGGGAGTTTGTCACTGCTAGTTAGGTAGTTAGTTATTTGTTTTTCGGTGATGCCCTGCAGAGGGGACTCCTCTGTCATACTTGGACAGAACCCCCTTCCGCCATCAAGAATATGTTAGGCTCTGGTAGACGGAGGCCCTCGAACACAGGTATTTGTAGTCCCCGCCTTTCAGATCCTGTGCTCCCTGAATCCTTTCTGGTCTCAGTCGGTCTCCCATGAATTCCTCCTGCAGGGAGAGAAGGTGTGAAACTTTCGGTCTTGAGATTTCTAACATCTGTGACAATCATAATTCTCATTTGTAAATTAATTAGTTTGATTTGATATGTTAAAATATAGGCAATCTAGGAAGAGTTTTCTGAGAAGGAAGCTTCTTGAGCTCCATTTCCTATGGCTGACCTCAAAGTGTCCTTCATATTTCTAGATTAAGTTTCTTTTTTACATTTTTTAACTGAAAAAGAAAAAAGATGTGAAGTCATATTTGGGTAGGGGTGGGGATAGGGGACCACCCATAAGCCTATTAACCTAGCACATCAACTGTCTTATTTTTGCCTCTTCATTCCCGTACATGTTCATGACAATTTTATTGGCTGCCTTTATAGTGCATGTCTCATATTCTACTGTGTTCACTTAAGCTCGTGTTACAAATGCATTTCCATGTTTAAATGTAGTTTTCGTGATTCGGTGTGTGTCTTAACAGCAAAGTTGGATAAATGGGGTGGACACCTCACTTTCAAAATAACACTTTTCTGTGTATCCTTTGAGGGTCACAGTGCACTTGGCAGGCTTCTGCTTGGTATGGGATTGTACCGTAACAAGTCGATTTATGGCTGGAGCGGTAGCCAGCTGACATCTGCAAGAAGCCTTGTTCTCCAAAAGCATTTCCTTTGAGGGTGATGCCAGGAAGCCAGACAGAGCTACAGATGTCCAGCCACTCTTTCTCCGTACACACCCAGGACGGCAAACTTCTTCTGAACTGATGACGAGAACAGGCTGCTCCGATCTCCCATCCGTGTAGAACAATAGACAGGTCTCCCTTTTGAGAAAAAAAGCCACAGCTGTGCTGTCAAAAGAAAGTTGTGCTTTCAAAGACGTGATGATTCACAGTTGAGTCTCGGTTTAGACTCACTTCTCTGTGCTGACTTTTCTCGGGGACAGTTTGCCTTCCAAAAGGGAGGCAGCTTGTAAATTTCCTATTAGAATAGGGAGTGTGCTTATAAATTCCTCAGGGCTTAGTAATGAGATTTCGTTGAAGAGAAGAATGAATTGGAAGCTCCTTGGGTAGATCTTAACATCTGGATGCATAGCTACTTCTTTAAACTGCTGAGCCGATAAGGTGAGATCAAGGGAATGGGAATTGTATGTTTCAGATGAAAATGAGAATCTCACAATACACCTTTAGGTATGGGTATGAACTCGGGGTCACGTCACACTTTGCATGCTTGGAAATATTTTGAGAAAATGATAGGCTACCTCTTCTTTATGACTGTGATTAGAACTTTATTTGATACAGTAATGTCTTGGATACCAGTTTTCCTTGGTTTTTATACAGCTTATTAGAACGTGAATAAGTAACTCAAGAACATGTTTATACACTTAACCTTTTACAGTAAAAGGAAGTTCAAAACTTTGTGCTTTAAATATACACAGGACAAGCAGAATTGCTTTCTAAAAATTCCTTAAAATTGTCCCCACCCTTCAGAGAATTTTCTCAAATTCTTAATAAATGTTTTTGAAGGAATTCCAAAATAATATGCCAGATGGTTGTAGCACTCTCCTTTCTAGAACTCCCTCTCTGTTGATCTTGAGTTCTTCCTAATGAGAACTCAAGTGCTGAATATCTAAAATGTTATCCAGAGTACTTGTGCAGTTGCTGTCAGCTGCCCTATTGAAACTTGAACATTTGGGGTACACTTTTTTTTTTTTTTGGCTGCGTTGGATCTTCTTTGCTGCGCGTGGGCTTTCTTTAGTTGCGGTGAGTGGGGGCTACTGGTCGTTGCAGTGCACGGGCTTCTCATTGCGGGGGCTTCTCTTGTTGCGGAGCACGGGGTCTAGGCGCTCGGGCTTCAGTAGTGGTGGCACGCGGGCTGCAGTATTTGTGGCTCTCGGGCTCTAGAGTGCAGGCTCAGTAGTTGTGGCGCATGGGCTTAGTTGCTCCGCGGCATGTGGGATTTTCCTGGACCAGGGCTCGAACCTGTGTCGCCTGCATTGGCAGACGGATTCTTAACCACTGCACCACCAGAGAAGCCCTGGGTGCACTTTTTTGCTAAAAGAATAATTTATACATTTTGGTATGGAAGCATATATTTTCGTGTAATTTATAATTATAGTAGTTTTCTTTGAACTTAGAGGGGTGAATGATTGAGATGAAGCCAATGGATTTTTTTTTCCAGCAAAGTTTTTTATTTATTTTGTAAAAGTTGTTTTCTTTTTTAAAATTGGGATATAGTTGACTTATAAGATTATATTAAGGCATGCAACATAATTATTCGATATCTGTATATATTGTGACATGATCACCACAGTAAGTCTAGCTAACATCTGTCCCCATATATGTTACAAAATTTTTTTCTTGTGACGAGAACTTTTAATATCTGCTGTCTTAGCAGCTCTCAAATATATGACACAGTATTATTCATTATAGTTAGCTACATTCCCAAGTCTTATTTATTTTAACTGGAAGCTTGTACTTTTTGACCGCCTTCCCCAATTCACACCCGCCCCCCATGTCCATCCCCTGTCTTTGGCAACCACCAGTGTGTTCTCTGTATCTAGGGGCTCGTGGTTTTTTGGTTTTGTTTGTTTGTTTGTTTTAGATTCCACATATAAGTGAGATCATACAGTATTTGTCTTCTTCTGTCTGACTTATTTCACCGAGCATAGTGCCCTCCAAGTCCATCCATGTCGTCACCAGTAACAAGATTTCCTCTTTTTTACGGCTGAATCATATTCTTATGAATCACTGTGAGTGATAATATGACTTGACGGAAGCGTGAATAATAATATGACTTCGTTGCCTTCTTCAGGGGAAGGAGAAAGAATTCTCTCGTAGGAGTACACAGCAGCTTTGCACGTGCCGATGATCAGGGAATGAGCCGGGTTGGGCAACAAGAGAAGAGGCCACCTTCTGCGTGTTTCCTGCAGAAGGCGCTTCCAGGAAGGGACTCTGATGCCCATGTAGTGAGGCAGGGCCGGAATCAGCCCATGTGCATCCTTCCTTTGGATCTGCGTGAAGTGGCTGGTAGCTGGGGAAGAAGAAGGTGGCTTCCGTGGGGGCTACAGTCATATAAAAATCCAAGGACTGAAAGGAGTCCTTGGGTCTTCTGGTCCTGGCAGCTGTACTGGGGCAGCTCATGAGCACCAATTGTTATATTTTCAGGAATTTTGTGCTCCGCTTGTAAAACATAGGCATTATTAACACTAAATTATATAAACTTACAGTTAAATAAATTATATTAAAAGCAAGGGTAATAAATACTATAATAACTGCATAAATCAATCTGCTTCCTAATTATTTTACTGTCCTTTGCTAGCATCTACACTCTTGAGGTAGTGTGTATCGGTTTTTGTTTTGTTTTGTTTTTAACTTACTAGATTACTGGTTTATTATAAAAGGACAAAACTCAGGAACAGCCAGGTAGAAGAGATGCATAGGGAAGGTATGGGGAAGGGGCATGCCCTCTCCCAGTGGCATTCTATCTGCAGGTGGTATGTGTTACATCTGTCTGTTAGAAACACTCAGTGTTGTCCTGACAGTAGCTTGAAATCAGAGATGGTGAAGATACTTGGAGAGGCAAGACACCTTTTGGTTAGAGTGGTGGCCAGCTGTGACAGCTACCAGAAGGCTTGCTCTTCAGAGGATTTCCTTCGAGGGTGATGCCAGGGCTCCAGCAAATGCTACAAAGTAAAACTCTCTCCTTCCAGAAAGCCAACTGTTAAACATTCACCAGCACCCGCATTGGGCCTGCCCACTCGCTTTTGTGTCTGAGATTGGGGTGCAGAGATGAACAGAGGCTTGTTCAAAGTCCTGCAGCCAGTAATCAGCGGGGCTAAGATTTGACTTGGGTCTTCCAGTTCCTGCCAAGATGCTCTTCCTATTACACAGATATGTTAGTGGTGAAAGGTACAAGGGTCAGGGGTCAAGTTCAGCTGTGAGCACTTATCTCCAGGGTTCCTGTAACATAAGTGAAAGCTCTGTACGGAGTAGAGTCATAAATGAGGAGAGGGGATGATTAACACAGAAATCAAATGCAGCTGGCAGCGGGGTGGTCGTCAGTTAGGGGGATGAGGCGAGAGGTGCAGAGACCAGCTACTGAACTGTGTCCCTAATGCATGGTGATAAAATTATTGAATGGAAGAATGACTCAAGAATGAAGAACACTTATCACCACCTGATATTATGGTATATATGCATTTGCTAATTTATCTTACATCTCCCCTGTTAGAATGTAAGCTCCATGAGGGCAGGGACCTAGTCTTGTGTGCTGCTCTGCACCCAGCTCTCTGAATAGTGCTTGGCACACAGAATATGCTCGATAAATATTGTTGAATGAATGAATGACGCAATCCTGCCGCATCTTGGCCTCATATGGCTCCAACTCCCAGGGGAAGCTTTGCCCAGAGGAACGTGCCTGGTGACATCAGCATTGGGGACCCTCTAACCCGTGAAAGGCCACTAGACTCTTGGTGACCATCATTTGTCTTTTTTCTCAGATGACGGAAGGCCGTCGATGTCAAGTACATCTTCTTGATGACCGGAAGCTGGAACTCCTAGTACAGGTAAATGCCTTTTGGCCAACTTTCTAAGTCTCTTCTGTGACTGATGTAGTTCAGACTTGGATTCAGCTGAAGGGTGGGTGAGAATATAAACTGTTTTAAAACCTCTGTTAAAATCTGCGAGTGAGGACTGGGGCACACGGTGGTATTTGTGTGTGAGTGTGAGTGCTATTTTTGCTCATTCTGTTTCTTTGTGCACCATGCCTAAGGCATTCGAGGCCAGATGTAGATCTAACCTATTGTTACAAATCTCTAGAAAAGGAAATTCCACAACTGCCATTAACTAATCTTTCTACATGGAAGGAGTTAACTATAATATAACCTAGAGAACTCTTGCTACAATTAAGACTGATTTTGTCATCTTCCTGGCTCAGAGGGGGTAGAAAACAGTTCGTTGTTTTCAAGTTACGCCTTCATAGATGTGAAGAAAGAAAAACAATCTCCTGGCTCTGTCTTCCCTCTAAGGGCTCAGTAACCCCCGATCCCCTCCCATAGGTCATCACTGCCATCGCTGTTGACCATCTATACGTCAGTTAACACACAGGAAATCAATCCATTTATCCCCAAACTAAGAACATATCAGTGGCAGAGAAGTCAGAGTAGGAATTAGAATCATAGACCCTGGTTTTGTTCAGCTTCAAAAACTATGTATCATTGTTTTCCTCAAAGCCCTAAAGAAAAAAGTTTCCGAACTTGACTTCACTCTAAATCTGTTGCTTGCTTCCAGCTTTTCTAACTCTATTTGCCTGATATTCTCCAATGTCTATAAAAATTCTCAGGGCAGTGCCCCTTATCCTCCCTCATATTTTGCCCTGAAGAAGCTACAGTACATCAGGAGGTTGAAGTGATGCCCTGACACTCAGATCTCTTACTTGTACTTGCTGCTGGGATTTGAAAATGTTCAAACTGCTAACTTAAAGAGTGAATACTTTTAATAAGATTTCAATTATAAAGGTATTAGAAATGCAGCGTAGGGAAGAGAGAAACCGTGGGAAGAAGCTCAAAACCATAGCATACTAGTTTGACTACTATTCTCACTTTAGCAGATTTCTTTCCAGCTTTCTTCATCTTTGTATTTCTTACATGGTTGTAATCATAATGTGTGACTAATTCTCTGTATTTTTTTTCACTTAACGTCTTTCGTCAGTCTTTTCCAAGTTACTGTAAGTTGTCATCTTTGTTAATAGCTGCATAAATTCCAGAAATGGATATTCCATTAGTATCAAATCATTTACCCATTTGGGTCCATTGAAGGTTTCTTTACAATTTTTCCACAATTACAAGTAAATGCTGTGATTAATTTATCTACCTGTGTAGGGTTCTTTCACATTTTGGATTATGTCCTTGTTAGATTAGATTCAGAGGATCACATTCGTATTAAGAGTTAAAACTTCCTCTTGGATTTGGAGGTTTGGAGGGTGGGGCAGTGGACAGGACTGCAAAGTGAGCAAGGTCTCTTCAGTTCACAGCGTCACTAACTAACAAAGCGTTTGGAGCTTTAAATTGTTAAGAAGCGTCTTCAGATGCTTAGAGGTGAGCGGTCTGGTGTGTTTTAGTTGCTTTTTTTATACCAACTCTTAGAAAGCAGCCGCCCTCTTAAACAGGAAATAAGACCTCAAGTGGCAGTGAAATGACAATCCGTCGGCCAGCCTGCCCTGGGAAAGTATGATTGGGGGCATCTGAAGTGGACTCGAGTCACAGAAAAGAGATGTAATTACTGATGTGCAGCAGTTTTGGAAAGGTCATCCTCGACCCTTGACCATCAAGAAAATGTTGGATTAGGCTAAACAAGAGAAGTTCATACTCTTCCCATCCCTTTTTAGAACATGCTTCAAATGTTATTCCCTCTTCCTAGAACACTCCTTCCCATACCCTCACCTCTGTCCCTGGATGGTTTCTGTTAAACTTTCAGTTCACAGCTTAGAAGACACTTTCCCCCGCAAGGCTTTCCCCGGCCCCCCTGCCCCTCCCAGGTCTGGGTCTTACTGTTACCAAACCGGACTTGGGTCTACTCTCCTGCGTGCAGTAAAGCTGACTGCTGATACCAAGTTGTGGTGAAGGGAAGTACAGCATTTATTGCAGGCACCAAGCAAGGAGTTTGGGCAGCTAATATTCAAAAGGCCTGAACTCCCAACGGCTTTCAGGGAACGCTTTTTAAAGACAGGATGAGGAAGAGGGTTGTGGGGTGTGTGATCAGCTCGTGGACATTCTTCTGATTGGTTGGTGGAGAGGTAGTCGGGAGTCAACATCATCAACCTTCTGGCTCCAACCCGTCTGGGGTCTGTGTGCCTGTGTTCAGCGTACACTTAACTTCTTCCACCTGGTGAGGGGCTTAGTACCTCCAAAACAGCTCAAAGGATATGGTTCAGAATATTATCTGTGACCCTTGAGTCCTTGATTTTGTTTAATGGCTAAACGATTATTATTTTCTCTGGCTTGACTGTTTTGCTTTGTTTTTGCATTTTCTCACTTCTCTGATTAAATTTGCTCTTTGGGACTTGGGGAAGGCCTAGGAGGCTAAAGTTCTTCTATAAACAAGAGGCAGGCGGAGGACATGGGGTGTCTGTCCGGGAAGGCCCCTGGGTTCCTGCTCAGTGACATTAGCTGTCACCCTTCCCCCTGAGGTTTCCCTCTTACTGTCACAACTCATCACAACTCACTGCCATCGCCTGTTTACTTCTCAGCGTTTCCCAGAGCCACCAACAATTTGAGGGCTGGGTCTGTGTCATGGTCACTGTGTGTCCCCAGCACTCAGCCCAGTGCCTGGCACATAGGTCACTAAATAAATCCTTGTGGAATGAAAGAATGGGCAAATCCTAAGATACCGTGGAATTACCTCCCCAAAGGACCATAGAACCAATTGCTCTGCAGAGAACCAAAAAAAAAAAAAAAAAAACATGGAAGCAGCCTAAATGTCCATCAACGGGGGAATGGATAAAAAAAAGATGCGGTGCATATATACAATGGAATACTACTTGACCATAAAAAAGAACAAAATAATGCCATTTGCAGCGACATGGATGGACCTAGAGATTGTCACACTGAGTGAAGTAAGTCAGACAGAGAAAGACAAATATATGACATTGCTTATATGTGGAATCTAAAAAAATGGTACAAATGAACTTATTTACAAAACAGAAATGTTACAGATGTAGAAAACAAATGGTTACCAAGGATGAAAGGGAGGTGAGGAGGGATAAATTGGGAGATTGGGATTGACATACACACACTGCTATATAGAAAATAGGTAACTAATAGGAACCTGCTGTAACTAGACAACCACAGAGATTGTTTCCTGCACCGGTGCAGACCTGGCCACTCTGAATGGAAGCATTTCCCTTCTCTGGGTGACAGAGCACAATGGCGATAATCCCAACATCGAAGGCTTATTGTAAAGCCGTTTGAGATTACGTAGTGGAATCTGCACATCCAAATTCCTGTTGACCTTGAGTAAATCCCACATTACCTGTACAGGGGAAAGAGCAAAGGTCAGGAGTGCACGTACGGGAATTTAGTATTTGAAAGGCTTATCCCGAAATCCACAGGCAGGTCCCTGACACCATGACACTACCATGTAACTCCCCAAGTCCTTAAATTGCACTTAAGGACAGCTGGAACGATGCTGTGACACAAGGATGTCATTCAGTAACAAGTCAAGCCTTCAACTTTGGTCATCCGTTTGGACTTCGTTCAGCTGCGTCACACTCCCATCCAACCCGGAGACAATGGCGTTTGCGCTGTTGCCCAAAACTGTTTCAACCAATTAGAAGTGTACTCGAAAAAGCCTGCATCAGAATGAGAGAGGCCGCCATCGTGTACGTCTCTCAATCAACCTCTTCTTGATGCTTCCATAACCAGACAAGAGGGTGCCATGCATGTTTTGTATTAAACTGAACTTCTCACGTCTGCTCTGCATACAGCTATTCCTTTAAAATGACTTTCTTCACTTTTTTTCTGACCTGAATGGGTGTTTAAGGGAGCATTTTGGAAGCAAAGAAAGGGAAATGTGCTTTAGCCTTAGTAAGAGTCATTGCATTAAGATGGAGAAGAATTTCCTGACAATGAGGGTCGGTTGGTGGAGAACTGGAAGCCATAAATGGGAAGATTCTGGGCCCTTTCTCTTGGGTTTTTTAAAAATAGAATAGATTTTCGCTAGATTGGAATGCCTGAGGTGTGGTCCTTCCTTATTAGGGTCTCTTGAGGCTTATGATACTATATGAGATCCTGTCCTCCAGGAAGAAAGGCCAGTGCAAGAAAAACAGACCTGTTTTTTAAAGCCCTTTCCCAGCACTTTAGATGAGTGGGTATTATGCTCTGTTGGCAGAATTTCTTCCCTTTGATGACAGAGCAAATCAGAGTCCTCTCCGTCCCCGCAACTCTGCCACAGTGGGAGCTGTGATGTGGGGCAGATCCTAGGATTACCGTGTCTCTCTAACCCCATCTCTAAGTGGCCATTGGCAGCACATTTATAACTGTCTACCTCATTAAAATAGAGGAACAAAGTGTCCTGTGATTCTGAGAAATGGAACAAACTTCAACAAGTCAGTGTTTTTCAAGAGTATTAAAGAGAGTAGCTAAACTATTGTTCTAAGTTACATGGTGTCCCTAATCTTGAGAAAACCAGTGGGACAGAAACATCAGGAGAGATTTAAAGCTACACTGAAGAGTACATTGGAGCCCTTGAAATGTGGCCAGTCCCAATTAAGATGGGCTGTGAGTGTGAAATATGCACCAGATTTTGAAGCTTCATATTTTTTAAATAAAAGGAAAATACCTTATTAATGATTTTCATATCGATGATTCCATGTTGAAATGAATATTTGGGGTGAGGTGAAAGAAAATACATAATTAAAATTAATCTCACCTATTTCTTGTTCCTTGTTTCATTTGGCTACTAAAAACGTTACAATTTCCTATTGGGCTCCCATGATATTTCTGTTGGACAGCGATCTTTTTTTTTTTAAATAGATCTTCATTGGAGTATAATTGCTTCACAATACTGTGTTAGTTTCTGTTGTACAACAAAGTGAATCAACCATATGCATACATGTGTCCCCACATCCCCTCCCTCTTGCATCTCCCTCCCACCCTCCCTATCCCACCCTCTAGGTGGTCACAAAGCACCGACCCGATCTCCCTGTGTAGCTACTTCCCACTAGCTATCTATTTTACATTTGGTAGTGTATATATGTCCATGCCACTCTCTCACTTCTTTCCAGCTTACCATTTCCCCTCTCCATGTCCTCAAGTCCATTCTCTGTGTCTTCGTCTTTATTCCTGCCCTGACATTAGGTTCATCAGTACCATTTTTGGTTTTTTAGGATTCCATACATATGCATTAGCATACGGTATTTGTTTTTCTTTCTGACTTACTTCACTCTGTATGACAGACTCTAGGTCCATCCACCTCACTACAAATAACTCAATTTCGTTCCTTTTCATGGCTGAGTAATATTCCATTGTATATATGTGCCACATCTTTATCCATTCATCTGTCAATGGATATTCAGGTTGGTTCCATGTCCTGGCTATTGTAAATAGTGCTGCAATGAACATTGTGGTGTATGTCTCTTTTTGAATTATGGTTTTCTCAGGGTGTATGTCCAGTAGTGGGATTGCTGGGTCGTATGGTAGTTCTATTTTTAGTTTTTTAAGGAACCTCCATACTGTTTTCCATAGTGGTTGTATCAATTTACATTCCCACCGACAGTGCAGGAGGGTTCCCTTTTCTCCACACCCTCTCCAGCATTTATTGTTTCTAGATTTTTTGATAATGGCCGTTCTGACCGGTGTGAGGTGATACCACATTGTAGTTTTGATTTACATTTCTCTTATAGTTAGTGATGTTGAGCATCTTTTCATGTGCCTCTTGGCCATCTGTATGTCTTCTTTAGTGAAATTTCTATTTAGCTCTTCCACCTATTTTTTAATTGGATTATTTGTTTTTTTGATATTGAGCTCCATGAGCTCTTTGTATATTTTGGAGATTAATCCTTTGTCCATTGTTTCATTTGCAAATATTTTCCCCCATTCTGAGGGTTGTCTTTTCGTCTTGTTTATGGTTTCCTTTGCTGTGCAAAAGCTTTTAAGTTTCATTTGTTCACCTTTTAAGGTCCTATTTGTTTATTTTTATTTTCATTACTCTAGGAGGTGGGTCATAAAAGATCTTACTGTGGCTTATGTCAAAGATTGTTCTTCCTATATTTTCCTCTATGAGTTTTATAGTGTCTGGTCTTACATTTAGGTCTTTAATCCATTTTGAGTTTTTTTGTGTGTATGGTGTTAGGGAGTGTTCTAATTTCATTCTTTTACATGTAGCTGTCCAGTTTTCCCAGCACCACTTATTGAAGAGGCTCTTTTCTCCATTGTATGGTCTTACCTCCTTTGTCGTAAATTAGGTGGCTATATGTGTGTGGGTTTATCTCTGGGCTTTCTATCCTGTTCCATTGATCAATATTTCTGTTTTTGTGCCAGTACCTTACTGTCTTGATTACTGTAGCTTTGTAGTGCAGTTTGAAGTCGGGGATCCTGATTCCTCCAGCTCCATTTTTCTTTCTCAAGATTGCTTTGGCTATTCGGGGTCTTTTGGGTTTCCATAAAAATTGTAAAATTTTTTCTAATTCTGTGAAGAATGCCACTGGTAGTTTGATAGGGATTGCATTGAATCTGTAGATTGCTTTGGGTAGTATAGTCATTGTCACAATATTGATTCTTCCAATCCAAGAACATGGTATATCTCTCCCTCTGTTTGTATCATCTTTGATTTCTTTGATCAGTGTTTTATAGTTTTCTGAGTACAAGTCTTTCGCCTCCTTTGGTAGGTTTATTCCTAGGTATTTTATTCTTTTTGTTGCGATGGTAAGGGGGATTGTTTCCGTAATTTCTCTTTCTGATTTTTCGTTGTTAGTATATAGGAATGCCAGAGATTTCTGTGCATTAATTTTGTATCCTGCAACCTTACTGAGTTCATTGTTTAGTTCTAGTAGTTGTCTGGTAGCATCTTTAGGATTTTCTATATATAGTATAATGCCATCTGCAAACAGTGAAATTTTTACTTCTTCTTTTCCGATTTGGATTCCTTTATTTCTTTTTCTTCTCTGATTGCTGTGGCTAGGACTTCCAAAAGTATGTTGAATAAGAGTGGTGAGAGTGGACATCCTTGTCTTGTTCCTGATCTTAGTGGAAATGCTTTCAGTTTTTCACCATCGAGTATGATGTTGGCTGTGGGTTTGTCATATATGGCCTTTATTATGTTGAGGTAGTTTCCCTTTATGCCCATTTTCTGGAGAGTTTTTATCATAAATGATTGTTGAATTTTGTCAAAAGCTTTTTCTGCACTTATTGAGATGATCATATGGTTTTTATTCCTTAATTTGTTAATGTGGTGTATCACATTGATTGATTTGCGTATATTGACGAATCCTTGCGTCCCTGGGATAGATCCCACTTGATCATGGTGTATGATCCTTTTAATGTGCTGTTGGATTCTGTTTGCTAGTATTTTTTGTTCAGGATTTTTGCATCTATGTTCATCAGTGATATTGGTCTATAATTTTCTCTTTTTGTGATATCTTTTTCTGATTTTGGTATCAGGGTGATGGTGACTTCATAGAATGAATTTAGGAGTGTTTCTCCCTCTGCAGTTTTTTGGAAGAGTTTGAGAAGGATTGGTGTTAGCTCTTCACTAAATGTTTGATAGTATTCGCCTGTGAAGCCATCTGGTCCTGGACTTTTGTTTGTTGGAAGATTTTTAATTGCAGTTTCAATTTCATTACCTGTGATAGGTCTGTTTATATTTTCTAATTCTTCCTGGTTCAGTCTTAGAAAAGTGTACGTATCCAAGAATTTGTCCATTTCTTCGTGGTTGTCCATTTTATTGACATATAGTTGTTTGTAGTAGTTTCTTATAATCCTTTGTATTTCTGCGGTGTCAGTTGTGATTTCTCCTTTTCATTTCTAATTTTAAATTGATCAATATTTCTGTTTTTGTGCCAGTACCTTACTGTCTTGATTACTGTAGCTTTGTAGTGCAGTTTGAAGTCGGGGATCCTGATTCCTCCAGCTCCATTTTTCTTTCTCAAGATTGCTTTGGCTATTCGGGGTCTTTTGGGTTTCCATAAAAATTGTAAAATTTTTTCTAATTCTGTGAAGAATGCCACTGGTAGTTTGATAGGGATTGCATTGAATCTGTAGATTGCTTTGGGTAGTATAGTCATTGTCACAATATTGATTCTTCCAATCCAAGAACATGGTATATCTCTCCATCTGTTTGTATCATCTTTGATTTCTTTGATCAGTGTTTTATAGTTTTCTGAGTACAAGTCTTTCGCCTCCTTTGGTAGGTTTATTCCTAGGTATTTTATTCTTTTTGTTGCGATGGTAAGGGGGATTGTTTCCGTAATTTCTCTTTCTGATTTTTCGTTGTTAGTATATAGGAATGCCAGAGATTTCTGTGCATTAATTTTGTATCCTGCAACCTTACTGAGTTCATTGTTTAGTTCTAGTAGTTGTCTGGTAGCATCTTTAGGATTTTCTATATATAGTATAATGCCATCTGCAAACAGTGAAATTTTTACTTCTTCTTTTCCGATTTGGATTCCTTTATTTCTTTTTCTTCTCTGATTGCTGTGGCTAGGACTTCCAAAAGTATGTTGAATAAGAGTGGTGAGAGTGGACATCCTTGTCTTGTTCCTGATCTTAGTGGAAATGCTTTCAGTTTTTCACCATCGAGTATGATGTTGGCTGTGGGTTTGTCATATATGGCCTTTATTATGTTGAGGTAGTTTCCCTTTATGCCCATTTTCTGGAGAGTTTTTATCATAAATGATTGTTGAATTTTGTCAAAAGCTTTTTCTGCACTTATTGAGATGATCATATGGTTTTTATTCCTTAATTTGTTAATGTGGTGTATCACATTGATTGATTTGCGTATATTGACGAATCCTTGCGTCCCTGGGATAGATCCCACTTGATCATGGTGTATGATCCTTTTAATGTGCTGTTGGATTCTGTTTGCTAGTATTTTTTGTTCAGGATTTTTGCATCTATGTTCATCAGTGATATTGGTCTATAATTTTCTCTTTTTGTGATATCTTTTTCTGATTTTGGTATCAGGGTGATGGTGACTTCATAGAATGAATTTAGGAGTGTTTCTCCCTCTGCAGTTTTTTGGAAGAGTTTGAGAAGGATTGGTGTTAGCTCTTCACTAAATGTTTGATAGTATTCGCCTGTGAAGCCATCTGGTCCTGGACTTTTGTTTGTTGGAAGATTTTTAATTGCAGTTTCAATTTCATTACCTGTGATAGGTCTGTTTATATTTTCTAATTCTTCCTGGTTCAGTCTTAGAAAAGTGTACGTATCCAAGAATTTGTCCATTTCTTCGTGGTTGTCCATTTTATTGACATATAGTTGTTTGTAGTAGTTTCTTATAATCCTTTGTATTTCTGCGGTGTCAGTTGTGATTTCTCCTTTTCATTTCTAATTTTATTGATTTGCGTCCTCTCCCTTTTTTTTTTGATGAGTCTGGCTAAGGGTTTATCAATTTTGTTTATCTTCTCAAAGAACCAGCTTTTAGTTTTATTGATCTTTGCTATGGTTTTCTTTGTTTCTATTTCATTTATATCTGCTCTGATCTTTATGATTTCTTTCCTTCTACTGATTTTGGGTTTTCTTTATTCTTCTTTCTCTAGTTGCTTTAGGTGTAGGGTTAGATTGTTTATTTGAGATAGTTCTTGTTTCTTGAGGTGAGATTGAATTGCTATAGACTTCCCTCTTAGAACTGCTTTTGCTGCGTCCCATAGGTTTTGGGTCATCATGTTTTCGTTGTCACTTGTTTCTGTGTACTTTTTATTTCTTCTTTGATTTCTTCAGTGATCTCTTGGTTATTTAGTAGCACGCTGTTTAGCCTCCATGTATTTGTGTTTTTTACAGGTTTTCTCCTGTAATTGATTTCCAGTCTCATAGCATTGTGGTCAGAAAAGATGCTTGATACAATTTCAATTTTCTTAAATTTTCCAAGGCTTGATTTGTGACCCAAGATGTGATCTGTCCTGGAGAATGTTCCACGTGCACTTGAGAAGAAAGTGCATTCTTCCACTTTCGGGTGGAATGTTCTATAAATGTCAATTAAAACTGTTTGGTCTGTTGTGTCATTTAAAGCTTGTGTTTCCTTATTTATTTTCTGTTTGGATGATCTGTCCATTGGTGAAAGTGGCATGTTAAATTCCCCTACTATATTATTGTGTTACTGTTGATTTCCTCTTTCATGGTTGTTAGCATTTGCCTTATGTATTGAGGTGCTCCTACGTTGCATGCGTAAACATTTATAATTATTATATCTTCTTGGATTGATCTCTTGATCATTATGTAGTGTCCTTCCTTGTCTCTTGTAACAGTCTTTATTTTAAAGTCTATTTTATCTGATATGAGTATTGCTACTCCAGCTTTCTTTTGATTTCCATTTGCATGGAATATCTTTTTCCATCCCCTCACTTTCAGTCTCTATGTTTTCCTAGGTCTGAAGTGGGTCTCTTGTAGACAGCATATATATGGGTCTTGTTTTTGTATCCATTCAGCCAGGCTGTGTCTTTTGGTTAGGGCATTTAATCCATTTACATTCAAGGTTATTATTGCTATGTATGTTCCTATTACCATTTTCTTAATTGTTTTTGGTTTGTTTTTGTGGGTCTTCTTCTCTTGTGTTTCCCACCTAAAGAAGTGTCTTTAGCGTTTGCTGTAAAACTGGTTTGGTGGTGCTGAATTCTCTTAGCTTTTGCTTGTCTGTAAAGCTTTTGATTTCTCCATCGAATCTGAGTGAGTTCCTTGCTGGCTAGAGTAATGTTGGTTGTAGGTTTTTCTCTTTCATCACTTTAAGTGTATCCTGCTGCTCCCTTCTGGTCTGCAGACTTTCTGCTGAAAAGTCAGCTGATAACCTTATGGGGATTCCTTTGTACGTTATTTTTTGTTTTTCTCTTGCTGCTTTTAATATTTTTTCTTTGAATTTAATTTTTATTAGTTTGATTAATATGTGTCTTCGTGTGTTTCTCCTAGGGTTTACCCTGTATGGGACTCTCTGTTTTTCCTGGACTTGGGGGACTATTTCCTTTCCCATGTTAGGGAAGTTTTCCACTATAATCTCTTCAAATATTTTCTCAGACCCTTTCTTTTTCTCTTCTTCTTCTGGGACCCATATAATTCGAATGTTGGTACGTTTAGTGTTGTCTCAGATGTCTGTGAGATTGTCTTCAGTTCTTTTCATTCTTTTTTCTTTATTCTGTTCCTTGGTAGTTATTTCCACCATTTTGTCTTCCAGCTCACTTATTTGTTCTTCTGCCTCAGTTATTCTGTTATTGATTCCTTCTAGTATATTTCTCATTTCAGTTATTTTGTTGAGAAGAATATTTCCTGGGGTCTGAGGTTCTCTGTTAGTCCAGTGGTTCGGACTCAGAGCTCCTACCGCAGGAGCTTTGGCCTGACCCCTGGCTCGTGAACCATGATCCCGCCAGCCACAGAGGGCAGCAAAAAAAAAAGAAAAAAAAAAGAGAACAATAACAAAGTAGAAAGTAAAATTAGACTAGGAAACTAACAGATATGTTAGAAAGAATATAAGAATCAACAACCGGAAGGTAAAACAGAACCATAATAGTTAAAAAAAAAAAAGGTGGAAAAGACCTTGGCTGTGGAGGGCGGGGCCTAAGCAGGGGTGGTGGGTGGGGCCTATGCTTACAACCCACAGGACTGGAAAAGGCCCTGGGCGGGTGTGGAGGGTG
Source organism: Neophocaena asiaeorientalis asiaeorientalis (assembly GCF_003031525.2). NCBI lineage: Eukaryota > Metazoa > Chordata > Mammalia > Artiodactyla > Phocoenidae > Neophocaena > Neophocaena asiaeorientalis. The sequence continues at coordinate 905,296 of NW_020171798.1, forward strand.
GAGCTTAGGCTCAACGGACCAGAAGGGGCCCAGGCTTGCCTCCCGCCTCTGGTCTCAGAGGGCAGGAAAGGCCCTCCACTCCTCTCCCCCTCCTCCTGTCCTGGAGGGCCCCTCCCACCTGCCTCTCCTGCTCTCCTCCACCCCCCCACCCCCACCTCCCTCCTATGTCCCCAGGTCCCATGTGGCCTGTGGGGGGGCAGGGTTGGAAGGCAGGGCACCCAGCCTGGGAGCCCAGCAGTCTTCCCCGGCCTGAGTGGGTGGGGCAAACGCCCTCTGCTCCTCTCCTGGAAGGCCCCTCCCACCTGCCCCTCCTGTTCTTCCCCGGCCTCCTGCCTATGCCCCCAGGACCATTGCAGCCCAGAGGGGACCACTGAGGGCCTAGGACCTGGCCCGAGAGCCAGGCAGACTTCCCCGGCCGATTGGGTAGGGGATACGCTGGGTACACTCTCCCCAGATCTGAGCCCCTGAGGGTGTTTCCAGGCTTGGGACCCGTCCCCCATCTCAACCACCCCTCAGGGGCTCTGGTCCTGTCCGGCCTCCACTTCTCCTCCCCGCTCAGTCCCCGCATGTCCTGCAGGTTCGCTTGGGGCTTCCTCCCATCTCCTTGGGTGTCGAGGTTCCCCCGCCAGCGTTTGGCAGGTGCCCTAGTTGTAGGGAGACCTGAACTCCATGTCTTCCCACACCACCATCTTGACTCCTCCCCATTTCTCCAGTTTTTCAGCAATCTTTGAAGGATTAAGAGTAGATCATTTAAGTAAGAGCAAAAATTATGACCCTAATAGACTTAAGGTTATCCAGATTTCCTACTGGATGTCCTCCACAATAATGATGGCACTTGACAGTTCTTCACAGTAGAGTTTCTCTGGAGCGTATCTCATTTAATCTCCACATTAACTGTGTAAAGAAGATGCTAACTCAGGTGAGGAAACAGAAATTCAGAAAGGTCGATTAACTTGCTCAAGGTCACAGAGTAGTATATGCAGCTGGAACATTGATCCTCTGATGTTTCAGCCTGTTCTCTTTCACTGCACAAGTAAGAAGTATATACGATAAATATCTGAGATGTGAGGTAGTTCGTGTATAATGTGGCTGCCGTGTTGGCCCCAACACCAGCTTCATAAATTACCGGAATTAAAGACTTAAAACCTCATCTCAGGTCAAGAACTGAAGACAGGCTTCCCTGGGTCATTTCGTCTGTTTGAACTCAGTTTCTAATCGATATAGTGAAGATGTACAGATTTGACACATGACGAAGAGTTTCTGCATCGTGTTGAAGCCTGAGGGTATCAGGTGTGGAAGACACTTAGGCAGCAGCAGATTAAATAATTCCTGCCTTGTCATCACTTTTCTCTGCCTGACAAAGATGCTAGTGGTACTGGCTTAAAGGTTAAGTAAGTTAATATGAGCTCTGAATAAAGCAGCACTGAAGGCAAAGTAAATATTCTTACCTATAATGGGCTTAAAAAATACAAGCTGGATATGACTTTTTTAGAAAACCTGGAGCTCTGTTAGTGCTGCATGGAATAAGTGAACAGCCCTGGGTTGTCTGCATGTGCACACATACCCACATACACAGGCATATACGCTCACCCCCCCATCCTCAGCTACTTCCGTGGTTTATCACGTTCTTCTATAAAAATACAAAGGATTGTTCTCTACCAAGGAAGCCAGGAATTCCCCCAGAACACACTTTGCCAAGAAAAGAAATATACAGAGTTGATTCTGTATCTTCTCCACCGAGAAGGGTGGTCTGCTCCACTCGCTGGCCCATCTGCTGAAGCGTGAGCTGCCTCGGCCATCTGCTCCTGTCTGGTCTGAAGTCACCAGGAGGTACAGTCTCAGCCAGTGGTGGGAAGCCCTGTGCAGAATCTGGGAGCAGACCGAGGGCCCAGGGTGTGATGAACCTTCTGTCCGGGACCTCCCAGGCCACCAGCCCACCTCATAAAACGAGCCAGAGGGGGAGTCAAGCAGCACTGCTCTGGGCTGACCTCAGACGTCACCGTGATCACCGTCACCATTTATCAAGCTTCTCGCTGCAAAGCTGGGCACTCCCCCAAATGAGCCAAACAGATGTCTTTCCAGCCCCTGGGGGTGGCTGATAATATGTAACATCTTAAAGGCACATGGTGAAGCAAATAGATGTTAAAGTATAGATTAGAGGTGGCGAACATAATGGTACGAATGGTCACTCTACATGGAATCAAAAACTCATTTAGTGGCTTGGAGAAATAAGAAATAGTCCTTAAAGTATACCCTTGGGAGCCACAAGCAGCTAACGAGTTTCCCCCTTTGGCAAGAAGAGGGAGGGACCTGTACCTCCTCCCTTCTGCATCAAGGACCTTTCTGGAAAAGTTGGTGAACTCTGCTGTGCTTGACAACAAAGGAGAATCCCAGTCTCCTGGCGGGGCTGTGACAGAGGAGGGTCAGGATACGGCAGATTGATGCAATCATCCAGGGACCCCACCCAGACACGCATCCCAACATACACGCACACACAGCTCCAGGAGCAGACAGCTCAGCCGGCCACAGGGCGAGGAGGGGAAGCCAGCTCCCAGGCAGTTGGGGTCCAGGCTCTGGTTGCCTAGCGGTATCCCCTTCTTTGCCCCCCCTCCCCTACCTTACCCTCCTTCCATGCCCACCCTTCCGTTTCTGTGCCCCATTCTCCCTTGATGTTAATTTTAAGCGGCCTTTAAATGTACTGCTTGGAACGACTGAAACGGCCAATATTTGGCTGACTTTGTTGTGCCGAAAGGACAGCCTTATGGGATTGCGTGGAGGACGAGGAAGGAACTTTTAAGAGAGGAAGACGGTGCATCTCCTCCCCTCCCAGGAACGAGCCTCTGGAAGGTTGACATTGCAGCTTTGTTTTTTGTGTGTGTGTGACTGCTGAGTTATTTGCTTCTTTGATCCCTTTACAAACTTGTTTCCACCAACTCTCTAAGGTAACACAAGGCAGTGTTGGCAGAAGGGAGCCTTGGGAGACGGGTGGGAACTGTGGGGTGCTGGTTTAGCATCTCTGCTCAAGAGGGATGAGAAAGGCGAGGGATAAAGACGAGCTTAACGCACGGTGCAGGTCAGCAAAATGTGAATAATTGTGTTTATAAAACCCACGCACATGCGTACCCACTGCCCTCACCCTCACCCCACCCCCTAAGAGAGTGTGGAGATGGAGAGAGGGCTGGCCATCTGGGAGGGGTGGCTTCACGGGAATCGGGGCGTTAACAAATCTGGGTGTTGTTTTGTTTTTCCGCCGCTAACTCACAGATTGACTTTTGGCATGTGGCTCATTTCAAGTACTCGCGCATTTGGTGAATCTCTATTATTCATCTTTCCCTGCGCTACGCAGATCTCAGCGTGCCTCCCTTTGGGGCAGGAGGTCACGTCTAGAGGTGAGAAATGATTATTTGGGCTGTACGACTTTTTACACATCCAGGGGTGGGTGTTCTTAATTCTAAAACAGGCTGCATGTTCTCACGACTTGCTCCCCAGTGACTGCGACAGCCCCCCTTTCTCTGTGCAGTGATACCAAGGGCACCCCGTCCTCCATAATAAGGAGAGGGTGCAGGAGGATTCGGGGGACAGAGCTATGCATTCTGGCAGCCTTTGCTGCAACTTGTCCCATCTCGCCCAGAGATGGACGGAAGGGAGGGAGATGGGAGAAGCGATCCCCTCTCCTGGGAAACACGGTGTGATCCGTATCAGAGGTGGTGGAGAAGGAATCGGAGGTCTGGGGACATCTCAGCTGCTCTGTGCTTTCCCCTGCCTCTTCTGCCACTGTGGCCCTGCCTCAGAGCCCTTGAATCTCTCTGCTGTCGTTTCCTCACTTGCCCAGCGAAGACCTAACAATTTAGCTGTCAAACAACACAGAAGATTTCCAAGTCTTTCCAAAGCCCCCACCTCACACCTCAGCCACCTCCTAGGTACAGGCAGACTGCGGAGATACTGCAGGTTTTGTTCCAGGGACTGCAAGGAAGCAAGTTGCACAGTGTTTCGTCTTTCTCTGTCTGACTTATTGCACTATGCATAGTACTCTCCAGGTTGCAAAAAATGTTTCATTCTTTTTTATGGCTGAGTAATATTCCTTTGTGTGTATGTGTGCATGTGTGTGTTTGTGTCATGACTTCTTTTTTTTTAATTGATTTTATTGAAGTCTAGTTGATTTACAGTGTGTTAATTTCTACTGTACAGCAAAGTGACTCAGTTATGCACAGGTATATATTCTTTCCCATTATGGTTTATTACAGGATACTGAATATAGTTCTCTGTGCTATACAGTAGGACCTTGTTGTCTGTCCATTCTCTATATAAATGCTTACATCTACTAACCCCAAACTCCCACTCCATCCCTCTACCACACCCTCTCCCCCTTGGCAACCACAAGTCTGTTCTCTATGTCTGTGAGTCTGTTTCTGTTTCATAGATAAGTTCATTGGTGTCAGATTTTAGATTTCACATGTAAGTGATATCATACGGTATTTGTCTTTCTCTGTCTGACTTATTTCACTAAGCATAATACTCTCCAGGTCCGTCCATGTTGTTGCAGATGGCAGAATTTCATTCTTTTTATGGCTGAGTAATATTCCTCTGTGTGTGTGTGTGTGTGTGTGTGTGTGTGTGTGTATCGTGATTTTTTTATCCATTCATCTGTTGATGGTCACTTGAGTTGCTTCCATTATCTTGGCAATTGTAAATAATGCTGCTATGAACACTGGGGTGCATATATCTTTTCAACTTAGTGATTTCAGTTTCTTCAGATACATACCCCGGAGTGGGACTGCTGGATCCTATGGTAGCTCCATTTTTAGTTTTTTGAGGAACCTCTATACTGTTCTCCATGGTGACTGCACCAAATGGCGTTCCCACCAGCAGTGGTACCAGGGTTCACTCTTCTCCACACCCTCGCCAACATTTATTATTTGTTGTCTTTTTGATGATAGCCCCTCTATAAAAACATCGAATCACTGTGTTGTACGCCTGAAACTAATATAATATTATAAGTCAGCTATACTTCAATTTTTAAAATTACGTTTACACTAGTCCATTGTGTACAATAGCATTGTCTGAAAATACGATGTACCTAGTTTCATTTAAAAACACTTTACTGCAAATACAACACTGTAAAGCAACTATACTTCAATAAAAAAGTACTTTATTGCTGAAAAATGATAACCCTCACCCGAGCCTTCAACAAGTCCTAATCTCTGCTGGTGGAAGGTCTTGCTGACTGATCACGGTGGTGGTAGCTGAAGACCAGGGCAGCTGTGGCCATTTCTTAAAATAAGACAACAGTGAATTTTGTCACATCAGTTGACTCTTCCTTTCACGGACAGTTTCTCTGGAGCATACAGTGCTGTTTGATGGCATGTTACCCACAGTAGCACTTCGTTCAAAATTGGAGGCAGTCTTCTCAAACCCTGCCGCTGCTTTATCAACTAGGCTTACGTCATAGTCTAAATCCTTTATTGTCATCTCGACCACCTTCACAGCATCTTCACCAGGAGTAGCTTCCATCTGAAGAAACCACTTTCTTTGCTCAGGCTCAGCGGCCATGGCTCACGGGCCCAGCCGCTCCGCGGCACGTGGGATCTTCCCGGACCGGGGCACGAACCCGTGTCCCCTGCATCGGCAGGCGGGCTCTCAACCACTGCGCCACTAGGGAAGCCCCCAGGCTCCACTTCTAATTCTAGTTCTCTTGGGGTTTCCACCACATCTGCAGTTACAAGAGTGACGTCAAAGATGAATACGATGAATAATGAAACATTTTGAAATATCATGAGAATTACCAAAATGCGACACGGAGACATGAAGTGAGCGAATGCTGTTGGGAAAATGGCTCTGATAGACTTGCTCAATTCAGGGTTGCCACAGACCTTCAGTTTGTAAAAAAACAAAACAAAACAAAAACAGAATATCTGCAAAGTGCAATAAACTGATGTGCAGTGAAAAGTTTTGCTCTGTGTGGAAGTGATTATCTAAGTGGCGGCTCCAGCTCCACAGACCAGCGCCAGCACCTTCCATGCTCCTCTTGAAATCCAGGTCATCTTTTCCTTGCACCTGCTTTAAAGGTGAGCCCACCGTTCTCCAAGGCAACCAAGCTTAGGAACCCAGCCTCCTTTTTTGCCTTATTCCTCAACGCTTTTCCCTTCCTGAAGTCTTGCCGGGTCTTTCCCTCTTAAGGAAATACCTTCCTTCTCCAGTTCTGCCGTCACCCTTGTGGATTTGCCATCGCCGGCATGCTCCTTGTCACCCTCTGTTTGCTCTGCTCCTGTCGTAGCCTCCTCGCTCACCTCCGTAATTCCATCCCAGTTTGTCCTGCACATCACACCCAGGTTATTCTTTCTGAACTACTGCTTTGTAACATATCTCTGCCCAGAAGCCTTCAGTCGTCCATCCTGTTTGAATTCTTCTGTGGGACTCTTACTTCCCTGCATAACCTGACTTTGTCAAGAGCAGTGTATTAAAGAGATGAAGGGTGTCATTTTGCCCCAAACTGCCTCTTCCACTGGGTGCGCCCTGTGGTGTCGTACGTGCTACCCTTAGGCCAGCAGAGCTGGAGTCCTAAACTTTACCATTGCAGGCATTTGTATGTATAGTGATAGACAGGCGCAGCCACGCGACCTAAGTCTAGTCTTTGAGACCAGTGGTTCTCAAGCTGCTTTTAGTTCCAAAATCCTTTGTCCAAAATCATCCAAATGGAGAAAGTCTGAACCTCTCCGGCTTGTTCCTTACGCCTGATAGGGATTCCCCTGAGGGGGGTCTCTGCAGACCCCTCGGGGTTTGGAAATCAGTATTCTAGATAGAAACCAGCAGATGGAAAATATAAGTGACCTTTGCTTTATGCAAATGAACACGTTCCTGAACAGTTCAATGTGACTTCAGCTTTAATGCGTAAGCCAATTTTTAAATGCTTTGGGAAATTTTATAGCTTAGAGATTCATCATCACATGAGCTAACTGAGTACTTCTTTCTGTACCAGACTGTTCTAAGTGATTCCTATATGCTGAATCATCAGATGATCATTAGCTCCATTATTCTTCCCATGGTTCAGATGAGGAAATTTCGGCACAGAGCAGTTAAGTAATTTATTCAGGGTGGCACAGCAGGGAAAGAGTAGATATCTGATTCAAAATCAGGCCGTCTGGCTCTGAGGAAGGGCCGCTTGTCACCAGTACACTGAGCGTACGGGCTCTGGGGCCAGATGGCCTGGCTTCAAAACCTGGCTAGAATTCAAAACAGTCAAGGTGCTGAAGTTACCGGCTTAGCAGTCAGTAGCTCCATCACCTCGGTCAATCGTCCAGCCTCTTTAAGCTTCAGTTTCCTTAATAGTAACCTGGGAATCATAACTGCCTCCAGTCCTCCTGCTATAATTTCATCTGTAAATTGATACTAGAACCTGTCTCATAGAGTTATGATTAGGATTCAATGAATTAGAACATGTAACATGCTCAGAAGACTTCCTGGCACATCACGGGCCATCAGATGCCCAGGCTGGACCACTTAGTAGCTGTGGTAACCCGGGCAAGCCACTTGCTTTGCTACCTCTCTGTAAAATGGGCATGTTAACGACCTCGGCCTTTGGGGAAATGCTGCGTAATTTGTGGTGTTATGCCTAGGAAGTAATTGGTCTTCCTCATGACTCTGTGCGAGGCTTTATGGAGTATTTCTAGAGTTCAGTGTACATTCGTTTGACAAGTGATGGGGTTGAGTGTTGATCAAAAATGTCTCACTTGCTTAACCTTTTAGGCTTCCCAGCACATTGTCCCCCGATCGTTTTATGAACACTGGTTATCACTTCTAATCCTTTCAGTGTCATATGCAGCTCACATGACAAGGTCGTAGAGGACAGGCAGGGTATCAGTGGACATGTAACCATGCCGAGTACTGATAAGCATCTATCTGAGTGAATTCAGCTGTGACTTCCAACTATGTCAAAGCATGCTAATCACTCGTCATTCTGGGGGATAAAATAGGAAGAAAAATGATGTTGATGGTTGCAGCCTAGTGTCTTATAAATGCCCCTATCCATAATACTTTACATTTAAAATGATCTTGAAGCATAATTATATCTAAATGGCTGTGACACGTGGGAGTGTGAAAACCGAAGGCATACACCACGCCTCGTGAACAAGTTAGTGATTGGTTTCCCAGCTCAAGATTCACAATCTCAAGTTTCCACAAGTTCACGCATTAACTGTTATTTCCCACTAAGGGCTGTATCGTTCCCGGAGAGCGCGGTGCGCTTGCCAGATTTTGTAGCCCAGAGTGGGATGGACATTTTTGGGCATTCAAATGCGTTCTTTGCGACTCTGCAAGGCTCAGAAGAACATGTGCAGAAGTAGGCCTGGTGGAATCCCAGCCATCTGAGATCATTCCCAGGAGAACGGCCTGGCTCCGGAAACGCCTAGCTGCCAGTTCAAAACTGGTCGCAACCTTCTTCTTGGGGGGAGGATTTTAAAATCTCACGCGGAGTCCTTTGCCAGTGGCTTAGGTCAGTACAGTGATTCTTTTTTTAATCTTTATTTTATATTGGAGTAGAGTTGACTAACAGCGTTGTGGTAGTTTCAGGTGTACAGCAAAGTGACTCAGTTATACATATTGATATGTATCTATTCGTTTTCACATTCTTTCCCCATTTAGGTTATTACAGAGGATTGAGCAGAGTTCCCTGTGCTGTTTTAAAGACAGCGGTGTGTACATGTCACTCCCAAACCCCCAATCTAACCACAGTGATTCTTCCATCTTAAACTGATGACAGATCTTAGGATGCGTTACGAGATTAAAGCTAGGCCTTTGTCGCTATTATAAAAATCTTTTATTAGCTTTCCTCGCTTTTGTAATAGAGCCAGTGATTTTTAAAATAGCAGAAAGAGTATCGGTAGACTCATACAAAGGTATGTGGGACTTTAGTAATCCTCCAAACGACCCCAGTTCTCCATTTCATTTAACAACATATCTGTAACAGAGTCGGAGAGGTGTGGGTACATCACTGCCTTCTCACCCGCCTTTCGGAGATTAGTAAAATGGTACATGAACTAATGAATACTGTGATATCGAAATGCCTGCACCGTTCAGTTGGCTTTGTCACACACGCGCGCGCACACACACACACACACACACACACACAGTATATGTATCTTAGGGCGTAGCACTTCCATGGAACCCTGAGTTCAACAAACAGTGCTCTCACCAGATTGTATTCATAAGAACAAAAACAATCATCTTTCTGTTCGGCTTCTCTTTGCCCTCAATGAGATTAAGTGCAGTTCCTTCTCCGGAAGTTCTCAGGCTCCCTGACTCAAGTGGTCATGAGCCGGCTGCAGCAACTCCAAGTGCCACGTCTTCACGCAGCCACGGTCCAAAGCAGGAAGGGAGCTTCTCCTCTTGTAACTCTTTTATCGTGGAGGAAGAGCCTCCCCTGTCCCCTACTTCCCTACCCACCCTAGACTTTAGTTGGTTCACATTCCCGTATCTGAACCAGTCCCTGACAAAGGGACTAGAAATGATGAGATGGGCTTAAACCAGCGCTTCTCAAACTGTTGTCCTCGATGGGCAGCATTGGCACCACTTGGAAGCATGTTAGAAATGCAGACTCTCCAGCTCCACTCGGGATGCACTGAATCAGAGACTCTGGGGGTGGGGTCCAGTGATGGAGCCAGAATCTGGTTCCGTGCAGCCAACCTCTGGAAGAGCCTGCATGCTCACCCGGCACACTGTATATTAAGGCAGTAAGAATCTAACATAGAGGAAAGTCCAGATCTGTACACCTTTCTGGAGCTTCCCTCTGGGGCTCACAGTTAGGGCCAGTGTGATGCTGTGGTTCCCAGACTTTGGGATTTAAGGGACTATAAAATATAAAGATGAAAGTAGGGCTGGAATGTTTTCTCTTTTTGCCAAGTAAGGGTATTAAAAGATATTGCTGACTACGTTAACATTCATTTATTTAATAAAAAAGAAAAACATACCAAAAAGGATAGAAAAGCAGAATAAAGAGCAGTCTTTTAAGTAGGATGCATTTCGCTTTATGAAACGTTTACATACATTAATTTTATTTCCCTTGTTTCACCACTGACCCTTGGTGAAATGGACCAGGGCCAGTGATGAAACAAGGAAGATAAGATTAATGTATGTAAACATTTGGACCAGGGCTCCAGGAGCCATTGATGTGACAAAGCTTGTACTTGGGATAAAGTCAGATCCCGGTTGGAGTCCTGACTCCCTCTTCCCATGTGGATGGTGTGTGGGCTTGGGAAACATTTACCTGTATGAACCTCAGCTTTCTTGTTGCTAAAATGGGAATTGTAATAACTGCTTTGCAGGATTGTGATGAGAATTAGAGATAATGAAACCGGGGCTTCCCTGGCACTACAGTGGTTAAGCCTCTGTGCTGCCACTGCAGGGGGCACGGGTTCGATCCCTGGTCAGGAAACTAGGATTTTGCATGCCACACGACACTGCCAAACAAAATTAATTAATTAATTAAAAAGAAAGAAAGAACGAAACCAAGCACCCTAGTCACGGGTGTCCCATAAATGGTGGTTGCTTTCGTCCAAAAGTTGACTCCACGCTCTTGAACGAACGAATGAATGAATAGCTTTCAAAGCAAAAACTTCTTCAATTTAGGACCTCTGTCCTCATTTAATTATTGTGACAAAGGGGCGACTAAATTCTATTTCAATGAATCCAAACACAGGGACTAGATATACTAAAAAAGAGAGAGGAACATAGGAGTGGGGACAGGCTCACTAAATTTATTATTGGATAATCATTTTCATTCCTAAAATCCAACCAACCTTGAGCTTGGTTGTTCTTTAGCCTCTAAACACCTCTGCCTTCAAGCACTCAGCTGCGTAATAACAGCCGATCTGTGACTGACCAAGCCTCAGGTTGTGACGTTCACAAGGCAACACAGGGTCACATGGCGAGGGAGTAGATGGATGGGAGGAAGGAGGCTGCGACAGCGCAGTGCGTTTCTGGCACCAACCACTGGGAGTTAGTGCAGACTCCACCCGTCCCCAGCCAGACCACCCGCCCTTCAGAGACCCGCCACAAGCCCGGGGAGTCCACAGGCCCCCTGCACTTCTGACCAGCTGGCTGTAAGTGTGGGGCTTCCCGTCAACCTCCGAGGTTCAGCAGTTCACCAGCATGACTCATGAAACTCAGGAAAGCATGATACTTAGGATTAGAGAGTTTTATTACAAGGGATACAGATCAGGAGCCGCCAACGAAGAGACACATGGGATGAGGTCTGGGGGTCCCGTATGCAGAATTTCTGTGCCCTCTCCCTGTGGAATCAGGACGCCTCACTCTCTCAGGGCAACCACGTGTTCACCTAGCAGGAAGCTCCACCGAGCATCACTGTCCAGAGTTTTATTGGGGTTTCACTACAGAGGCATGATATTTCTTCATTTTTTATTGAGATATGATTAACGTATAACATTGTTTAAGTTTAAGGTGTACAGTGTGTTGATTGGATACATTTGTGTATTGCAATATGGGTACCATTGACGATCTGGTCTCTTAGCAACTTTGAGGTTTATAGTACAGTATCGTTGACTGTAGTCTCTATGCTGTGCATTAGATCTCCAGGACTTATTGGGATGGCCAAAAAGCTTCTTCGGTTTCTAAGTAAAAATAAAAGACACATTTTTCATTTTCACCGAGAACTTTATTGAACAACGTATTCACCCTTTTGCTCCACTACCTTCTGCCATTTTTCGGGCGACTTCATGATTCCATCTTCCCAAAACCTTTTATCTTTTTGAGCAAAGAACTGTTCCAGGTGCCTTCTACAGTCTTCCAGGGAATTGAAATTTTTTCCGTTAAGAGAATTTTGTAAAGACCAAAGTAAATGGAAATCTGAAGTTGCAATGTCTGGTGAATACGGCGGACAAATTAGAACTTCCCAGCCAAGCTGTAACAGTTTTTGCCTGGTCGTCAAAAGAAACAGGTGGTCTTGCGTTGTCCTGATGGAAGATTATGCGTTTTCTGTTAACTAATTCCAGACGCTTTTCGTCAAGTGCTGCTTTCAGTTGGTCTAATTGGGAGCAGTACTTGTTGAAATTAATCATTTGATTTTCCGGAAGGAGCTCATAATAGAGGACTCCCTTCCAATCCCACCGTACATACAACATCACCTTCTTTGGATGAAGACCGGCCTTTGGTGTAGTTGGTGGTGATTCATTTCGCTTGCCCCACGATCTCTTCTGTTCCACATTATTGTACAGTATCCACTTTTCATCGCCCATCACAATTTGTTTTAAAAACAGAACGTTTTCGTTACATTTCAGTAAAGAATCGCATGCAGAAATATGGTCAAGAAGGTTTTTTTTGATTAACTTATGTGGAACCCAAACATCAAAGCGATTCGCATAACCAGCTGGTGCAAGTGATTCTCCGTGCTTGATTTGGATATGTTGAATATGTCGGCTGTCTCCCACGTGGTATAACGTTGATTGTTCTCAATTAATGTCTCAATTTGATCACTATCAACTTCGACTGGTCTACCCGACCATGGAGCATCGTACAGCGGGAAAACTCCAGCCCGAAACTTCACAAACCGCTTTTGACACGTTCAATCAGTCACAGCACCTTCTCCATACACTGTACACATCTTTTTTTGTGTTTCAGTTGCATTTTTACCTTTCTTGAAATAATAAAACATAATATGCCGATAATGTTGCTTTTTTCTTCCATCTGCAATATTAAGAGGGCTACACAAAGATTCACCAATTTTGATAAGTTTTTTTAAATGCACGCTGATATGACAGCTGTTACAGTACATTCTAACAAAACTGTTTCGAATGAGGTTAAAGACGACTAAGTGCTACTAAAGCCATCGTACCGAAAAGCTGAACGAACTTTTTGGCCAGCCCAATACTTATCTACTAGTTGCAGTTTGTACCTTTAAACATAACATCTCCCCAATTCCTCCACCCCCAGCACCTGGTAACCACTATTCTATTTCTATGAGTTCAGCTTTTTTAGATTCCATGTGTAAGTGAGATTATGCAGTATTTGTCTTTCTCTGTCTAGCTTATCTCACTTAGCATAATACCCTCAAGGTCCATCCATGCCATTGCAAATGCAAGATCTCATTCTTTTTTTTACAGCTGAATAATATTCCATCATGTTTGTGTGTGTGTGTGTGTGTGTGTGTGTGTGTTTGAATATCACATCTTTATCCGCTTATCTGTTGGCAGACACTTAAATTGTTTCCACATCTTGGCTGTTGTGAGTAATACTGAAGTGAACATGGGAGTGCAGTTATCTCCTGAGATCCTGTTTTCATTTCCTTTGTATATACACCCGGAAGTGGGATTGCTGGATCATATGGTAGTTGTATTTTTAATTTTTGTTGGAACCTCCATACTGTTTTCCATAGTGGCTGAATCCGTTTACATTCCCACCAACAGTTACGTAAGCGTGATTGAATTGTTGGTCATGAGACTGAACCTAATCCCCAGCCCCTGTCCCCTCTGTGGAGTTTGGGAGGTTGGGCTGGTGACCAGCCCAGTCCTCTAATGACAAGGTTGGTCTTTCTGGTGACCAGCCCCTACCCAAGACATCTCAGTAGCACAAACTCAGGTGAATGGCGATTCATGATTCCAAGGGGCTCATGAATATCAAAGATACTCCATTACTGGGGAAATCCCAAGGACTTAGAGTCTCCCTCCCAGGAACCAGGGACAAAAGCCAATCAGATTCTTTATTGTGCAACAATAGCTAATGATGCAGGCATCCAAGATCTGAAGGCTTGGCCTGAGATTGTTGAAACAAGACCAGAGTTAGGACATGAACTCTCTACTGCCCCCAAGCATGAACTTTGACACCAGACCACTTTTTAACTGTGTGACTCAGTCAGTTTGGGCTCCCGTAACGAAATACCACAGACTGGGTAGCTTAAACAACAGAAATTAATTCTCTCACAGTTCTAGAGGCTAGAAGTCCAAAATGAAGATGTTGGCAGGTTTCGTTTCTCCTGACATCTGTCTCCTTGGCTTGCAGATGGCCGCCTTCTTGCTGTCCTCACATGGTCTTTTCCTGTACACACATCCCTGGTGCGTGTCCCTGTTCTTAAAAGGTCACCAGTCCTATTGGATTAGGGTCCCACCCTTATGATCTCACTCAAATTTAATTACCTCTTTAAAGACCCTATCTCCAAACACAGCCACACTAGAGATGAGGGCTTCAGCATATGCATTTGGGGGGGGCAGGGGGACACAGCTCAGTCCATAAGAGTAATCTTGAGCTAATGACCACTTTAAGTCTTAGCATCTAAATCTGCCTTTTTTTTTTTCAAGAAAGTAAGTAAAAGAAAATAAAAGTGGATGACGATCCATCCTTCTAAGGGCAGTTGTGAGGCAGAAAGGTGTGCAGAGCTGCTCACCACTGGCGTCCTAGGGAACGTGGGCCTCACACCATCATTGTTATAGGGTTGCCCTGGCATGCTGCCTGGGGGGAGTCTCTGGGGAGTGGGTGTGTCATGGGGCTGCTTCTCTCTGTTCTGGCTCTGAAGGCAGCTGTTGCCCTCACACTCAGTGCTTTCCAGAGGGAGTCAGAGCTGGGTAAGCACATGCCAACTCAGACCCAAGTCAGCGCTCTGGTGGTAGGTGTCCACTACTTCCTAATCTCAATCACCGTGAAACATGGGTGTCAGCTGGTAAGGCCCCTTCCTCTCCTGATCCAGGTGACTGTGTGCATTGAGCAGTGATGTGAGTCTGGGTTGGATGACCACTGAAGCAGCCATCTTTGACATGACCACAGGGCACTCTGGAAAAGTACATGAGGCTTAATCTTAAATTCTCAGTGTTCAGCAACCTCAGTGTCCATTGACAGATGAATGGATAAAGAAGATGGTATGTGTGTGTGTGTGTGTGTGTGTGTTTGTATGCCCTGGAATATTACTCATCCATCAAAAAGAGTGAAATAATGCCATTTGCAGCAACACGGATGAACCTGGAGATTATCATTCTAAGCGAAGTAAGAAAGAAAAAGGCAAATACCGTATGATGTCACTTATGTGTGGAATCTAAAATAAGACACAAATGAACTTATCTGTGAAACAGAAACAGACTCACAGACATAGAGAACAGACTTGTGGTTGCCAAGGGGCGGGGGTAGTGAGGGAAGGATGCATTGGGAGTTTGGGATTAGCAGGTGCAAACTATTACATAGAGAATGGATACACAACAAGGTCCTACTGTATAGCACACAGAACTATATTCAGTATCGTGATAAACCATAATGGAAAAGAACATGAAAACTATAGGTATGTTATACACATGTATATGTATAACTGAATCACTTTTCTGTACAGTGGAAATTAATACAACATTGTAAATCAACTATACTTCAATAAAATGAATTTTTTTTTAAAGTTCTCTGTGTCCAAAAAGCTTAAAGAAGAAAGAAAAGAGAGAAGAATGCTCATTGTGTCCTAAAGCCAAATGAACCAGGACCTCAATGAAAACCTCTACAGACTTGCTCAGAATCATCATAGTGGCATTTCATGGCAGGAATCCTATTCACTGAGATGATTACCGAGGAGGGTCATTCAAAAAGTATTTCCTCATAAATATAATTTCCTTCATCTTCTGTTCAGTTAGATGACTAAATACTTTACCATTTTGAGGTGACCTCCTGAAAATGTCTTCAGAAATGGCTGTTTTTCCAGCCAGGCTCTAAAGTTATGTCCGTCATTGTGTTTATCTTATTCTTCATCAGCTGGCTTTTCTTCAATGTCATTGTCATGGTCAGTATTTTTAGACCAGATAATAATGGGAAATAGGCAATGTCCCCACCTCCCGGGAGCTTACAATCTAAAGAATATCATGCCAGTGCAGTCAGATACACAGAAAACGATTCAGAGGGTAAGCATAGGGTTGCCCTGGCATGCTGCCTGGGGGGAGTCTCTGGGGAGTGGGTGTGTCATGGGGCTGCTTCTCTCTGTTCTGGCTCTGAAGGCAGCTGTTGCCCTCACACTCAGTGCTTTCCAGAGGGAGTCAGAGCTGGGTAAGCACATGCCAACTCAGACCCAAGTCAGCGCTCTGGTGGTAGGTGTCCACTACTTCCTAATCTCAATCACCGTGAAACATGGGTGTCAGCTGGTAAGGCCCCTTCCTCTCCTGATCCAGGTGACTGTGTGCATTGAGCAGTGATGTGAGTCTGGGTTGGATGACCACTGAAGCAGCCATCTTTGACATGACCACAGGGCACTCTGGAAAAGTACATGAGGCTTAATCTTAAATTCTCAGTGTTCAGCAACCTCAATGTCCATTGACAGATGAATGGATAAAGAAGATGGTGTGTGTGTGTGTGTGTGTGTGTGTGTGTTTGTATGCCCTAGAATATTACTCATCCATCAAAAAGAGTGAAATAATGCCATTTGCAGCAACACGGATGAACCTGGAGATTATCATTCTAAGCGAAGTAAGAAAGAAAAAGGCAAATACCGTATGATGTCATTTATGTGTGGAATCTAAAGTAAGACACAAATGAACTTATCTGTGAAACAGAAACAGACTCACAGACATAGAGAACAGACTTGTGGTTGCCAAGGGGCGGGGGTAGTGAGGGAAGGATGCATTGGGAGTTTGGGATTAGCAGGTGCAAACTATTACATAGAGAATGGATACACAACAAGGTCCTACTGTATAGCACACAGAACTATATTCAGTATCGTGATAAACCATAATGGAAAAGAACATGAAAACTATAGGTATGTTATACACATGTATATGTATAACTGAATCACTTTTCTGTACAGTGGAAATTAATACAACATTGTAAATCAACTATACTTCAATAAAATGAATTTTTTTTTAAAGTTCTCTGTGTCCAAAAAGCTTAAAGAAGAAAGAAAAGAGAGAAGAATGCTCATTGTGTCCTAAAGCCAAATGAACCAGGACCTCAATGAAAACCTCTACAGACTTGCTCAGAATCATCATAGTGGCATTTCATGGCAGGAATCCTATTCACTGAGATGATTACCGAGGAGGGTCATTCAAAAAGTATTTCCTCATAAATATAATTTCCTTCATCTTCTGTTCAGTTAGATGACTAAATACTTTACCATTTTGAGGTGACCTCCTGAAAATGTCTTCAGAAATGGCTGTTTTTCCAGCCAGGCTCTAAAGTTATGTCCGTCATTGTGTTTATCTTATTCTTCATCAGCTGGCTTTTCTTCAATGTCATTGTCATGGTCAGTATTTTTAGACCAGATAATAATGGGAAATAGGCAATGTCCCCACCTCCCGGGAGCTTACAATCTAAAGAATATCATGCCAGTGCAGTCAGATACACAGAAAACGATTCAGAGGGTAAGCAATGCATTAAACCAAGGAGTGCATCAGGAAGAAATGAATTTCCGAAAGGAGACCGTAAATGGAGCACGGGAATTCAGAGTCTCTTTCCCATGACGTTTGGGATAGAGGAATGACTACAGAAGAAAAGTTATGCCGTGTCTTTCACAGGAGGGATGATTTCTGAGGGAGTTAAGCCTGCTTCGCTTCTCCACCCTCTTCAAAGGTGTTCACTGGGTAGGTTACCATGGAGGCCAGAGACAGATTCCTGGCTGTTCTCATGTTGTCAGAACATGAAACAGAAGGAAGAGAGGGAGGGAGTGAACGGAAGATGCCCAGGGGTTGGGTGTAAGCAGAGTCACGTGGATTGATGGTCACCTTGCAGAAGAGGAGTGGAATTGGGCTTTGACGAGAAGGAAGCAGGAGGGCACGCAAGCAGCTCACTTTTGAGTTTCTTGTCGGTGAGTGCAGGGTTATACCATCAGAGTCGGAGCCCCGGCTGAGCATCTATATGATGCCAGCACAGAGGCAAGATTAGCTTTGAAGAATCATATTGCCCAAGAGGATAAAAACTCAAAAGCTGCTCGTTCCAACAGACTGTGGCTGAAAATATGACCCTCTGATCCTTTGTAACAGTTGTATGTTCCCCACCGCTGACTTGCTGTGATCCATGGAAGGCTCTAAACAGTTTCATTGAACAAGGTCAGGAGTCTTGGCTGGAATTCTTGACTTCCTGGCCCGTGTCATGGGAGAAGCAGTGATTCAGAGCCCAGCTGGGACTCCAGAACCTGAGTGACGGGGCCCTTGAACTTTGCTGGCCTCGGCCCAGTGTGCTTTGAGAGAAGTTTCCAGCTTAGTGACCATATTCAGGGAGAGAGAAAGGAGGCTGATTGGTTTAAACTTGTATTTCTAATTTGGGATGGTTTTCTCAAAAAGTCACCCTTCTAAGGAAACCATTCTCTGAACCAGCATTCCCCCAAATGTGGTCCCTGGAATACAAAGCCCAGAAGGTTCTCCATGAGGGGAGGGTCCCGTGTCAAGGAAGTTTGGGAAATGCCTCACAGTACCTTTCCATCTGAGATATGGGCACATTTGCCTGTTTAAAACCATTGAGGAAGCCTGCAGTGAAGGCACCTGGTCAGCTAGTCTTCCAAGGCCTCCCTCCCCATGAAAATCCCTCCATCTTAGACCGTGAACTCCTTTTCACAACACTCTGCAAAATGCTACATCAGACTCCACGTCCAGACGTGTCCTGTCTCAGCCCCACCGGGGCCCCGTGCGTCAGCTCTGAGCAAGCCACTCAGCCTTTCTGTGCCTCAATTTTCCTAACAAAAAGTACTGACGTCTGTACCACCTCTTCTTCCTTCTCGGGAAAGCTGCCAAGATCATGACAAGATGACAAGAATGTTTTGAGTGCTTTAGGAACCTGGTGCCACCACAATGTTGGATGAATGTCCCGAGAGTTCCTTCCGAGAAAGAATGATGTCCATTCCTTAAAGACAAAATTCCGTGCTGAGCTACGTAATGCCAGGCCCATCGTAGGTGCTCTCTAGATATTCGTTGAATCAGTGAATAAAAATAATAAGGATATATAAAGACTATGTAACTGTATATAAAAAAGTACCTAAAAATATATAACCATCATGAATATTTACACGCCATGCACACTTCTAAATATATTTGTATGTTTTGGCCGATTTTCATGACAACTCTGGGAGAAACTGTTCTTATCTCCACTCTACGGTTGAGGAAACAAGTCACAGACCTGAATAAATTGCCGAAGTTCGCGCAGCTCCAGGAGTGAAGCAACTGGGCTCAGACCCCAGTTTGCCTGATATCAGAGCCCTCTCTTAACCATCCTGTATGCTGTCATGCTGAATGAAGGTATTTTGAAAAGGAAAGGAAAGCATGTGCAGCAGCACGGATGGACCTAGAGATGATTGCACTGAGTGAAGTAGGTCAGACAGAGGAAGACCAATGTCATATGATATCCCGTACGTGTAGAATCTAAAAAATGATACAAATGAACTTATCTAAAAAAAACAGAAACAGACTCACAGACTTATGGTTACTAAAGGGGAAAGGTTGGGGGAGGGAGAAATTAGGAGTTTGGGATTAACATATACGCACTACTGCATGTAAAATAGATAACTACTGTAGAGCACAGGGAACTCTACTCAGTATTCTGTAATAACCTACATGAGAAAAGAATCTGAAAAAGAACAGATATATGTATCACTGAATCACTTTGCTGTATACATGAAACTAACACAATATTGTAAATCAACTATAATATAAAGTAAAAATTAAAAGAAGGAAAGAAAAGTATATTTCTTTCTAGTCCGCTGTGATGACCTCTGTCTCTGGCCCTCCTTTGGCAGCCGGACTTTTTGGTCTTGGGCAGATGGTGGTGTGGTGATCACTTGTCTGTGTACATGGGCTGCACAGGGAAGGATCTGATTGTCTGTGTGTCCCTTTGCCCAAATGGGACTAAGGAGAAACTCACCAGAGAAGAATTCCAGAGGTAAGAGTGAGATCTGTATAGCCAAGAGGAGAAATGTTAGCCCTCTTGGCTTAAAAAGCCACTTGGGGCTTCCCTGGTGGCGCAGTGGTTGGGAGTCCACCTGCCGATGCAGGGGACACGGGTTCGTGCCCCGGTCCGGGAAGATCCCACATGCCACGGAGCGGCTGGGCCCGTGAGCCGTGGCCGCTGAGCCTGCACGTCCGGAGCCTGTGCTCTGCAACGGGAGAGGCCACAGCAGTGAGAGGCCCGCGTACGGCAAAAAAAAAAATGCCACTTGGCTGTCTCTACAACGCCTTTAAATCACCCCCTTTTAATAGCCTTCATGGAAGTATGTCATACATGGGCCTCATTCCTTTTTCCATTGATGTCCTTTGTAACCCTGAAGACTATTCTCTGGACGAGAAATTTCAGGCACGTCACTTTAGTCTTCCATATGCCCTGATGGATGACGTCGGTCTGTTTGAAAGCTTTCTTTCTAATGTCAGGCTTTCAAATCCTGGTTGCCTGTGATGATTCAAACATTGATGCTTAGAGGAGCTCAGAGGAGGCTTGGGGGTAAGGAGTTTGATTCCTCCCCATTTTTTTTCCTCCTGGAGAAGAGGACAGGGGATTGAGCTCATGTGCGCAGGCAGAGTTATATTTTAGGGAAGACTAAACTAATTTGTGTCCAGAGACTGGTTTCTTAAGAGAACTGGCTCTCCTCCCACAATACTTGGTATTTTTCAGACCAGCTTACGTGTCCTCAGGGAAGAGAACGTCTTTCCTCGTTATGTGTGTCCACTGTGGGCGTGGCTTGTGAACCCACTTCTGTGTGTGACCAGAGCATCTGTCTAAAAACTCCCTGGGGCCCGGCGCTGGGGGGAGGGACTTGCTTTTACATACTTTTCACTGTGGATGCCTTTTACTGTTTGAATCATGTGCCATCTTTCTTTTTAAAAGAAAAAAAGTTTCTAAGCATCTTTAACAGCTTTATTGAGACATAATTGACATACATCAAACTGCATATATTTAAAGTATACAGTTTGATCGTTTTGGTGTGTGCATACATCTGTAAAACCATCAAAAGGTCTAGCTAGGTCTGTAAGCACAGCCAACAAGCGCATCTTTCCTGAGCCCACCAGAGACCCCCAGATACTCAGTATCCCTTCCTGATGAAGCTGTTGTCGGTCATGAGACTGCATAAGGTGGACTCTGGGTGGCCCGGCCATCAGCTCGTCACGGGATGCTCTTGGGCTCTCTGAAAACCGCATAAGGAATTTTAAGTGTTCTGTAAAAAGCAAAGGCAAGCTTTTTTTTTTTTTTTTTACTTCTCCACGTCTTTCCCCCCAGGCTCTAAGCTGGGGTATTCTGGGTCATGAATGCAACACAGGGTGCTGTCCTGGCCTTGGCAAGCTGGTGGGGACTGGAAACTGGGCGCACTAATTTCTAGGGCACCCCCAGCATGGGTGGAGGGTTTCACTTCTTCATCTGCTCCAAGGCAGGAAGACTGGGCAGAAAGAGTCTCAGGAACGGGGCATTTCAACAGGAACTGAACCTGCAACAAATGCTGAAGGAGGGCACCAGTGGCGAGGGGTAGGATGGGTATCAGGCCTTCAACTCCTGAGAAAGTTCCTTGTCATCTTCCCAGTGTGTAGACAAGAAACCAACACAAGTAAAGATGGCCGGGGTTCTGTTACTTTTAAAATGTTGAGTTATGAAAGCTTCATTTCAGACATGCCCCTCTTACTTATGCCTCTGACTTTCACACAAAGGCAATTATTCGCAGTCCAAATGCAAAAGGTCATGCCCCAAGCTTAGGGTCATGGGCATCTTTCCTCATGGTTGAATGCAGTATATGAACAGGCCGTATAGCTTTGCTTATGGTCGAGAGCTTTGTAAACAAACTTAATCCAAATGATGTATCTAACCTGGCCCAATTCCCAGCATGCCACGTGCCCTTCCCGTTCTGTGTCATGCTGTGTCCTGGCTCCGCGGAGGTTCTAAGTTTGACTGTTCCTGTGGCTTGCTGTTCAATGTCACGGTTGTGATTTATTCAGAAAGAAACGGGTAGGGCTTCCCTGGTGGCACGGTGGTTGGGAATCCACCTGACAAAGCATGGGACACAAGTTCGAGCCCTGATCCGGGAAGATCCCACATGCCGCAGAGCAACTGGGCCCTTGCGCCACAACTACTGAGCCTGCACTCTAGAGCCCGTGAGCCACAACTACTGAGCCCTCACGCCACAACTACTGAAGCCTATGCGCCTGGAGCCCGTGCTCCGCAACAAGAGAAGCCACGCAATGAGAAGGCCATGCACTGCAATGAAGAGTAGCCCCCGCTCACCACAACTAGAGAAAGCTTGCGCACGGCAATGAGGACCCAACGCAGCCAAAAATAAATAATAATAAATAAAATAAATACTAAAAAAAATATTTAAAAAAGCAACGGGTAAAGATAAGTTGAGAGGCAGACCTTTTGCACAGTCCTGTGTTGATTAAAAATGAAATGTAAATGGCATCTGTAATGCGTGGAGAACACAGCATGCTGCTTTGAGTGACACATAGAGGACACACACCCCAGTTCAGGCCATGAGGACCTAAACAGCATCTCAAATCACTAAGAGTGTCCTTTCAGGACTTCTCTTTTGAAATAGAATGATTTTTAAGTTCCATAGTTTTCAGATTCAGTTTAAACAGTATGAAATGTGTGTATCCCTTGTTGGAAAAGTTATGGTGGGGCTACAAACAAAGATACTCTTAAGGTTGGATTCTTAGGGAATTAGTGTGTTTTCTGTACAACTAGACTTCCACGTTTATTATCTTTGTACCTTAACATTTTTAATATGTTGTATTCACGAAACACCGGAGTGAAAGATCAGGCAATAGAAATGGGATAAATGATAGAATTCTGAGTTAAAGGTGTTAAAGAAGACCTGTAAGTGTATGTACTTCTTCTCCTTCCCTCTTTTGAGGCCATACCCACTCAATTTTGAAAATAACCCTTGCCTTCACAGTAAATTTGATGCCTTGTTTCATGGGGCTAGAGTTTCAGTTTTGCAAAATGAAAAGAGTTCTGGGGATTAGTTGCTTAACAAAGCGAATGTCCTCAATGCTTCTGAACTATATACTTAAAAGTGGTTAAGATGGCAAGTCTTGTATTATGTATGTTTTACCACAATTAAAAAAAAAAACTGCCCTTGATACCTTGCCACCTTCTCGGAAAGGATGTTGGTGATCAAAACCTTCTTTAAAAAACAAATTTGATTGAAGTATAGTTGATTTACAATGTTGTTGATTTCTGCTGTACAACACAGTGACTTAGTTATATATATATATATATATATATATATATATATATATATATATATATATATATATATATACATACACACACACACATACATATATTCTTTTCCGTATTCTTTTCCATCATGGTTTATCACAAGATATTGAATATAGTTCCCTGTGCTCTACAGTAGGACCTTGAAAAACCTTCTTAGTGAGGGAATTCTTAATGTCTTTGCTAATTCTCTCCTCATAGAATTTCACATCATAGCCTCTTTAGGAGAAAGAAAGAAAGAGGAGCTTAACACCACCTGTACAACACGCCTTCCCAAGCACAAATGGGATTAAAGAGTAACCCTGCTTAGCGTTCTCTGACCCACTGGATACTCAGGAGGAAGGGAGGAGGGGAGAGTTCTTCAGAGGCTCTGAGACCCCGTGGTGAGGGTTCAGACCATCTTTGCTTAGACCTGCCCCCCGAAAGAGGCCAGAGTTAGCCCGCTGCCCTGAGGGTGCTCCCTGGAGAAAGATGGGAAACACAGATGACAGCACTGCCACTCCTGCAACTGAACAATTCCCGGGAAAGGAGAGTAGCCGGGAGCAGCTTCCAGAAGCGGGGAGGTCCCTGCAGCTAGGGTCAGAGGCTGCTCCATTTTTTTTGCCTCTTCCGCCCACACTCACTGTTCCTCCGGGAAGCACAGAAGGTTCCTGGACAGACCTGCTCAGGGTGGTGCCCTCTGGCGTTTCTGGAATGTTCTGCTCCCGGCTGCATGTTGAGACCTTGGCTGTAGGATACCACCCAGCCTACTGATCACCCAGGCAGAATGCCGGGACATTTAGGGTAGCCTACAGGGCATGAAATTACAGTTTCTCTTCCAAACGGAAGTAGAGATGTTTAAACATTTCCCACCGACAGGTAGTGATAGCTCTCTGCGCTTAAGGCAACTCAGCAGGCGGTCCACCCCCAGTTTAAATGCGGACTCTCCCCCTTGCTAGCTCTGTGATCTGGGGTGATCTGTCTAGCCTTGGTCTCTCCAGACATACGGGGCGGGGGGGGGCTTTACCTTTTTCTTCAGTTCCTGACTGTAATGATCACATCTGATCACATAACCCCCCTTAGCCTGTAGAATCAAATCCCAACTTTGTGACGAGGCCCAAAGATCTGTTATCTTCCTTCAAGGTCCGTCCCCTGTGGGTCTTACACACCTTCAGATGTGTTACCATTGGTCCAAGTTTGATTGAGTCATGCCAGGCCCTGCTTCTTTTATAACCCTTGCATGTTGTATTCCATGTAGTGGGTTGGTTTGGGGGTTTTGTTTAATTCTTTCTTCCACACAAGCAGCATCAGAAGCGGGGAGTTATGGTCTCATGGTTCAATGCAGAGGGTCTAGAGTCAATGCAGAGGGTCTAGAGTCAATGCAGAGGGTCTGGAGTCAATGCAGAGGGTCTGGAGTCAATGCAGAGGGTCTAGAGCCTGAGTCTGAAGCCCACCTGTGGCGCGTAATAGCTGTGTGACCTTTCCTGTAGGAACCATGTCAACAATAGTACTTGCTTCATAAGTTGTTGAGAAGATTAACTGCAATGATGTGTTTATTACTGAACGCCTGACTAGATGCTGGGCACCGTTCTAAGGCTTTACCTGTTCTAAGGCTTCTAATCCCCACAACACGTGGATGAGATATTGGTTTTTATTGAGAGGTTCATTTAGCTTGCCTGAGACCCCATGGATGGTGAATGGCTTCTGAATCAGGGCTCTGAAGCCCGCGGCGTGAGACAGGTGAACGATGTGTAGTTGTGGCTGCTTCGCTGTGAGCTCCTTCAGGTCAGGGACTGTGGCTTCCCGTCGTGGACCCTCACACCTTGCACACTGCCCAGCACACGATGGGTGCTCCATAAATTCTGCACGGCATCCAGGGGAAACATCTATGGGAAGGCGGCCTATAAGCTAAAAGCTGTTGGAATTCTGATAACATCACGAAGAATCTCACCCCCAACACACTACTGCTCCCTTCAGAGCAGCTCAGTCCCAGCTGCACGTTAGAATCCATGATTCCTGGGCCTCCCCTCCCCCTCAGATCAATTAAGCCCCGCCTCTTTAGGGTGGGACTCAGGCGGCAGTGGCTTCTTTGACTTCCCAGGTGGTCCTCACATGCCGCCAGGGCTGGTTATTGCTAACGTAGAACATCCCTGCTGACGTTTCCGCGCAGACCTCCTGCTTCCCATTCTAGAACCTCTCGTTTGGAGGAATGCATTTTTAGAGTACAGTGGAGAGTCCTTGATCTCACTGTTGCTGTTGGTTCAGCAGGAGGGCACTTCAATCAAGCAGTTCGAAAAGTCAGCCTAGAATGTATCTTGTAAGAGATGCTAAAAGACAGCACAGTTGGCCCTCCCTATCCGTGGCTCTGCATCCGCCGATTCAACCAACCACGGGTTGTAAATATAGTACGTGATCCTGGTTGTTGACTCCACAGATGCGGAACCCACGGATCTGTAGGACCGACTAAGGGACTTGAGCATCCACAGATTTCGGTCTCCTCAGGGGGTCCTGGAACTGATCCCCTGCAGATACAGAGGGCCGACTGTAGTCAGTGCATGCAGCAAACACAGCATTAGGTTCCATCTCCAGGGACCCAAATGGGGCAACTTGGTCCTCCTGATCTAATGTATCACCACAGCCCACCTCGCACGCATTAGAGTGGGTTTAATTTTTGCTTTTGCTCTGTTTTATATTTCCCTCCACTCTCTGACTAAGAAAGTGAAAGTCCTGAAGTTGAAGTGCCAAGAGATCTTTCTCTGGCTCTGCTAAAACGGTCCTGAGGGATTGGGCTTGATGAGGTCTGATGGACGGATGAATCAACCCGGATTGAGGCTCATCCCAGAGTAACTCAGCCCCGCCCCCAGTGAAGGCCAGATGTTCCCCAGTGATGACACCTCACAGGAAGTCCTCCCCAAGGAAGGCAACATGAGACCAGGATGTTGATGGAGGTGTGGGCGTGGAGGGGGAGTTGCAGAGAAAGTGGGGAAGGAATTAAGAAGCATGAAGTAATAATCATACATCAAAAACTGAATTACAGGGGCTTCCCTGGTGGTGCAGTGGTTAAGAATCCGCCTGCCAATGCAGGGGACACGGGTTCGATCCCTGGTCTGGGAAGATCCCACACGCCATGGAGCAACTAAGCCCGCGAGCCACAACTACTGAGCCTGCGCTCTAGAGCCCATGAGCCACAACTACCAAGCCCGCGTGTCTACTGAAGCCCGCAGCCTAGAGCCCGTGCTCCGCAACAAGAAAAGCTACCGCAATGAGAAGCCCGTGCACCGCAATGAAGAGTAGCCCCCGCGCAGCAACGAAGACCCAACGCAGCCAAAAATAAATAAAATAAGAATAAAAATAAATTTTTTAAAAAAACCGAATTACATTTTACACATACTCTCTTATTTCATCTTCACGACATTCATAAGGTCAGTGGAATTACACCCATTTTACAGAAAAAGACTGATTTCTCTGAGAAATTAAGCTCCTTGGCCATGACCCCACAGCAGTTTGTGAGCCATGGTCCAATCCAGGTCTCTGACTTCAAAGCCTTCCAGTTTCCTGACAATGATTCTGGGTTCTTAAGGCCACAGTTAGAAGCCCAGGTCTCCAGAGGGCAGCCTGTGAAGCTGACCTCACCCAGAGGAGTGCTACTTGGGGACCAGAAAACTTTGGCCTGAAAACGCAGCAGAGACTGGAAGTGAGGGTCCCATCTCTCTCTCTCTGCCTCTTTGTCCAACTGAGAAGTGTCTCGTGGGAAGACTTAGGTCTGGAGTAATTTTTAAAAATCAGAAGTTACTATACTGAGCACACATGTGTGCGGTACACACACACACACACACACACACACGCTCTCTGTCTCTCTCTGGATGACATTGAACATGAACGCAGAAGGTCAGACTTTCCTTTTAGCCTCTTATGGAGGGTTCAGTGGCCGTGCTGGGGTTGCATTCGTGTGGAGCCTTGTGCTGGCTCTGCGGGGGTGCGCATAGGTGAAACGGAGCGATTGGAAGTTGGCTACATCTCCCAACTTCTCTGCACCTAGAACCAAGAACCCCGTGGCCAGGAGAGTCAGTACAAGAACAAGGGTCTCTGCTCTTGGCCCAGGGCTCTTCCTACTACACCCTGACTTTGGCGAAGCTCTGCGAGGGAATCCGTCTTATTTTCATTATTTTTTTCCCCTGCTCATTGTAATGTTACTGCCATCTTGAATCCTTGTCTTCTTTGATAGGAAGCCTTCAGAGAGGCCTGGCAAGGCAGCAGCACAGAACAAAATCTCTTTTGTGCCTGTGACCTGGGCCAGAGTGTGACCCTTTGTCGCATAAGTGGAGGAAAGGGGGACCAGGAGTGACAGCTCCCTCCCCAAAGGACACCCTGCCTAGCAACCAGTGATACCACTGCCACAGGGTCACAGCCTGCGATGATTTCTCTCTCCAGACTGACACGCTGTTAAGAATGTAAAGCGTTATTGACCCGACTCTACAAAGGGAAATGGAGGGCCTTAAGAGAGAGAGTGGGTGAAGGGAGTCTGCAAAGGCCCCAGGTCAAGCCCCCAGATGAGTCATCGCTTGGCGCCATCACCAGCCACACTCGGGCGGGGCGCTGAGGGTCTTCGGCACTGCGTGTGAATCATCTCCCTGCAAGTCTAACAATTCAGTGTCGCAGATGGCCCTGCCAGGCCCCGGATTTATTCTGATGAAATGGTTTTTGACTCGAAGAGACAGGCAGGTGACAAGGGCAAAGCCTGGGGTGCACACCTTTGTCCTGGCTTTCCTTTATCCCCACTGACAGCCCCCCCCACTTCCTCAGTTGGGGCTCACAGGATAACACACCGAAAGAAGACGTGAGCCCCCAGCCAGACCCTCCTCTGGAAGAGTGTCACTGAGCACGTACAGAGATCCCAGCAGCTGAGGATGGCTCCCTGACGTCTCCTGAGACAGACGTCCTTGCTGGCTTTGGAAGGCACTTGAATCTGGTGGGACCTAGAACGAGGAGAGACGAGCTCACTCGAGGCCCGTGTGAAGACTGAGAAGGACCTGGACCTGGGAACAGAATGCAGGGGGAACACTGGTGTTTATCAGGATAAAGGCATCCCTTGCTCCGATCATTCTTCCCCCTCACTATTCACTGATTGATGGATGGATTCATCCATCCACTCATTCACTGATCAACCCGGGCCATCACTGAACACTGACCATCTGGGTCAGGATCTGTGGAAACAAAGATACAGGCGATGCTGTACCTGCTTTCCAGTCATGGTCATTCTTGAAGAGGAATAAACTCTGAGCACAGATGCGTATGTCGTGGGACCATCCGGGGAGGCTGATGGACCCCGTGTGCGTGACTCACGTGGCGCTGCTGGGGCAGCCTGGGTGGGAACCGGAGAGACGGTGTGAGGTCAAGGCAGTTCTCTCCCACAGAGGGGCTACGTGCGGGGTCTTGAATTAAAAAGGTAGTTGGGGGCTTCCCTGGTGGCGCAGTGGTTGAGAGTCCGCCTGCCGATGCAGGGGACACGGGTTCATGCCCCGGTCCGGGAAGATCCCACATGCCGCGGAGCGGCTGGGCCCGTGAGCCGTGGCCGCTGAGCCTGCGCGTCTGGAGCCTGTGCTCCGCAACGGGAGAGGCCACAGCAGTGAGAGGCCCGTGCACCGCCAAAAAAAAAAAAAAAGGTAGTTGGGGGGACTTCCCTGGGGGTCCAGTGGTTAAGACTCCGCACTTCCACTGTAGAGGGCACAGGTTTCACCCCTGGTCGGGGAGCTAAGATCCCACATGCCACACCTAGCAGCCAAAGCAAAAAAGGTAGTTGGGGGCAGCAGAGAAAGAGGAAGGGGCCCAGAGGCCACAGGAACAGATGTGCAGTGGAAGAGCCCGGCAGTAAGGAAAAGAACAGGGCCCCCAGACACAGGTGGGAGCTCCCTCCCACTCTCCCACCCACCCGCCTGGCTTGGGGGTCTCCTCAGGGTGGGCTTGCAGACTTGCAGATGCAGATCCAGACCATTCCCCACCTCCTGGCTGCCTGTACCAGCACCTCCACTTCATCCCACCCAGGTCCGAGGGGGACTTGACTTGACTTGATCAGCTCACCAGGCTTCACTTTATCCCAGCGTGGTGTTTTGGATGTTGCCTCTCGCCTTAACAGTCTGCAAGGAGGCCGGTGCACTTCACCAGAATTGGGACTGACTGCCTGTTTCTTCTGTGGCTTGGCTTCAGAATCAAGACAAGACGTCAGTGCCAAGCTGCCTAATGGCTGACGTGAGCATGTGTTAAGAACCTAATAAAATCGCGCCTCCAAAATTTCTGGCCAAATTCGCTTGTGTAAATAAATCTAACATAAGGCCTCTCCCAGAATATCCCATCGGGCTTCAGGAGACAGCTTTAAAACCTGCTCCAAGCGGAGAGGGTGGTGCATAGGGGCTAAACTACGAAACGGTTCGTGGGAGCTGCATTTCTGTCCTTCCCAGGGACCATGTTGAAGACATGCTGTCTGCTGTCCCTCACGTGTGGAACCAAACGATAAATTCCTTCTTGGATGTGCTCCCAGGAAAAGGCTTGCCTGTGCGTGTTAACTCAGCCTGCCTCTTGGGTGGGTGGACAAAGACAGTGTAACCTAGTCAGCAACAGGAACTCGGTTATTTCATGTGTTTGAGCATCTTCAGTGGACTCTGTCTTATTTCGTGTTTTAATCCCCCTATTACATACCATTTAAAATTTTGTAAGCCTCCTCCAAACCATCTGGAAATAGGGGGCGGGGGGGTGAATGTAGGCAAATAATAAAATAACATTTTCGATCTGAGAATGAGGGTATTACAAGCGCACAATTTTTCTTTGGACCCCTCGGCACATCATCTGTTCTCATCCACTTAATTAGCACGGCATGTGGGAGGGGCTGCAGTGCTTTTTGCCTTGTTGTCTGGCTTCAGTGAAATGGCCCTTCAGGAATAAATATTTCTCAGACAAAAGTTGACCTCCCCTCCTTCATTTCCTGGGACATCAGTGCCTGTGCACTTTCTCATCTCTCTCCCACCCCGGCAAGAGTGCCTTTTTAATTATATTGAAAATGACATCATCTTCTGGCAGAGCGCACCGTCTCTCTCTAGCATGTACCTGCCAACAATTTGCAAGAGTGATGGGGGAAGGGTCCGCAGGGAGGAGACTTGGGGAACTTCCAAACATCAGAAAGCCAGCGCCGTGTGTCCATACATCCCTGGAGCAGGAGAGAGACTTGTTTCTCTTCTGGCCAGTAAACGTCGTTTTAACCCTAAAGAAGCAGGAGGCAGGGACCGATATGAGAAAGTAAATCACTTGAGTGAATGGAGGCGAGCATCACTGAGCAGACACTGGGAGCAGAGACGGGGTGCTATTTAGGGAATGTCTACCCAAACAAGTTCACTTCCAAGGGAAGTTGTCTGCTTTCTGTTCTCCTTACTGCCTAGCGATGATTTATTCATGGTTCCTGGGATAAAGGATATGACAGTTCACTCAAAAGAGGATTTAGATTGCGATCAGAGCAGGTCCTTGTCAAAGTGATGAGAGGATAAGTCATTTGTATGGGGAGTCAGTTACTGACAGAAGGAGGAAAGGGGAATCTGCCTTTATTCAGCATCTTTCGTGCACCCGGTACTTTATAAATGATCATGTATTGACTCCTCACAGCAACCCATGAAGTAGATGTTATTGTCCCAATGTTTCTAAGTGAAAATAAATGCTTTATTTATACATGGAATAGAATTGGGTTTCCAAGCCCTGTGGTCTGACTACAAATCCACTGCCCCGCTTGCGTGAAAGGGGTGCTTATGTTTTAAGATCCATCACAGCATATATAGATGGATCAATCACAGCCATATATATATATATATATATATTTTTTTTTTAATCCCTCACAAATCCCCACTCTCCCCATCCTCATACTAGAAGGCAAGCTTTCTATTTCCAGTATGTGGGTGAGGAAGCCACATTCTTTGAACATCAGCCATGCCCTTGGCAAAGGACAGTAGGTGCCACCCTTCTGTATATTACATGAAAGGTAGCAGTCAGCCTACCTGTCCCAGAAAATGGCTCTACCCTAACGCTTCCTCTCTGCCCTATTGTCGTATCATCCCTTTACTAATGAAACTCCTAAGAGCTCCTAGCTACCGCTGACTACACAACTGATTGGAATGGTTGAGCCTTGCCTAAGACTCCATGGCTTCCTGTGGACCACACAGAGCTAATTTCAAAACTCCGATGTCCTGTGCTCTGGAATGACGCCCTTCTTCACTCTTCCCTGAACATCAGGCAAAGGGAATACTTCAGTGTGCACTGTCGTGAAGACCTCAAGTTGGAATTGGTCTGGGTTCCATTTGTCCCACTGGAAGGGTGACCAATTGGCCAGTTTGATCCTGGGGAACTTCCTCCAGGATTCACCTCCCAGTGAATGTACGGGTGGTTTACATCCAAAATAGTAATTTACTACTCACTGTAGAACAAGATAGGGTCATAACCCAGAATGCAGGGCAGGCTTTGAGTTAAAGAAAAAAATAATAGAAGGGGTAAACACAACGACTGTGGACGATGAATCCCAAGAACCTTAGCATCCCCCATTTTCTTCAAGTGTCTCCGAATTGGGGCTGCAGACTTGTCAGCCTGACCTTGGTAAAGGCAAGTTGAGTACTGCACATCTTTTTGTGTTTTCGCCTCACTGAAACCGTTATCATTTCATGAATGCGGAGAGGTTGCCGAGGGGAGCCTGGATGAGCAGTTCTTGTGACATTGCCCCGAGCAGGCTGGAGTCTGGGGGTTACTATGTCAATCAGCAGGCGCTCCCTAATGAACACCTGCCCACCTGCCCAGAGTCCCAAGGGGAGCAGATCCTGAATACAGCAGGCTCCCCAGCCAGCTGGCAGAAGCACTTTGCATTTCTGGAGGAGTAATAATTATGTGCGCCTGTCAAAGCCTTCCCATTGGGTATCATTCAAATGCATGGATGAGAAAGGCTCGGCTTCCCAGACTGATTTCAACCCCAACTTTCCCCCATGCTGGGACCAGGGTGAATCTTAGCAAAATGTGGAAGAAACCATGTGGAAATAAGAGGATGAGAACAAGGGAATAAATTAGTATCATATAGAGAATAATATATAGGAATAGTATAAAGCATGGGGACAAGCAACTTGGAAACAAGCAGGGTTAGTCCCTGATGCTGGGTTAAAGGGCAGAGTCTGTTGAAAGGAATACAGACACAACACATCTTTTCCTGGGTGTACAAGTAACTTTCCCAAAGTATATGCCACAGCCTCCTTCGTGGGTGCCTGGAGGTATGTGACCCCATTGAAACCCAGGGGCTCTTTTGCATCTGGGCATATGGCATCTGGGCCCATCCTTCTCCACGGGGTACCACAATCTCTGCCTAGCAGCTCTGTGCTTCCAACCAGCCTTGAGAGGGCGTGTGGGTTTCATCCTCCCCGTGGTCAGCTTTCCTGCTAGGCTGGTGTAACAATCAAACAATGACCCTTCAGTCTAGAACCATCTACCAATTAAAAAAACCTGTGTGTCGGGCACTGTGCTCTGGGGCTGGGCTATAGATATTGATCAAACCTGATCCCTGACCTCCGGGAACATATTGTCTGGCAGAATTCTATTGCACTTCGAAAAAACAGCTTCAGACCCCTCCTGTCTGTGCTGTTTGCGACTTGCTGGATCTGTACCCGGCATTTAAAACCAAAGCTTTAGAGTCAGTCCAGACTCAAGCCCCGCGTCTGCCCTGTGCGCTTGGGGGGTTGTGACCTTGAGCACAGTAACTGCTCTAAGCCCCAGTGTCCTCATCGGTACAACGTTGCAGGGCTGCTTTGCTTTGAAGATGAAATAAGATCGTGTAAGTGAAGCATGGAGCCCAGAACCTGGCAGGGGGAGGCCTGTAGGATGTGATGGTGCTGGGGCCAGGGGGACAGCAGCAGCAGCAGGACGGGAAGCTGGGGAGGAGCCAGGAAACCTGGACCTTAACATGGTGTGTGCAGTGAATGCTTTTTGCCTGCCAGGACCCACATGTGATTGATGCCCTTTGGTTTTCTTTCCTTCCTGTTTCAGATCGTTGCAGCCTTTTCTGAAACCGCCTACTTAAGTGGACCAGCAAAGGACTGGTCAGGCGCTTGGGTCCCATCCCCACACGTGCTGGTCACTAAGGTGACCTCCCTTGTCCGTGGACAGGCTTCTCGACCCCTTGAACCTTAGTTTCCTGCCTTGTCAGTTAAGTGGGCTGGGTAACCAGTCTCTCTGGCTCTTTATATAATCCAGCGTCCCTGGGTGACTTATACCCACCTGACTGTTGAGTTAAATCTGCGGGTTACTAGCTGTGTGCCTTTGGCAAGTTACTGCTTTCTCTGTGCTTTGGCTCCTTCTGTATCCAATGGGGGTAGTCCTGGCATCTGCCTGCTGGGTAAGGATTGACTCAGTTCTGCGCTGGGACAGAGGCTGCACCCAGTAAATGGAAACCGTTAGAATTGGCTGTGTCTGGAGCCAGCTTTGCTGAGATACTCTGCTGCTGGTCCCTCCTGAGCCGGAGGTAAAGCATTCGTCTTCTGTCCACTAAGGAGCTGGGGTTCCTACTGGATGGGGACCTCCCAGCTGGACAGATGCTCCCTCTGGCAGGACCCGCTGAGCTGTACACGCCCCCGACCCCTGCCTATCCCAGGCGCCTGGGAGCCCAGAAGAGCAAATAACCCTACGTAAAGGAAGCAGTGCCCCCTTTGCCCCCAGACACGGAACCCAGGGGCTGCTCAGACGGGGTAGGAAGGAAGCCAGCCTCCCCAGCTAATCAACCGGCGCGTCAAGGGGGTGACGGGGAGGGGGAGCTCGGCCAGACCCGCGTCTGTGTGCGCGATGACCTCACGCTTTCTCGCGATCACCGGCGCCCCCTCCCCAGGACGAACGAACAGCCAATGAGCGCTCGGCTGCTTAATGCCGAGCCCCCAGG
>NW_020171798.1:939515-976606 GCF_003031525.2 Neophocaena asiaeorientalis asiaeorientalis
TGGGCGGAGGGAGGGCGGGAGCCCGGCTCCCAGCTGCTCTGGGAAACACAATAACAGGCAGGGCTTCAAAGAGGCCGCAGGCTCAGGCGTCGTTGATTCCAAGCTGCCCCTCTTCACCCCCCTCTCTCCTTCTCTCTCGGTTTTCAGAAAGGTTGGAGAGAAAGGGCACACTGACCACGCTTTCTTCCCCACTCTCAGCACTGGACTCCCTGCCACCTCCACTGACGCGGCCACTCCTCCGGGGGAGGAATCACCCTTGCCTGGGATGGGGCTGGCGGTGCCGTCGGAGCGGGAGGGTGTGGCCCAGCTGCGGAGGTGTCCCGGCAGCCTGGCGGTCACTGTGGGCACTGCAGCCAGAAGCGAATCGTCCAGATCCGCCTTGGGGAGGAGGGAGCGGTGAGAGGGTCAGTCTTTCGGCCGTGATTCCTCCCAGAGCACAGATGGAAGACGTGTGATGTTTTAATATTTTTAATGCAGTTAATTCAGAAGTGGCCATTCCATTGATTTTGAATCTGTGAGCTGCCCCCAAGGGAGTGGCGGATGACAGGAAAGGGCTTGAGGGGAGAAGTCGCTGAGTTGAAGCCCACGCTGCCAGTGACTGACCCAGCGTCAGTTCTGATACAAAGGCTGCTCCACCTGGACTTGTGTGTGTGGCTTCCTTGCCCAGAAAGTCAATGGCATTATAAAGAGAAAGTGCAAGTACTAGTAAAGGGCTTTCTGCTGAGATCCCATTTTATGTCTCAAACAACCAGCAAATTCGGGGTTTCCTGCTATTAGGACCTGCTAGGCACTGCGGGGCTTCTGCCTGAGGGCGTGTATTCGTGTCCTGAGGCTGCCGTAACAAATCACCACAAACTTGGGGGCTTAAAATAACAGAAACATATTCTCTCACAGTTCTGGAAGGCAGAAGTCAAAATCAGGCTGTCAGCAGAGCCAAGCTTCCTCTGGAAGCTCGAGGGGAAAATCCATTCTTTGCCTCTTCTGGTTTCTGGTGGCTGCCAGCCTCCCCTGACATGCAGCTTCATCGCTCCAATCTCTGCTTCTGTCTTCACACGGTCCTCTAGTGTGTGTCTGCCTCTGTCAAAACTCCCTCAGTCTCTCTCTTAGAAGGACCCATGTAATTGCACTTGAGGTCCACCTGGATACTGCAGGAGACCCTTTTCCTCTCAAGGATCGTAATCACATTTTTGTAATGAGAGGTCATGTTCACAGGCTCCAGCATGTAGGATGTGGACAGAACTTTTTGGGGGCAACCATTCAGCCCGTTGCAGGACACAGCAAGTCATGTCACAAAAAATTCACCATGTTCATGGCAGCATTATTCACAGAAGCCCAAACAGGAAAGCAACCCAGGTGTCCGTTGATGGATCAATAAATAAACAAAATGTGGTTTATCCACACAGTGGAATATTATTCAGCCCTAAAAAGGAAGGAAATTCTGACACCTGCTACAATGGGAATGAACCGTGAGGATGTTATGCTAAATGAAATAAGCCAGTCACAAAAAGACAAACGCTGTATAATTGCACTTCGATGAGGTACCTGGAAGAGTCAGATTCATAGGGAAAAAAAGCAGAATGGTGGTTGCCAGGGGCTGGGGGGAAGGGGAATGGCGAGCTGTTGTTTAATGGGTACAGAGTTTCTATTTTGCAAGAGGAAATATTCTAGAGATTGGTTGCACAACAATGTGAATATACTTAACAATATTGAACTGTATACTTAAAAGTGCTTAAGATGGTCAATTTTATGTTATGTGTGTTTTACCATACTTGAAAAAATGTTTTAATTAAAATAAATTTATCACAACACAAGAGCATGCATGCCAAGCGTGAACCAAGTCCCTGTGGTAAATGCTATAGGAGTTCAGAGGAGAAAGAGACTGTTTGGAGGTAGGATGATCAGGGACAGCTTCCTGGAAGAAGTGGACCTTGAGCAAGATGAAATTCCAATGGGGGGGAGAGGATGTTGTGGGCAAAGTTTTGGAAATAGAAACGAGATTGGTGTTTTCTTCACTCTGATACCAATAGATTGGAGAGAAATGAGTATTTTTGGAGGGAATCGGGCAAAAGTGAGGTTGGATAGGAACTAGATTCAAAGAGTGGGCTTAGGGCTTCCCTGGTGGCGCAGTGGTTGAGAGTCCATCTGCCGATGCGGGGGACGCGGGTTCGTGCCCCAGTCCGGGAGGATCCCGCATGCCGCATGATACCATTTAGATTATTATAATAATTCATAGGTGAGATAATGAGGGTCTGAAATAATAATGAACACATAGGACATTCGCTTTGTGCCAGACACTTGCTCTAAGCACCTTATGAAGGTCAATATTAATTCATTAAATCCTTATAGAAGCCCTGTGATGTAGCATGGTCATCATCCCCATTTTGCAGCCGAGGAAACTGAGGTACAGAGAGGTCAAGTGACTTGCCAGAGATTATATAAGAAAGATGGCCATGTTAACGGACAGATTTAAGAGATCCAGGGAGGATCCAGAATGGTTGCAAAGTTTTTTAGAATGAGTGACTAGACCCTTGAGAAGGTTGGGAAGGTTTTAGAGAAGGAAGAAACTAAATTTAATAATAAGCTTAATGAATAAAGCATCGAATTTAAGGCAGGAGTTCGATTCATCAATCTAGTTCATCACTTTATAGAGGAGAACACTGGGGTGCTGAGGCTCTGAGAACTTACACAGTTTGTCCAAGAGCATCTCTCTGGGATGGGTCCATGTTAAGTGGAAAGTAGAATATGTGAGTGATAATAAAAATATTCTGTGGGAAACTGGAGAGGAGCTTGGGTACCACCTGGTCAGCAGGTGGCTCTCCCCAGACTGCCTGGACAGCTCACGAGTTCACTAGAAAGATCATCGGCGAAGGGATGTGCCCAGAGCGCTGTACAGCCATACATTCGTGTGAAGTGTTCTTTTGATCGTTACAATTCAATCATGTCCCACCTCGGAAGGCAGCATAGATGGGGCCCGTTCCAGAACCCTGTACATGCTGGTATGTGCATGGCTTCCCACTGGAACAGTTCAGGACCCTTGGGAACTTAGATCTGTGTGGTAGAGTCAGACGTTTATAAAGAGATTCTAGTTGTCAGATATAAGGAGGAATAAAAGCTTAGAAGGGCACATTGGAAAAAGAATCTGAGATAGAAAAAGAAAAGCTATTGAGTGAACAAAGTTCATTACAGGCTGAGAGAAAGTCAGTCTTAAATGTCTTGACCTCGGAGGGCCGGGATGGCACCAATGACCCAGCACAGGCTGTTTCTAACCCAAGACGCACAGGGCTTGCCTTGCCCACATTGGCACTGAGGCCCTGGCCCGGTTTGTCCTGTAGAACTTGACTGGTCTACAGGCTGCCTTTCTGGCCTCACTCCCAGCCCGATCCTGCAAAGCTCCACAAATGTTTACAACAAATTGGCAAACTGTAATCAACAGATTCTGTAAACATCCCTTCAAAGTACATAACAGCATAAAGCTTTCTACCCAGCAAGCTTCACCAAATGAGTTTAAGAAATGTAGTTCATTAATCACCCTCGCGTCAAGGTGGGATATTGTCTTAGTTTGCAAGATCAGGAAATCACAGGCTGATGCCTTAAATGGTTTTAAACCTACCATACAGGGAATTAAAGTTTTGGTGCCTGAACCAATCAGGATAGATTAGGTTATGCTGTGATGACAAACAACCACCCATGTCAAGGTTACTTAGCAACGAGGTTTATTTCTCACTCATGCTACACGTCCATCAGGTGGATGGGAGAGCTCGCTCTCATTAATGGAGCAGCTACTTGCTGGGGCACTGCCAGCCACCATGACAGCGGAAGAAAGAGTGTACCTTTTAATGGGACTTAAGATTCAGGAGTTCTAACCTCAACATCTTCTGGCATCTGTTACCTCCCCCTTCAATGCCTTTATTTCCCCATGTATATATTGTGGGTAATTAATGTAGGCTTTTCTTTATTGAGGGTGGTGCATAGGATCTATAATTACTGTTGTATGAAGTAATGGGACTAACCTTTTTTTTATTTTTTGACCAAAGATATGCATCCAAACGGATCCTGTCCTTGAAGAGTTAGGTTGAGATGATAAAGTTTATTTGAGGGATGCTGCTATCGTCAGATCCTTTTAGCTGCGTTCAGTGTATGCGTCCCCAAGAACATTTGGTTTTTTACTGTAGAAATTCCAATGTAAAAAGGATTGCGGTGACAGACTAAATCATAGGGATGTGTCACCGTGGAGAAGCCAAAAGTCAGTGTCAACAAGGCTCCTAAGGTGACATCCATTATTCTGGTGAATTTTTCAACATGTCAAGTCAGTCCCCTAGCTCTGCAGTGCAGAAACCCGATTGTTCATCCTTGGGGGAAGACTCACATTAACCAAGTTCAAAGTACCTGATGTATAAATCAGTATTGATGTATAAAATGTCAGTGTTCTGGTTTCAAGTGAGCAATATAACCCTCACCCAGATAGGGCCCTCAGGGCTTATGGTCCTTGACCTCTCACCCAGGAAGTAGAGTCAGTAGAGGTGGGGTGGCAGAAAGGTAGTACATGTGACCTGTGAAGCCAGTCTGACTTCATCTGGAAGCCTGGCTTTGCTGTGAGACAGCCTGCCTGATGTCTCCAAGTCTCAGCATCCTCATTGGCAGAGGAATGACAGTCTCTTATTTTGGAAGATAATGCAGTCATATAGGAGGCTGCTCGGCAGCATATGTAGGACGCGGCAATAATAACCTCAGGAAGTTCTTCGGAAGGTATGAGATTGGAAGAAGGGGAGTTAAATAGGTAATATGAGTGTTTCAGATGACTGGCTAAGGTCGTGCCTCCTCATGCCCCCATGTCTGCCAGAGAGGAAGCCTTACCACTGGGACTCAAATATTTAAGGCCTATTGGCTAAGACTGCATTTGTTTCCCCAGCTCGTTTCCTTTTCCCAGACTGCCCTCCATCCGCCACCCCACACCCACCGGTCATTCACCCAGCCCCTTGTATGGAACAATTACTGTATTTAGTCATGTGATAGATATACTATTATTCCGACCCTAACAGTAATTCTTTTCTCTTTCTGGGTAAATTTATGTATCGCTGGTCAATTCCATTGGGATGTTGTCTTTCAAGTTTAACTCTCAAAGAGAAGGAAATCTTATTCTGTCGTTTCCAAGTTTAGGCTGGAAACCTCAGCATCACCCCTAAGAACCCACAAATAACGACTTTATAGTCATACCTCATTTTATAAAACCAGCTTGATCCAATGTGCTCCTGACCTCCACCACCTCTGTCACCATTCATCAGACTTGACTTCACGTGACTTGTGAAAAAATCAAGTCCGTCTGAGTACAAGAAGACTTAGCACCAGTGAAGATGCTTTTATACATGTGATACAAGCTTCAGAGGCAAACCCCAAAGATTATCAAAATGTTTAAAGAAATAGCAGATTATAGAAATGCTGTGACTGCTGTGAAAGGAACGCAGACATTTGGATGGATAAGTTACAGTACATCACAGTGTAAAACTCAGCCATGTTACCTTACATTTGGTCACAACCTCTACATCAAATGCTTCGTATCTGGGCAGCCGGGTACCTTATGGGGATGGAGGTGATGCCAGCAACACGACCACAGCAAACAGTCTGAGGCTTCAAGAGCCCCCTCACCTTGGACTGATACTTTGTCATTTATCAGTGATGCTCTGAGATGTACCACATTTATTCCCCTGCCTTCCCCTGTGTTATTTAAGAAGGAGGGTCTTACATACAGTCTTGAATTCCCTAACGGTTACTTTTTCACTTTTTCACATTTTAGTGTGAACGGGAGTATAGAATATTAGATGACATTGATTTATCAAGATGGATTTTCCTGTTGATTTAATCATGTCTTCTAGGGGGAGGAAGCTCTGCCCTCACTTCAAACCCACTCCCATCATTTCTGGCAGTTTTCATTGGTAAATTGATGATGATTGAGGCCCGGAGGCTGCCATCCTGGGAGCTCAGGATGAGGCAGCAAAGAGGGAACCATACGCTTTGGCTTTTTAAAATGAACACTAGGTCTTACTCTATGCCCTGATGAAAGTTGAAGGTCCTATTGACAAGTACTGTGTGCTGTGCATTTTTGTATCTCCTGTAGGATTGGCTAGTGCCCTACACACGTTAGACAGGAAATGTTTGTTGAATTAAAAGGAAGTACACCTGTCTTAGTCTGCCTGGGCTGCCATTACAAAAGACCACAGACTGGGGGGCTTAAACAAAAGACGCTGATTTGGGGGACTTCCCTGGCTGTCCAATGTTTAGGACTCCGTGCCTCCTCTGCAGGGGGCATGGGTTCAGTCTCTGGTCAGGGAACTAAGATCCCACGTGCCGTGCAGTGCAACCGAAAAAAAAAGCAGACACTGATTTTCTCACAGTTCTGGAGGCTGAAAGTTTGAGGTCTGGGTGCCAGCCTGGTCGGGCTCTATGAGGGCTCTCTTCCTGACTTGTAGTTGGCAGCCTTCTCACTGTGTCCTCACCTGGTGGAGAGAAAAAGCAAGCAAGGTGTCTGGGATCTCTTCTTATAAGGACACTAATCCCATCCTGAGGGCCTGCCCACATGACCTCGTCTAACCCTAATTACCTCTCAAAGGCCCCGCCCTCCAAATACCATCACATTGGAGGTTAGGGCTTCAACACATGAATTTGGGAGGAGGGGACACAGTATAGTCCATAGTGGCGCCAAAAAAAAGTGAATTAAGAAACTAGACTGTGATGTAACTCTCTCTCTTTTTTTTTTTTTGCCACCTTCACCCATTTCACCCACCTCTACCCCCTCCTCTGGCAACCACCAGTTTGTTCTCTGTGTCTATGAGGTATTTTTTAATTTTATTTTTTAGATTGCATGTATAAGTAAGACCATACAGTGTTTGTCTTTCTCTGTCTGACTTATTTCACTTAGCGAAGTACCCACGAGGTCTATCCATGTTGTTGTGAATGATAAGATTTCCTTCTTTTTTATGGCTGAATAATATTCCATTGTGGGGCTGCCCTGGTGGCGCAGTGGTTGAGAGTCCGCCTGCCGATGCAGGGGATGTGGGTTCGTGCCCCGGTCCGGGGGGATCCCGCGTGCCGCGGAGCGGCTGGGCCCGTGAGCCATGGCGGCTGGGCCCGCGCGTCCGGAGCCTGTGCTCCGCAGCAGGAGAGGCCACGGTAGTGAGACGCCCGCGTACCGCAAAAAAAAAAAAAAAAATCCATTGTGTTTGTACACCACATCTTCTTTATCCATTCATCCATTGATGGACACTTAGATTGCTTCCATGTCTAGACTTTTGTTATCAGTGCTGCAGTGAGTATGGGGGTGCACTTCTTTTCAAGTTAGTGTTTTTTTTGTTTGTTTTCATTTCTTATTTTTGGCTGCGTTGGGTCTTTGTCGCTCTGCGTGGGCTTTTCTCTAGTTGCGGCAAGCGGGGGCTACTCTTTGTTGCCATGCGCGGGCTTCTCATTGCGGTGGCTTCTCTTGTTGCGGAGCACGGGCTCTAGGTGCACGGGCTTCAGTAGTTGTGGCTCGTGGGTTCTAGAGCACAGGCTCAGTAGTTGTGACACACAGGCTTAGTTGCTTTGCAGCATGTGGGATCTTCCCAGACCAGGGCTTGAACCCACGTCCCCTGCATTGGCAGGCGGATTCTTGACCACCGCACCACCAGGGAAGCCCCCGAGTTAGTGTTTTTATTTCTTTCGTGTAAATACCCAGAAATGGAATTGCTGGATCATATGGTAGTTCTAAAACAGTCATATAACTCTTGATTTGTTGTCTTATCCACCTTCTTAATAGAGAAAAGCAACAGAGTAACAAGCAGAGCAGGAAATATACTCAGGAAGGGTATCCTGATGTGCACCAATGCACATACATGTACACACACACACACACACACACACACACACACACACACATTTTCTCTTCTCGAATCTGTTTCTGCTCTGAGCTTGGAGTATGCGTGGAACAGAACAGTCACCGTTAAGGCAGTGCATCGCAAATACCTGAACCGGGAGGCAATTTAGAAATAACTGTTCCCTTTTGGCCCTGTGTCTCCATCATCAGCCTTTCCCTCCTCCCTGACCTCTGAGCCTGGTGGTCTGTGGTCATCTCAACAGTGATAGTCCAGAGTGATTGATGTATTGACAATACAAGCAGCCACAGTGATTTCACATCTAAGGCTCTGGCACACTCCTTTGGATTGGCAGAAAATTTTAGGAAAGAGTTCATGATAAAAACATTCTTGGGTAAAACTGTTCTCCCTTGGAAAGGCAAAATTTCAGTTTATTCTTAAATACTATTCCCAAGGCCCTTTGGCCTTAATGTTAACATTTCTTGCAGGGAGGTACTTCTGTTGTTTGGATTTTAAATTATGGGAGCATAGGGCTTCCCTGGTGGCGCAGTGGTTGGGAGTCCGCCTGCCGATGCAGGGGACGCGGGTTCGTACCCCGGTCCGGGAGGATCCCACATGCCGCGGAGTGGCTGGGCCCGTGAGCCATGGCCGCTGGACCTGCGCGTCCGGAGCCTGTGCTCCGCAAAGGGAGACGCCACAGCAGGGAGAGGCCCGCGTACCATAAAAAAATAAAAATAAAAATAAAATAAATTATGGGAGCATAGAGAGTGGTCGAAGGCAGTCTCTGGAGCCAGGACTCAAATCACAGCCTCAACACTTACACAGAGATGCTCAATTTTGGGGCACCTGTTTCCTCCCCATACAATGGAGTTAATAATAGAACCATCTCACAGGGTTGTGATGAGGGTTAAAGAAGCTGGTGTTTGTAAAGTGCTTGGAACAGGGCCTGGCACGTAGCAAATACTATATAAGTGCATGTGAAATATATATATAATCATATTCTACAACATATTAATTATAGTATTAATATAGTATTATATAACATGTGTTATACAATATATATTTGATATACATCGTAACATATATTTACTACATATGTATGTGTACATATATATTTTTAATAAGACATCTTCCTGTCAGTTCACTGTAAAATGTTCTCCTGTGTGGGGAAGGAAGCCACGGGGTTTGACAGCTGTGTTGGTGAGCAAGTACCATTTGTTGATAGAACAAACTACCAGGAAACAAGGCCGAAGGTCTCAGTCCATTGATGACCCTGTCCTCATTGTCTACTCCTTTGGGTTTTATAAAAATCATTTGTATGGATGTTCTTGAGCTTTGGGACATTTCTTCCAAAAAATTATGTAAACCTGAGATTGCATGTTTTAGGAAAAGTAATCTCTCATCACTTACCCTTTTTCCATTTTGTTCTCCCTCCAGCCCAAGCTTTTGGCCAAGGAGCTGCTTGACCTCGTGGCATCTCACTTCAACCTGAAGGAGAAGGAATACTTTGGAATCGCCTTCACAGATGAGACGTAAGTGCCCCATGCGCTTGGAGAACCTGAAGGGAAAATACAGAACCTGAAGTCGTAGCGTCTCAGCTGTCCACGGTGAAGGCAGCTGCAGGCCACTTGGGTCTTGTGGTTCAGGGTCAGTCCAAGTTCATCATCTGAATTTCAAAGGCCTTGTGATCATGCCTGGAATGGCCAAAGGATATAATTATAATGGGTGATGCTCATATTAGGAAATTATGAGGTAGCCCAGTTCTTACAATCAAGCCGGTACGTGTTCAGAACCGAAATGTTTGTTTTTTAAAAAGTGGATTTGTCTGGGTTTGTTTTCTATTAGAGTTAAATGAAAACTTCTGGAAATGAAACATTTCTCTCCAGTGTTGGAATAACAATAACAGGAAGTCAATGCAATGAAAAGTTCAAAATGAAAAGTGTCTGTGCAGTTTCACTGTCAGCGCTGAAACAGAATATAAAATTCGAAAATTCAGTTCGTTCATCTGTTGAGAAGTACATTTGCGTTCAGTGATCTTTCCGTGTGGCTCTGTACAGCGGTGTTTTGCAACACAAGGAAGGAATATCTTTACTAAAATTTCAATTTCCTTCTTAATAAACTGTTTGCAAAAGACTGCAGTGAACACCTGCACAGATTCCTGGATAAAAATAAGCGGTTCTGGGCTTCCCTGGTGGCGCAGTGGTTGAGAGTCCGCCTGCCAATGCAGGGGACACGGGTTCGTGCCCCGGTCCGGGAGGATCCCACGTGCCGCGGAGCGGCTGGGTCCGTGAGCCATGGCCGCTGAGCCTGCGCGTCCGGGGCCTGTGCTCCGCGACGGGAGAGGCCACGACAGTGAGAGGCCCGCGTACCGCAGGAAAAAAAAAGCTGTTCTAAGCAAATGTTTCACGATTTTCTTTCCTCTGTGTGTACACATACACACGCATGCAC
Source organism: Neophocaena asiaeorientalis asiaeorientalis (assembly GCF_003031525.2). NCBI lineage: Eukaryota > Metazoa > Chordata > Mammalia > Artiodactyla > Phocoenidae > Neophocaena > Neophocaena asiaeorientalis. Next base: position 949,805 of record NW_020171798.1, read on the forward strand.
ACACACTCCTCCAAATCCTTCGAATTACAGAGGTGACTTCCTACAGTACTAAGAGATCAGGCTTCGGTTAGCGGCTGGACAAGACAGCTCAGGGAGGCTATGCCCCACCAGTCAGATGGGACCATCAAGGCAGGACGGGCTCAGAGCAAGGACAGGGGCATCCACGTTGGTCAGTAGGAGAGATGGTCAGGTGTATCTGCATGAAGACCCTCCGGGAGCTGCACGTGGACAGGGTGGCCGTAGCATTTATGATCTAAATCGGGACCCTGTGAGTAAAAGGGGGGTGTAAATCAGTACTGTCGTGGGCAAACTGGACAGGTGGTCACCCTCTAAATTAGCAACCTTTCAGGTGATGGTGTGATCGGGGAGCAGCGTTTGGAGCAGTCACACCTGCCTCAAGAAAGCCAGGAGGGCGACTTCCTTGGCGGTCCAGCGGTTAAGACTCCACGCTTCCACTGCAGGGGGCGCTGGTTCGATCCCTGGTCAGGGAACTAAGATCCCGCATGCCATGTGGTGCAGCCAAAAACAAATTAAATTTTTTAAAAAAAAAAGAAAACCGGAAGGAACAGGTTACTCCCCGACCCTGGAGCCTCAGGGAACGGAGCCAGAAGGAAGGCAGGAGTGGTTGCTTCTGGTCTAGAAGGTTCTCTGTGCCTGTGGGTGGGATCAAGTAACCGGGTCTGTGAACTGGAGGGCTGGGGTGGGAAGAAGCGGCAGAGTAATTTTAAGACACGCTTTAAGACAAACACGCGTCGAGAGTAACTACTTCGGCAAATGCAGATGTTTTCTACCCTTTCTCCTGAGAATCACTGTAAACTCCCTCGATTGCCACTCAGATGTTTTTTCCCTAATTAGAAAGAAACCACAGTTTCAATTCATCACATGGTTCACATTCCCCAAGCACGTTTCCTCTTCTGAAAGAGCCAGTGAACTCGAGAGGAGTCCCAGCTAGACTTCGCTTTTGAATAAACAAGAGTCAGAGAATGAGCTTGTTGTCCTGGGCCAAGGAGCAAGAGGTACGCTTGCTTGCTGAAGGTTTTAGACCACAGCCCTGATGGCACCGGCCAGAAGGAAGCGAACGTCAGGGAGAGAGTGGCTCTTCTCCCGGGAGAGACGCAAGCAGGAAAACCACACAGCACCGTCCGCCTGTCCCATCGAATGGAGCCTGACCGCTCCGGGTCTTTCTTGGCGCTTCTGGTTCCCTGGGCCGGCAGGGAAGGCTTGTGTGTGTCCGGGGTGGAGGGCGGAGAGAGAGAGTCCAGGCTGGAGGGAAGGGTCCCTTCCCCCTGGCCTGGTGGAACTGGCAGCTGGAGGACCCTCTGGGGAGCAGTGATGAAGAGATTATGAACCATCTTCTGGCACCGTCCAGGGGAAGAGTGGCCACCACCAACCTCTTCACCCCGAGCCTGGGCGGGAGCGTTCCTCTGGGGACTGTAGGAGCGGCAGGCGGCCAGCCGAGATCAGTGGACAGGGCTTTGCAGCTGGCAAACGGTTCCTGGAAAAGAGGTGGCAGATGGGCCTGACTCACCGGGAAATGGTGAGTGTCAGGGACCCCGAGGAAATCAGGAACCGGGCCTCCAAGGGACTAGGATAAGGAGACAGAACAAAGAGGAGAGGGGGGTGGCGGTGACTCAGGACGTGGTCAGTCATGGGCTGACAACACCTGGGGCCAGAGGCGTTGGCTGTTGGCCTCTTTGGTCATCTGACCTTTTCTCCTTTTCCTGCTGGGAAAGGAATGAATGAAAGCTGTCACCACAGAACGGTGCCTGTGCAGGGGGAGGCTTGGTCTAGGGTGGTGATCACAGGGCATTAACCACTAGGCTTGCCCTGTGGCCCCGCCCCCCAGCCCTCACACTGGGCACCACTAGTCACTAACACAAGATCATTTAATAACTGTGTTTTCAAATTGTGCGTGTGTATTGTGTGTGTGTGTGCGCACGCCTGTGATTTCTGCAGGTGCTACGCTGCGTATTTTATAATAAAATGCGTGGAACTTCCATCCTTAATTGCGACCCATGGTGTAGTCCATGCATTTGCCTTTTTTCCCAGTGCAAATCAAAACAAGACTAACTTAGAAAGTGCTGTAAACTATAAAATACTGCACCAGTGTTAGGTATTCCAGGAAGTGTTATCATTCCTAATAGTAGAATATATGGCACGTAGGCCATATGTGTCATAGGTCAGTGAGTCTTTCAACATGAGCTGCTGTTGATGACATTTTGTAGGATCTGGACGGGCCTGGAGAAAAGAAATGTAGAGCAGAATGTAGACAAAATTGGAAGATTCTCTAAGTACGGGTGTCCTCACCCCTAAGTTGTGTTCATTAGTAGTGTGTCCAAGGCCACAGTGCAAGACTCAGTGCCCAGAGATGTTTCCTATTGTTAGTTAATCAACGATTGTGTGGGATTAATACTAGCTCCGCCTTCTCTTTCTTAATTCAATTTTTAAAACTTTTTATTTTGAAATAATTAGATTTACAGAACAAAGAGAGTTCTCCTATACCCCTCACCCAGCTTCCCCAATGTTAATATCCTACACACCATGTGGTAATTATCGAAACGAAGAAATTAACATTGGTACTATATTCATGCCTGAACTACAGACTTTATTCAAATTTCATCAGTTTCCCATGAATGTCTTTTTCTATTCCTGGATTCAAGTGCATTTAGCCCCTTTTATTTTTAATAATTCTGCACAAATAAAAAGAGATATACAGGCAGACCTCATTTTATTATGCTTTCCTTTATTGTACTTCACAGATTCTGTGTTTTTCACACATTGAAGGTCTCTGGCAACCCTGCATCGAGCAAGTCTGCCGGTGCCATTTTTCTAACATCATTTGCTCATTTCGTGTCTCTGTGTCACGTTTTGGTAATTCTCACAATACTTCGAACTTTTTCATTATTACCGTATTTGTTATGGTTTTCTGTGATCAGTGATCTTTGGTGTCACTTTTGCAAAAAGATTACAACTTGCGGAAGGCTCAGATGATAGTTAGCACTTTTTAGCCGTAAAGTATATTTAATTAAGGTATGTACCTTTGTTTTTTTAGACGTAATCCTATTGCACACTTAATAGACTACAGTATAGTGTAAACATAACTTTTATGTGCACTAGGAGACCAAAAAATTAGTGTGAGTCGCTTTATTGCAACATTCACTTTATTTCGGTGGTCTGGAAGCAGACCCCCAGTTTCTCTGAGGTGTGTCTGTAGATGATTATCTGTGAATATCTGAATTGTGGTACATGCAAACAATGACATTTTGTTGGTCTTTAAAACATTCTGAGGCCAAGTAAGAGCCTAGCATACATTTGATCTTAAAATAATTATTAATGTTTTGCTACAAACGTGACCCTCAACCTTGACTCCGCATTGAAGTCACCTAGGACACCTTATAAAATGCCCGTGTCTGGGACCTACCCTCAGAGATTCTGATTTAATCGGTCTGAGTGTGGCCTGAGCATCAAGATTTTTGAAAGCTCCCCAAATGATTCTCAAATGCAGCCAAGTTTGAAAACCCCTGTTCTAGAGAAAGGGTAATAATGTTGGTGTAAATTACCTCTGCTCCCTCCCTCCAGATGCAGGAAGAGAAGCTGAGTTCACTCGAACTTTGAATGTTTGGGACCCATCAGGACACACACCAGGAACCTGCAAAGTTATAAACTCTCTCCCACTCCAGACTCTGGAAACCTGTTTGCACACCAACTCAGAAGTTCAGATTTAATGTTTCCTTGAGTGCAAATAGAGTAATCAAGATTTTCATTTATCAAACATTGGTGTCCATCATTTAAGGAAAGTTATTTTTACATGTTATTTTCGAAACATTTCCACTGCTGTTTCAACAACCAAGTTGATTTTTTTTTCAGAACTCATGGTTCTGATTGTACAATTTAAATCCATACAGCCTTATTCTTGGTTATATGATCGAGTCTCAGTCATAATTTTTATTTCCTCTGTTTTGGTGTCTTTACAAAAAACTATATTGAGGTGTAATTGACATACTAAGCTACACATATTTAAAGTGCAATTCAAGGAGTTGAGACCTAGACAAACACCTGTAACACCCAAGTTTTAAATTTTTTTTAAATTTTATATCGGACTACAGTTGATTTACAATGTTGTGTTAGTTTCAGGTGTACAGCAAGGTGATTCAGTTACACGTATAGATATATCTATTCTCTTTAAAATTCTTTTCCTGTTTAGGTTCTTACAGAATATTGACATATGCAAACACCTGTAACACCCAAGTTTTTAATTTTTAAAATTAAAAAAAAAATTTTGACAGAGAATCCCATCATCAAAAGCAATAACTGAACAACTTTTAGACTATTCAGCAGAAGTTGTCCAACACACCCCAAGCTGAGGTCATGATTATGTAAAATATTTAAATTTGAATCTCTTGTCAATGTTAAGGATTGTTTGTCAAATGCTGTAAATGAGTATCCATGTAAAAATACTTTAAGAAGTACTTAGGAAGTTGAGGGAGAAGGTTAAGAAACTCAGTTAGCCATTATTGCACATTTTCAAAGCCACATACAGTTAGAATGTATTTTCACATACCAATTAAGAAGATGAGCAGTTCTTAACCTCTTACTTAATCACAGACCCCTGTGAAATTTCAGTTACATTCCCTCACCTCCACAAATGTTTACACACAAAATAATTAGTGCTTAAGTTTTGGAGGGTTCACAGATACTCTGAAGACAGAATCTAAGTTTAAGAACCAATTAAGGCTTTTTTTTTTTTTTTTTACAGCATGCTGTATCTTAATTAATTGGATAGGTATTGTTTAAGGAGTGTGATTTATCTGGATAATTAAGGTCCAAAATGCCCCCAACACCCTGGAAATACATCCGTAGACCCAATGACAGGACAATGGGGAGAGTCCTCTGTCCTACAGTTTCCTTGGGTCCTGCATCCCAGGACTGGCATTGACTGAGACATCTGAAAAGGGTCTAGTTGATGAGCATTTCCCAGTCACAAGCTGATGGACAATTTAAAAAATAAAGTAGAAAAGCAATTTTCCGATTGCAGAAGAAACCTCCACAAGATGCAGCCCTGGGAATGTCATTTATTTAGAAATAGGTTTGAGATTTCCATTCATTAAATGCTCTGTACCGTGAGACTAAGGAGAAAATCAATGGCTACAACCTCGGTGCCTGGGTTGTAATAGCTGCTTCTGGGAACGCAGCATTCAGCGTTCGTTACCCCCTCGGAGGCGGCCTGCGTAGACCCTCGGATGCTGCGGAAAACAACAGAAACTTCTGTTCAGTAACTGGAAAGGGGCTTTAGCAGAACTCTTCCTGTGTGCAGCTAAGAGAAATAAAAAAGAATGAGGCAACCAGAGGGGGGCCTTAGAGATCCTGGCTTTCTCCTGACCTTTTCCTTTCCAAAGCGAGTGGTATGGGGGCACTCAGATCCTGGACGAGGTGAATTCTCATCGAATATGGAGATTGTTTAGTTAAGGCAGGAGCGGTGTCTATACGTGGAGGGCAGTCATGGCACCAACAGCAATATTGATCTGTGGGGCTTATCTGAGGCCAGTGTATTCACTTCTTAGCAAATGTTTATTTAGCATCCACTGTTAAGCCTGGAGATACAGAAGTAGCTGGCCTTTGACCCCTTGGAGAGCTTGTATTTTTAGTTTAGGAGGTAAATATCAAGATAGAATGTAGAAGGTACTAGAAAAGAAAATTGGGGCTAGCCTTCAGAGGACATAGTGGAGCAAACAATTCCTCCATATAATAAAAAATTAAAGGCATAAATTCAAATGGACAAAAGAGCCCATGATTTAGTCATCCGGGCTCCCCAGTACATTCCTTACCTTTATCTGTGTGCGCGCATCACTCTTGCAGACTCTCTCTCTCTCACTCATACACCCAACATATCAATACTTGAAAGCCATTATTTGAGGTATTCTAGCTGAATCAGTATCCCTGAGCTGTCCTTGCTGAGCACACGTACTTCTGATTCACAGACACTGAAGAGCAAAATCTTCTTCCTTTTGAAGAACTCCCCACCCCCTCTCTCCATCCAGTGACATCTGTAAGAATTTCATCCTCTTGTTTAAACTTTCTTTGGAAGCTCATTCCATACAAATCAGCTGTCTACAATAAAAACCTCTAAAGGCACAGAGTCTCATTCTCCCCTGGGGTCCAAAAAGTGATGGGTTCAGATAGACTTATCACACACCTCCACCCTCCAGTGACTTTCTGCAAAGAAAGCTGTCCTTAAGGCCATCTCTATTGAAGGTGCCAATGCTTGGACCAAAAATCTATTTGTATTATATGTTAGAAGCTAGAAGCAATCTGTTAAATAAATGCATCCAATTTCTGTTGCCTGGAAGCAACTGCGTATTTATTACTGACCTAACAGTTTGACCTATTGCCACCATAAACCAAATGGGGGGTGTTATCTCGCTCAGCTTTAAAGACAGTTATCAGTCAAGCAATAACAAAAATACCCTGAGGGTCTGCTGGGACTTTTTTTTTTTTTGCTTTGTCATCGGCAAATGCAGTGATGTGCATTCTCGAATGAAAAATCAATGGGATAATGAAATCCAAGCTATTGAGGACCTCTTAGTTAAACTGCATAGAGAAAGTGCTTCTTTTACTCTTTGCTTCCCATCCCACCCTAGCTTAAAGGAAAAAAAAAAAAGAAAAGAGGTTTGAGGAAGAGACCTGATGTCAGGAACGTGAGGTGTTACATATGACAGAAAAAAATCCCAGACAGCGAGGAATCCTTGATACTGTTGGGTGTAGGAAATGTGACTTTGAACCCAACGCAATCAGCAGAAGAGATTTTAACAAGTGGAAAGTGGTGGTCTCAGAACTGGGGTTTTTAATCCATCTCTTAGCTTTTGCCTCAATATTGGGCAGTTATCCTAAGGGACCTGGGGTGGGTCACCGGTCCTTCAGTCTTTCCCTTTGTAGCACCTTCAGTGGAGAGATTTTTGTACAGGCACATAAAGTGGAAGTAGTGACTTCCTTCCACCTGAGGGTCCCGGGACTCCAGGTGCAGGAAGCGCACCTCCCCGCCGATATTGGAACCCTGCCTGTGTGTGTGTGTGTGTGTGTGTGTGTGTGTGTGTGTGTGTGTCATGCCATGCCACCCCACACAGAACTGGGGTTGAGGAATCCAAGTAGGGGACATGGGGGAAGGAAATTCATTTTTCTTCCAAGGCCAACTATTCGGTTTAGGGGGAGTTCTGGCCTCCTTGTTCTTTCTGTTTTTTGACCATTTTCTTACTTTCTAGTCATTTCATGGCCTGATCAGTGCTAAACTAATATATGGCTGGGAACCAAGGAATTCGTCCCTAGAGTGCTGTTCTTTTAAAAAGTTTAGCGTAGGGAATGAAATTACCTAGGGAGGGGGGATCCAACTGCCTATTTGTCCTCTGATAACATGGATGAAGAAGATGGGCAGTGAGCAAACCCAGTAGAGTAGTATCCAAGTGATGTGCATGTCTGTGTCTCTTCAAGCAAAAGGTCTCCATTTTCAGGTTCTCCACCAAGTGAATTATGGCCCCCAGAAGCCAAGTCAAACCCCCAGTGGTCTGAGTGGTCAGAAATGCTGTGCCCTTGGGGTGGGGTGAGGATTTCTCAAGCCTGGCCCATTGACTGATCTTGAGAGCACAGGTAAAGCATTCCATCTCTCGGTTCCTCCTTATTCCTTGAGTTTGGGACCAGCGGAAAACCACTGTGCACCGCCCTAGTCTGTCTTTCTTGAGAGGATCCTTAAGAGGTTGTCTCACCAGACTCTTTATCAAGAATTATTGCAAGGCAAAAGGTGAAAATTTAAATCTGCATGGTCATTGAATGGATTTCTGTTCCGAGTTTTTGCATATTCTGTATTTATTTGGCATCATTCATTACAGGGCCAAACTAACAGCCAAAGTTATTTCCATCCCCGCCGTGACCCTGAGGCCACACTCTGAATCACTTCTTTTGTGTAACTCTCACATCCCAAGCCCACATTCTCCCTGTCCTTAATCACCCCCGGGGCCAGTTACCAGAGAACCAGGGACAGCTCTTATGCCTCAGGGTCCGCCAGGATTGTTCAAACTAGCCAATCCTAAACTGTTCCCCCTGCCTTTTCCACAAAAACCCTAAAAAAGCCTCTGGCCTATGTCTTCCCCATACTCCTTTCTGCCTTATGACCGACACCGTGCTTCTCCTCATGGCCCTGCGTGCTGTAGGTGCCTCTCATTTCCAGGAAACTGTGAGGAACATTAAACTTTCCCTTCAGTGGCATTGACCTCTCTGTGTTGTCACTCAGTCACTTTTATAAATTAAGATCAGGGCACAAATCATCTGCTTTTGGAGGTAGTCATCCGATCAATGAGCAAGTACTTTTGAGTCCGTAGTATTTGCCAAGTGCTGGGCTAAGATCTGGGGATGATTTTTTTTTTTTTTATGTTGAAAACTTACAACTTAGTTGGAGAGGCAGGTCATGTTTTTTAAATAACTAATTGCACAAGGCAGTGCTAAATGCCTTGCAGATGACACAAACCAGAAGCTCTGGAGTTGTTTGAAAGAAACCCCAGACGTAGGCAGTCAAGGAAGACTTCACTAAAAGTAAGGCTTGAATTCAGCCTTGAACAATGGCTATCATTCAGATAAAGAGGCTGGAGACACTGTTCCAATGAGGAGAAACCACATGATCAAAGTCCTGGGGTGAGTGTGCATATGGCGTGTTTGCAAGAGGCTGAGCACAGAGGGAGAATCCTAGGAGATCTGGGACATTTTCAGAGGCTGGAAAGGCGGGGCTATGGCTTATTACTCCCCGATAATGAGGTCTGTTTGTCTTACCTTCCAATCAATCAAAAATGCACATGCTGTTACCTTATAGGGTAGACCTCTCTGTGTTTTCCAGATATAAAAAGTCTGTTGAGGAAAAGCATGTACACAGAATAAGTCCCATAGACTTCGGGAAGTGCAGCAGCAGAGGTGTGCCTGGGATGGGTGCCGTGTGAGTCCAGAGGAGGACCCACAGCCCAGGCTGGTGTGTGGTGTGAGGTAGGGGTGTCGGGGAAGGTTTTCTGGAGGAGACATAGGAGAGCTGGGTCTGGAAGGATGGGCCAGACTTCGCTGTGCCGTGAAGGAGAGGAAAGGCATTCTAGACAGAGGGTACAGCATGAGCTAAGGTGCAGAGGTTTGAAACAACACGATCCCCAAGGGGCATTGTCAGCATTCAGGACGAGAATTTATCCCGCCTTTCTGGAAGATGTCGGCCCAGTCGTTTTGCTTAGAAGACTTCTTTTTTCATTCTTTTTTCACCCTTACTGTACTCAGAGGAGAGTCACCAAGCATGAAACATAAAGTTAATAGGAAAACATTTTTGTCTAGGTGAAAATTCTTGGAGGAGAGAGAGGCCATGTTCCTCAGGCGGACACTCTTCCAAAGCAGCTCTCATCCTCAACCCTGGAGCCACAGGTGTAGGCTTAATTGAAGAAGGGATTTGCTTTTTTGTGCAAAAGGTGTAGTGTGAATGACGTCTCAGAATGGAGATGGAAGCCTCTGGAGTGTTCTCTAGCTTTCATTTTTTGGAGGCTTAGAGGAGCAAACGTTTTAATACAACGATGCAACAGCTTTTGTTTAAAGAGTGCCAGCCTTTCACACAGGTATATACGGTATAAACATCAGTGTTGCTCAGCGTCAGGCCCTGAGGAAATGTTGTGCAGTTGTGTCTGTTCAGCATGAGCTTATTACTAAGGCAAGGCGGCTACAGGACTCTGAGACCTCCAGGATGATGGACCGAGACTGGGGAAGGAGAGGAGAGGAGAAGGACAAGGGTAGATTCCTCTGTGATCCTGCCTTGCCCTTCAAAGACCAGCCTCCTCAACTTGACTCCAAGGCCTTGGTCACCACTCTCCAGCCTCATCCCTTTCTACTCTCAGGACACCAAGGTTTCTTCCCACCCCGGGGCATTTGCACATGCTGGCCTCTCTACTTGGAAAGTGGTTTCCCCTTCCTCTTTGCTTTCCTCTTGTCATTCTTCAAATCTCAATCAAACACCAAGCAGTCCTTCTCAGGTCTCAGGACTAGATCAGGTTCTTACAGGTTCTCATAACTCATCGTCCTAATACTATTAGTAATTACATAATTGTGGAAATAGTTGCTGAGTGTCTGTCTCCTAACAAGAATATAAGCATCAGGGGAATAGGGACTGTGTTGATTTCACTTACTGCTACGTCTCCAGACCCTTATTTGAAGAAGGTGGTCAATTAATGTTTATGGAAGGAGGCAGGGAGAGAGGGAGGGAAGGGAGAAATAAATGCAGGAGTGACCCCATTTACATGTCATCAGATATTTCCGTGGTTCACTTTTAAACAGCTTTAATGAGGTAAAGTTGACATGCAATAAACTACACAAAGTGTACAATTTCATAAGTATTGACATACATCTACACCCATGAAACCATCACCACCATCAAGATAATGAACATCTCCATCACAACCAAAAGTTTCCTCGTCCTCCCTGTGTTTCCCCCCATCACCCACCCCCAGGCAACCACCCGTCTGCTTTCTGTCGCTGCAGACGAGTTTGTACTTTCTAAAGTTTTCTATAAACGGAATCATACAGTCTGTACTCTCTATTGTCGGGCTTCTTTCACTCAGCATAATTATTTTGAGATTCATCTTTGTTGCTGTGTGTATTAATAGCTCATTGTCTTTATGACTGGGTAGTATTCCATTCTATAACTGTATCATAATTGGTCCATTCCCCCGTTGGTAAAAATTGGGGTTGTTTCACGTTTGGAGCTATTACAAATAAAGTGAACATCTGTGTATGAAAGTCTTTGCGTGGACACCTGCTTTCATTTCTCTTGGGTAAATACCTAGGAGTGGAGCGGCTGGGTGGTATGGTCGGTGTACATCTCATTTTTAAAGAAACTGTCTCTGACTCACTTTGCACCCCATCTGCTTCCAGCGAGACGTTGTGAAGATTGCTAACACGTTTCTAAAGTGTGTTTGGAGGCCTTCAGGAGAAAAGGCAGTCAGGAGTGTGGTGGTTAGGGAATTCAGGAGAAGAAAGAGAGTATGATTGCCTTTTCACTTCAGTGCCATTGAGGAAATGGACTGGGGGTCTCAAACCCCCGACTTTGACTGTCATGCAGTATCTCCCGCTGACGCAGTATTCCCCCGATAATTCCCTTGGGTTCTGCAAATACTGAGCACTTAAGAGTGAGGCAGAGGGCCACGTTTATCTGTGGTCACGCATGTTTTGCAGCACATATACCTTTGTCCCAAGAAACTCCAGCAAAACCCAAAGCCCTAACCCACTGGTCTCTCTTTTCCTCAGGGGACACTTAAACTGGCTTCAACTAGATCGAAGAGTCTTGGAACACGACTTCCCCAAAAAGTCGGGACCAGTGGTTTTATACTTTTGTGTCAGGTATGTACATTGGGTATCCATCCTTTCGTTTTTTTTTTTCCCCCCCTCCTTTGTCAGAAAAGTCTGGGAGGGTAGAGCGATCAAAGAAAAGGGAAGTCAAGTTTGTCTTGGTCCGTTGCCAGGAATAGAGGTTGTGGTATAGCTTCATTCCCAGCAGATGTAAACACAGGGCGTGAGTGTGTAAGGCATGTCAGCGTGTGTGCGTGGACACATGTGTTTGTGCTCTGACAATAGGATGCTTGTGTGGAATGAAAATAAAACCCTTTTTTTTTTTTTTGCTTTTTTGCGGGGGAAGGAGGGCATATATCTCAAAGGAAACTAAGTCTCTGAGAATAACACAAATCCGTGGTTTCTTTTGGTGGCCTTCGAAGCTACATAGCAAAAGTCTGCGTATTCTTTCCTTCCGTCACAAGTGCTACTTGGTCTCTTGAAACTTGCCTGTTTTATCCCAGGTAGGAATAGTTGAAACCCAGCAGCAAATCACAGATTAACGCGTTTCCCACTAAGGGAGGCTATGGTGTAATAATATATCAGAAACAATAGTCATTTGCTGTTCATTAACGTACTGTAAGAAGTTTTATTTCGTGACTGTATGATTCTTATAGTTAATATTTGCAATAGTCTTATGAAGTCAACCAGGCTGACCACTTGGGTTTGCAAAGGGTTGTGTGAAGCCAGAGGGGGGTCATGTCATGGGTTCAAGGGCAAAGTACAAATCATGCCTAGCAAAGCCAGAATCTGAGCCCCCAGATCTAGCGGCTCCCTGAGCGCCCAGTCTGTGGAGCCACCAGGCTGTTTCTGTCTACACAGCTGCAGAGGTACTTGGGTTCAAATGTCTCAGCCTTCCACTGGACACTAACCCTTCCACTCAATGCATAGACCCAGCACTTTTTAAACATGTGAACAGAAATTCAAGAGCAGGACACCAATGCTTCACAATTCAGTTCCTCCTAAAAAGGACAGCCAAGGATACAGTTTTACGTGTAGCTGTCCTGATACGGCGAAAGGCAAAAATCAGAGGTAAAGGGTCCCTTTCACAGGCGGGAGTATGTGTCATTATCTCAGCTGGCTGAGTACATTTAAACTTGCATTTAATCCCTTTTTGATTTGTTTAACAGCTGCAAACATATCAGAGCTAATCGTCGCCATTTCCATCCCTGATGGGCACGATTTCAGTGTCATCTTCTCTTTAATGGCGGCTACTTTTTCTCAGATAAATGGAAAAGTCATCCTATACAGCAAAGAGTAACAGTGGCACCGGGAGGGGTGGCGGCATCAGGGGAGACTCGGTTGCATTTAAGCAGGTCATTAACCCGCAGTGGGAGATGGGTGCGTACACTTGCCATGGATCAGGCCCCCCTCCTTCGTGATGCTTTTTGCGAACGTTAGCCAAGAAGAGAAAACACTGGGCTGGTTGCATATTAGCTGTTTTTCTTCAAGTGTCTGTTATGAGTTGAGTTATGTGTGGGTTTGGGGAACGAGCCTTGGAGAAAAGCTTGGAACGCTGTGAGATTGCTGGGTTGAAGTGTTTGTGGCCGAGGTTCTGCGTGCAGATGGGTCCACATCACTGCAAGCCAGCGTCTCTCCATGGAACCAGATACACAGAGAACTGCCAAGGTAGAACCAGCCTAACAACAGAACTGGGGACGGGGTGACTGAAGACCCAGGGACATGCATTTTCCTAGTTAGCCAAAGCAGGCACCTCCCCAAATGCTCATTAGGAAAAACTCTCCGAATTCACATTTAGGGATGGACATCTCACAGAAATACAAGGCAGAGCTTTCTCTAGCTCATCCTGCAAGCGGATCTTTCTGGAGAGCCCCAGGTTTCTATTTCCATTGGCCTCTTGGCCACCTGCGTACATCAAACTCAACAGGTCCAAAGCCAAATTCATCATCTTCCTAGCCACCCCCCACCTCCCCAAACCTGTGGTACCATCAAATCTGACGTCATTATCCATTCAGTTATATAGGCTTAAATCTTAAAATCTGTCCCCCTTTCCTATCCCTCAAATTCTTACGGGCATTAATTCTCTGCTGCTACTTACGAAATCTCTCTCCGCCCTGCCCCCTCCTCTTTATTACATGAACTCAGGCCCTCATCTTCTGTCACCTGGATTTTTATGACCGCCGCCCGGCGTGGCTCTCTCCCTGGCACTGGCCACGGAAGATCCTGGTTCCCGGAACCCCTGCTGTCCCGAGTCCCCACTTTGCAGCCGGCTGAACAGCGTGGTATCAAAATACTGATAATTTGTCTTCTCCCAGAGAGGAAGCAGGTTCTCCCACAGGGGTGAATTCCGCACTTGTACCTTGGTTTTCAGCCTGGGAAGAATTTCCAATTTATAACTCGGTGCCTTTCTCAGGATGCCTATAGGCTATTTTCTACAACGGAGTGGTATGAGATTATCTTCACAAAAGACCCAGACCCTGGAATATGCTGGAGTCTCCAAAAGAGCTTCTGTCCAGCTGGGCTCTTTCCCTGTGCGTACACGCTGACCTTTCTAAACAAGAACCCAGCTGTCCATCACCCGTGCATCCCTGCAGCCCCTCTCCAGCCCCTCATTGCCTTTCTCCTTACCTTTAAACATCTATATGTTACATCTATATAACACGTGTACAGTTATATAGGAGAATAAAAGCAAAACAGAACCACCTGATAAAAGAGACCATAGAAAAGATCAGCTGCCTTAAGCCAGGATTTAAGAATTCATGGAGTGGACGTCTTAACCCTGTGTCACTGAGGATCTACGTTTGGGCTGCCACCAGCATAGCTTGTTACTTGGCATTTATATATTCTTTCACTGCGATGCATATTCAAAACATCTGTGAGAGTGAGGGCAGAATTATGGCTTCCATTCAACCACTTAGGAAAAATAAGACCCAAATATATTAAGTAACGTGAATTGGAACTCACAGAATTTTGCTTCATCCTCAAAGCCAGGAAATGAGCATTTCCTCCTGGGAGGGTGTGAAGCTGGCTGCAGGACAGTCTTGGAATGACAGGATGGAGGGCTAAGAACCTGCCTTTGCTGACCCATTATTTAGCCTCGAAGGGACTTGATCCCTGCAATTCTCATCAGTCAGATGACCAGGAATGGTCACAGTGGCATCAGCGTCTTAATAATTACCTAAAAAGGAAAAAGGTCAGAGAAGAGGGGGAACTGTCCATTATTACGGATGAATTACCTTCACAACAATCCTTGAGACAGGTATTATTTTTCCTAATCAAGATAAGGAGGTGGGAGCCCGAGATGTTTAGGTAGATTCTGCCCCCAGGCATGGCTGGCAAGTTATGGAGAGAGAGCGTTGCTGCCTGTGCAGCAGGGCCAGAGGACCCGAGTTGAGATCGCTGCCCTTGGCCCCTCTTGGCTCCACGCTTGGCCACATCTGCAGCAGCAGCGTCCATCTGCAAAGGACAGATGCCCCCATCTCTGGGCAAGAGGTGTCGTGGAGAGCAGCCCTCCCAGGCCTGACCTTGCTCTTCTGGAGCTACCCAACTCAGCACCGTGACAGAGCGCCCCCTGCGGGGGACAAAGCAACCTGTAGTCCCAAAGCTTGGCAGCCCTACCGGAAAGCACCTTGGTGGAGGAAGGGGCATCCTCAGTGGCAAAGCAGGCATTTCTAGAAGCTGAGATGTGTGTTGTTAGTCCCACTTGAGAAAGACTTGCCATCTCCTGACAAGGGGGACGTCCAGTGGGGAAGCGTTCTGCCCTGCCCTGTGCTCTCTCCTCTTCTGCAAAGAACATGCCTCGGTCTCACCAGCCCCTTTCTGTCACCCTGAGCTGCGTCCCTGCTGCCTTAAGAGCCAAAAGCCACTCTCATTTCAACTGTGAGGTGTCAACAGCTTTCTCACTTGTGAACGCCATGCTACGTACTCAGCATTATCGATGGATTCGGTTGTTGATTCATGGATATTCATCGGCACTTGCTGTGTTGTAGGTACCATTTGAAGAGGTAGGAAGAGAGAAGTGAACAGGTAAACAAGCACCATCCCCAGCTTCCAGGGTCTGTCTGTCTCTTACACACACACACACACGCGCGCGCGCGCACACATGCACACACACCCCACATCCCATCTTCCCAGGCTGGTGCGTCCACCTGCCCTCCAGTTCCAGCCCCTCCCACCACCTCAGGGAGCTCACTCCTGATAGTTTTCCCTCTCTTTTCCTCTATCTTAAGCTGCTTCTCCACTGACCCCTCCCCTCCATGCCCCTCCATGATGCTCCCACCCTCAGAAAAGAAAATACCCTCCCTGACTTGTCTCCTCCTACAGCTACCACCCCTGTTCTCCCTTCTGTTCACAGCAAAGTTTCAGAAGGATGGACTTGCTGCCCCCTTTCCCATGTCCCATTGATCCCTCAGTCTCTGGGGGTCCAGCTTCTGGTCCCATCACCCCCATGGTCACTGGAGGTCTCTGGGCACCAAATTCCACAGGAGCTTCTCTGCCCTCCCCTGTCTGAATCAAATAATGCCATCATCTTTCTGCCCCCAACTCACTCTTCTTTCCCTGACACCTCCTTATCTCTGCGATGGACACCACCACCCATGCAGCCCCTCAAGCCAGGAACTTGAAAGTTGGCTTTGACGTCATCTGCTGTCTCCCACCTGCTCCCTTCTCTGGCCTCTTATTCATGAATTCCTCTTGTTTTCATGTCTTTAAGAGCTCCATCCCTTACTGTCCATGCATACCCTCCCTGGCTATAATTAGGACCTTCATAAACCTCTCCTGGTCCTGAAAATCTCCTTGTTCATCTCTGCTTCTGGTCTTGGCCCCTTCCATTCTATCTATGTGTGGCACTGAGCCCCTTTCTAGAATTCTTATCTGATCCCCACTCACGGTGCTCCTGGCTTTCCATTAGCATGCTAAGGCCGCCCTCCGCACGTCCCTCGTGACCTGACTTGTGCATGCCCACCCAGCCTCATCTCTCCCCCCTTGCTGCCCCCTCACGCACATCCGTTAAAAGCAGCCCAGCGATCAGTGTGTGACCAAGATGGAAGTCAACGACGAGACCCTTGTTTAATGCTGAGGGCAAGCTCCCGACACTGAGAACAGCGACCCTCTGGTAGTGTCCACCAGGCAAGCTTAAGAAAGAGGTCGAGAAAACATAGAAGGAAAATATGCCCGCCCACCCAAGGGAGCCCCTCTGTCCTGTTTTGTTTTTTTTTTTTTGTAGATACAAGTTTATGCTCAGGATAATTCCTCCATGTCTGGGCTGTTCCTTTCATTGTGTATTCTCCAGCCATGTCCTCGGAGCTCTGGTCATCGACACTGTTTGTAGGAAAATAAATAGAGATTAGATGTGTCTCCTCAAACTTAGAGTTTCACAAACAATAAACAAAAGTGAGCTACAGAAAAGAAAAAAAAAAAGAGAGAGAGAGAGAAAGAGAGGAGATGCCCAGAAGCTTTAATCTGGGAGAGGGGATTTTACAGTTGAGTTCATGACCCGACTGTTGGTGTCTTTGCTGGCTCATTAAGACAGCCAGTGCTGTTTGCTGTCACTCACGGTGACAGTGATGGCGTGGATCTAAAACGAGGTGCCTGCTAACCAGAACTTGCTAGATCTCAACTGGGTGTCCCAGTTAGGATTTTCAGCGCTGCTGAAATTCTCAACATCAGATACTTGGCCGCAGAAACTCACAGCAGTGTTAATTATCCTTCTCATTACGATCGCTCCTTTTTGCTACCAAAAGCAGGCCTTCCAAATGTGACATTTGTGTTCATTACAAAATGAAATCACTGGGCCATTTAATTAACACTTGCTGTAAATAGTCAGTGATTCCCAAGTGCCAAGGGGTGGATGTGAGAGGGCGGAGGAGAGAGGGGGCCCAGTGGGGGAAACCTAGCTGACGTCATCTTGCTGGATGGTGTTCAATCTCCGCCCCCTGAGACTTCTACACGTTAAAGGGGACCAGACTCCCCAAGGCTTCAGAGCCTTCAGTATTTAACATGCTCAAACGTGTACTAGCATAGCACATATTTATGCCTACTTAGACCTTCTGATAATATATACTCAAGTTAGCTTCATCTGGGTCAGGTTGGGTGTGGCATCAGTCATGGTACTGAGCCAGGTTTGCCCTTGGCCTAGAGCACCGTTTCCTTTGACTCAAAAAGAAGCCCTAAGGGACTTCCCTGGTGGTCCAGTGGTTAAGATTCCGTGCTCCCAATGCAGGGGACCCAGGTTCGATCCCTGGTCAGGGAACTAGATCCCACATGCCACAACTAAGAGCCCGCATGCTGCAACTCAAAGAACCGGCATGCCACAACTAAAGATCCCACGTGCCACAACTGAAGATCCCACATGCCTCAACTAAAGGTCCTGCACGCCACAACTAAGACCCAGCACAGCCAAATAAATAAATATTAAAAAAAAAAAGAAGAAGCCCTAAGATTCAGTCCTACTGGGAATTCCCTGGCAGTCCAGTGGCTAGGGTTTCACGCTTTCACTGCTCAGGGCCCGGGTTCAATCCCTGTTCAGGGAACTAAGATCCCACAAGCTGTGTGGTGTGGCCAATAAAAAAAAAAGATTCAGTCCTACTAAATATGCTGAAGAGCCGGTTTTAAATTGGAGGTTTTATTAGTGTTCAGGTACTTGGGGCCAACAGATCAGGAGATGACTGCCATTGAAAAGAGAGATCGCTACTCGGTTCCCAAGAGGAGGGGGCACCCCTGCCAGGCAGGGCCACATGGGGAAGCACCAGGCTCGGCCAGGAGGCAGAGGGAGCTGGGGACCTGTGGGCACCAGCGTTTATTGTGATTTCTGCAGGGAAGAATGGGTGAGGCAGGGTAAGCAGGCTTAGGATTGGCTAGCTTGAATAATTTCAGCAGGCTTTGTCCCAAGTTATCCAGTTGCTGGCCTTGGGATGATTAAGGCAGGTGCATAGCGGCCTGGAATGTGAAATCCCCATAGGGGAGGCGAGGAAGTGTATGTGGGAGCTGGATTGGCTGGTCTGCCTGCAAAAGGTGTGCTCACAGGTGAATCCTTTACCATCTTTAGGAATTGGCTAAGCCTCGAAGGGGCTGTCCCTCCAGGGTCAGCAAGGCCCCAGACGTCAAAGCATCCAAAACGCATAGTTAATACAGAATCAGACTTGGAATTGTCCACACAGACCCTCTGAAGCTACGAGACATCATTCATTTCCTTAGGTTTACCCAGAGACCTGGAATTTTCTTTGTGAACCCGGTCTTTGAGGAAGCCCTCTGCGCTGGTAGGTAAGCAAATGCAACATCGCCACCTACTGCCCAAAAGGAGGACCTTTGACCAGGCTCTCAGGAAAATCCAAAGGAACAGAACTGGCATCAAGACTTTGAACACACACCGTCAACCTTCCCCGTTTCCCTAGAATTGTCTTCTCCGGTAGAGTGCGCTGGGCCTCGGTGTGGGATTGAGATGTCTGAGGTCTGTTTTTCTCTGGGCACTTTTGACTTACTAGCTTCCTAGCGCAGAAGGGATGAATTAAATATCCAGGGCTGGGCTTCCCTGGTGGCGCAACGGTTGAGAGTCTGCCTGCCAATGCAGGCGACGCGGGTTCGAGCCCCGGTCTGGGAGGATCCCACATGCCGCAGAGCGGCTGGGCCCGTGAGCCATGGCCGCTGAGCCTGCGCGTCCAGAGCCTGTGCTCCGCAGCGGGAGAGGCCGCAACAGTGAGAGGCCTGCGTACCGCAAAAAAAAAATATATATATATATATATATCCAGGGTTAGAACAATAATATGACAGGCCTGGAACTCACAGGGTTTCCCAGGCTGTTTCTTGGTGATAAAGGTTAACAGGAAACTGCTTTCCAGTTTCTTTCAAAAGGAGGTGATTTTTTTTCCCGTCCATCTCAGAATATGCTTGTTATTTCCTCCACCTTCCTGTCTCTTGTGCAGCCAGGGAACAAATACTATCTCAAAAGGCATAGAATTTGCCATCTCGTTTCAGTTTTCCATTATTAGAGAGTTGGAAAGGGAAGTGTTACTTTTTTTTCTTAATACGCTGTTGAGGAGAAAATGGGGGGCCGGGGGGCAGAATGTCTTCGCTCCTTAATTCTCAAGACTTAAAGCAAATGGTATCAAGATGTACGGCATTGCTTTGAAAAAATTAAGTTATTTCAGACCCAACAGCTTTCGACTCAGAATTATTATTCCAGAGCTAAGGTCACTGACTGGCAGACTCTAGAAGCCTCTGCTGTTCTTCTGGCTCTAGGACTGAAAGTCATCAGCAGCCCTGCGTGGGCAGCTTTCCATGTTCACGGTGAAAGAAGGGGCAGAGGGACAGGGCCTGGGTGTGGAGTATAAGACCCCCGATCATAAATGGTCTGGGAAATCATTTATTATTTTTTCTCCCTCCTGCACTGTCTTCGTCGCCCATTTCACTGTCCAGTAAGAACTCCCACCAACGGTGTGTGGAGAGGAGAACAGTTGAAAGCATCTTTCATTCATAGAACCTTAAATGTTGGTGCCAGGCTCTGGATTAGTGCTGGGGATGCAAAAATGAATGAGATTTGGTCCCAGGCCTCAAGGAGTTAGCAGCCTACTAAGAAGGCATCTCAGGGAACAGAAAATCACGGCACCATGGGGCCACACAATAAGCAGAGGGCGTCACCGGAGCCCAGGAGAGGAGGTCTTCTGTGGGGACCGTCCGCAGAGTCAGCGAAAACTTCTGGTGACCCTGAGTGAGTCTGAAGGGAGCAGGGGTGAGCTGGGGTGTGCAGGAGGATGGCTCTGGAAGTGAGAGGAATAGCTCGGACGCAGGCACAGAAGCAAGATTGATCTGTAATAGGCCACGCCTGCAGGTCGCCCAGCTGAGCTGGCTTTGCTCTGACCCACCCGGAGCCCCATCCTGAGCCTCTGTCACCCTTTCCCCCTCCCCTCCTCTGCTTCCTTTCCCTTCCCTTCCATCTGTCTGCCTTCCTCCCCTCCTTCTGGTTTTGCTAGTCTGACTACCCCTTGCCAGAAAGTTTACAACGGATGTAGACTTTTTAATTACATCAACTGTAACTTACAGTCGGTTCTCCATATCCACGGATCAGATGTGAAACCCGCAGATACGTACTGACTGTACTGCACCATTTTATTTACTTTTTTAAATTTTGTTTGTTTGTTTTAGTTTATTTATTTATTTTTGGCTGCGTTGGGTCTTCATTGCTGTGTGCGGGCTTTCTCTAGTTGGGGTGAGCGGGGGCTGCTCTTCATTGCGGTGCGTGGGCTTCTCACTGTGGTGGCTTCTCTTGTTGCGGAGCACAGGCTCTAGGCATGTGGGCTTCAGTAGTTGTAGCATTCGGGCTCAGTAGTTGTGGCTTGCAGGCTCTAGAGCACAAGCTCAGTAGTTGTGGTGCACGGGCTTAGTTGCTCCATGGCATGTGGGATCTTCCAGGACCAGGGCTCGAACCTGTGTCCCCTGCATTGGCAGGTGGATTCTTAACCCCTGCGCCACCAGGGAAGCCCTACTGCACCATTTTATATCAGGGGCTTGAGCATCTGAGGATTTTGATATCCTGGAGGAGAGGTGGGTCCTAGAACCAATCCCCTGTGGATACCAAGGGAAAACTGTGTTTTGCTTTGAGATGTAGAATTTGCTTCTATATTTCAAGTCTCCATTACTAGGGGAGTGAAAGTAGTACAGCTTTACAGTTCCTCTGAGACCACTCAGACCCTTTATGGAGACCTCCATGACCTAGAATACTTGCTCCAAAATGGAGGCAGGTGCTTTTTTTTTTGCTTTTTTTTTTTGGTAGGGAAAAGGGTGATGGTAGAGATCAACCAGCCACCTCATTCCCAGGCTTTGCATGAATAAAGACTGTATCGTAATTTCCAAAAATTTTGTAGACCCTCCATGATGGTAATTGTCAGACTAGTATCTGTGGATTGAAAATATCTACTAATCTCTGAAGATTACTCTGGATTCAATTACAAATTTAAATGAGTCTGTGTTGTATTCATCACGACAGCCTCTGCACACATCTGTAAAATGGTCAAAGATGTTATTTACTTAGTCTGTAGACAAGGGGCTGCAAACTGGGGGGCCACGGGCTCGCCCAAGCCTACACACACATTTTGTTTGCCTTACAGTGTTGGTGTGTTGGTTTTGCTATTGTTGTTGTTGTTTTAATCTGAATTAGGTTCCAGTATTTGAAAGCAGCAGACTTCTTAGGTGGGGAACTGCTGACCACGTCCTGCTGTCTTTTACAGACTGGCAAGCGGAAGCCCAGCAAGGTTATGGGACTTGCCCTGAATCACACAGCGCTGGGCCCAGATCACTGGGCTCTCGACTTCCTCCCCAGGATTCTTTCCATCACATCTTAACGCTGTTCTGGATGATCATAGCACTTGTTTCTTCTCATTTCACCTCCTGCCCCCTCTTGGGGCCCCCAGTTTCCACGAGGCAGGTGCCCAGTGCCCTCCAGGGGTTGCCACCCCACTCAGAACCTCTTCCCCTCCAAGGCTCTGCGTGCCAATCATTTCCTTCTCCCCTCTCATCACAGCTCCCTCAGTGCAGCGGAGCCTTAGACAAGTACAAGTGCCTTACCTAATTCAGGAATTGAATAAACTCCAGAGTCGATGTGTAAAGGATCATTGAATTAAACTTAAATAATGTCAGCATGTGTTGTCTTGACAAAAATCCATAAGTTTCATCTGGATAAAAATCCAATTCTCATTCGGCTTCATGTGCACGAATATCACGGCTTTAAGAACACCAGCCACAGCTCTCTGGATGTGCAGACGTCAAACCCCACCTTGCCATCGTCACGAAGACCTGTTGTAACCATCTCAAGGAGAAATAGGGCCCTTCTTTCGATTAAGCAGAAGAAATTATCTTTTAAAACTCCAGCTCAACAGTGATGAGGACAAAAAGTAATGCAATGGAAACAAATGACATTATAAAAAAATTGGAAAGCAGGTAATGAAAAAGGAAGTAAATGATCAAGTTCAAGTGTACTCTTAGAGGTCGATGGCAGGCCGGCTCTTTGCTATGAGCAGGGCTGTCAGTCATGACGGTCCTAACCCACGGTAAACGAACTTGAAAAGCACTGTTTTCCCTCAAAAAGGAATGGTGGAAGCAATAGACGATGCCTTTTTCTTTTGTTCCTGTTGGATTGGGCGTCCGTATCCTCAAGTCAAATCATGTAACTCGGAGAACACATGATTTTCTGCCTGATTGGTTGATGCTTCTGTAGTTCACTGGCAGTTTTTCTCTTCCAGGTTCTATATAGAGAGCATCTCATACCTAAAGGACAATGCCACCATAGAGCTCTTCTTCCTGAACGCCAAGTCCTGTATCTACAAGGTAAGAACTTCCTCTTCCTGTTCAGAGTTTTCCGTTGAAATCTGAAAGTCTCCTTTGAAGCTGGGAATCCCAACTTGCTGCCCCTAATGCAATTTTATTGATTAGTAGAAGTAATTTATAACTTAATGACTATAAATAAATGAGAACTCCGTGGAGCTAAAGCTATCAGGTTGTTCATAACGTGACTACTTCCAATCCCATCACTGTGTTTTAGCTCCTTGGAGGTGTTCCTTAGCTTGATTTTAGGCGTCTCCTGAACTTGGCAACTGTGGCCAAAAGAGGGAAACCCAGGCCAATGGGACAAACGCACTAGGTCTCACAATTATAAATGAACCTCTTATAACCAAATGCATGTATATTTGATCATTTTTGGATGTTCTGGAAGTATCTCTCAAAAGGATGCTCTTGGCACTTTGGGTGAGACAGTTTTTTGTTTTTTTTTATTGAAATATAGTTGATTTACAATGTGTTAATTTTTGCTGTACAGCAAAGTGATTTAGTTAAATATATACACACACACACACATTCTTTTTCATATTCTTTTCCACGATGGTGTATCACAGGATATTGAATATAGTTCCCTGTGCTGTACAGTAGGACCTTGTTGTTTATCCATCCTATAGATACTCGTTTGCATCTGCTCATCCCACGCTCTCACTCCACCCCTCCCCTCCCCCCCTCCCCCTTGGCAACCACAAGTCTGTTCTCTATGGGGTGGGACAGTTTTTTTACTGTGATAAAAGTTACCGTGGTCTCCATTGATAAGTGTACAGTTCAGTGGCATTAAGTACGTTTACCTTGTTTTACAGCCATCACCACATCCATCCACAGAGCTCTTCATCATACAGAACTGAGACTCTGTACCCCTTAAACAGTAACTCCCCACCGCCAGCCCCTGGCAACCTCCATTCTATTTTCTGTCTTTATGAACTTGACCACTCTGGGTACCTCACGTGAGTGGAATCACGCAGTATCTGTCCTGTTGTGGTTGGCTTATTTGACTTGGCATAATGTCCTCAAGGTCCATCCATGTTGTAGCCAGTGTCCGAAGTTCCTTCCTTTTGATGGCTAATATTCCATTGTATGCAGTTACCACGTTTTGTTTATTCACCCACCAGTCCATGGACCCTTGTGTAGCTTCCACCTTTCGGCTGTAGTGAATAATGCTGCTGTGAACGTGGGTTTATAAACACCTGTTCAAGTCCCTGCTTTCAGTTGTTTTGGGTGAATACCCAGAAATGGACTTGCTGGATCATATCATAATTCTAGTTTTCATTCTTTGAGGAGCTGCCATACCGCTTTCCATAACGACTGCACCATTTTATATTCCCACCAACAGTGTGTGAAGATTCCATTCTGCACATCCTTACCCACACTTGTTATTTTCTGGGTTTTTTTTTTAATAACAGCCAACCTAGGAATTCCCTGGCAGTCCAGTGGTTAGGACTCTGCGCTTTCCCTGCTGAGGGCACTGGTTCAATCCCTGGTCGGGGAATTATGATCCTGCAAATTGCACCGTGCAGCCAAAAAATAAACAAATAAATAGTAGCCATCCTAGTGGTATTAGGTGGTATCTCACTATGGTTTGGGTTTGCTTTTCCCTGACGATTAGCGACGTTGAGCATCTTTTCGTATGCTCTCTGGCCATTTGTACATCTTCTTCACGGACACGTCTATTCAAGGGACAGTTCTCAATTGAGTGGGACAGTCCCTTGCATCCAGTTCCCCCATATGCTTGTAGTGTTTCCTTTCATTGGATAACCCAAAACGCCCACAGAATCCAGCACACACCCCGTCCCGGGGGAGAGGGGCTTGCAGAATACCGCTCCCCGCCCTGGGTGGAGAATCGTAACTAACAGAATGTATTTAAAGTGAACACCCACTCTGCACCCGCCCTCCAACACGCCCCCTTCTGTCTCACGAGTGCAGCCTTAGGTCAGCTCATTAATGACCAGGGAGAAGGACGGCTGGTACTTAACGCCCATGGCACCGTGGCGGGCTTGGTGCTGAGTGCCTTCTGTAAGTTGTGTGGCTGCATCTTTGCACCATCTCTGAGATGAAGACTATTCTTTATCTTAGTTTTCCCTGT
The DNA here is from genome assembly GCF_003031525.2 of Neophocaena asiaeorientalis asiaeorientalis. Lineage (NCBI taxonomy): Eukaryota > Metazoa > Chordata > Mammalia > Artiodactyla > Phocoenidae > Neophocaena > Neophocaena asiaeorientalis. Next base: position 974,556 of record NW_020171798.1, read on the forward strand.
GGAAAAGATGAGGCACAGGGTGGTTATGAGATTCACCCGGGGTTGCATATCCGCTGAATGGCAGAGTCAGTCAGGGCTGAAGTTGGCAGCCTGATTCCAGATCACAGATCTCACCCGCTGGGCTGCACTGTGCCCCGGAGGGCAGACTCTCCTTAGAGAACTTCAAAGCCAAGTACACCTGTTGTAACATGGTCAGTGGCTGTATTCAGAGGAGATCCCGCTGCCTGTATTTTCCTGTTTAACTAAACCTAGTTTGGAGCGATTGCAACAACCGACTATACATTAAGGCACACACACAGGTGAAGCGGTCTGTCGGCCATCACTTCTCCTTCTGGAAGTTCTTCAGCACATCACCGCACAGAATAGCTCCACTGAAGGCAAATGTTCAAAATCGTGGAGGGCGTGGTAGTGATCAAATTCAGTTCTGTGAAAGAACCTCGCTTGGTGACAGCTGCTGAACCAAGACTTAACCTGGGCTCAAGCCCAGAGCGCTCAGACTACGGTATTTGGGGGTTTTGCTGAATGGAAGAACAAAGACGCTGCATGTAGTTCCAGGGACTTGCAAATTTCTTCCTCTCTCTAAACCCTCATTTTCTCATTATAAAGTGGAAATAATAATACCAGTCTTACGTACCTCGTAGGTGGCAAGCGTCTCTGATGGTGTTTGTTTAATCCATGTGAAAGCACTTCGGAAGAATTCAGGAATAAAAAGTGAGGACTGTCCACCAGGGGGCAGACTTGGGCAGTAGATGCCTGGGAAGTCGCTGACTGGGATGAAATCCCCCTCAACCCCAGCAAGTAAACAGTTGCCCCAAACTGTGCTTATACAGATCCCTGGGTTAAGGGAGCAGACATGGTTTCTCTCGGAGTTGTTCAGTTCAGTCTAGTCACAGATGCTGAGCTGAAGGTGAAGATTTCAGTGCTTTTGAACATAATGATCACAGAGGACTCTGGGATGAATGGGAAATTTTAAAAAAGAAATCCCCAGAACTAAAGAGGTGATGCATTCGGAGCCAGCCACATTTAGGGTCCAGGTGCCCACAGCCATCAGCCTGCCTGCTGACCTGGGTGGTGTCTGCCCTTCTAGAACCACAGCTGTCTCTTCTCAGCACCTGTCCTGGAGCTTAGTGACTTGCATCAGTGAGCCCGAGGTGGCTCTTCTGAAGGTTACGTAGGGGACAGAATCGCGTCACAAGGCCACCCGTCTCCTTCCCATCATCAAAAATAATATTTTCATCTGCATAAGTTGACACTTAGAGTCTATAAAATTTTTTTCACTTGTCTTACATTTTTTGAGGCTCATGAGTGGGATGGAATCATCAGCTTTACTGAGGGAGGAAACCGATGCTGGAGAGATTTAGTAACTTAGTGAAAGACAAGGAACCAGAAGTGGTGGAACAGGCTTGGCACAGTTGTAAAAAGATGGTGGAAGGCCCCAGAGCAGAATGATTGTGATTAGGGGTTTAGACTCCGTGGCTCACAGACTTGGGTTCCCTTCCTACCTCTGCCTCTTAGCAACTGCAATAAATGTGGACACCTTCTGTGACGTCTCCAAGCTTCATTTTCTTCTTTGGTTGAACAAGGATATTAAAAGACCCAACCCACCACCTTCTTGGGGAGATTAAGTGAGATAGACATGAAGGTGGTTAGCACCCCACCAGGCACGTTATTAGCTCCCGCTGAGATAGAATTGCTCACTTGGAATCAGATCTGAGCTCATCTTGGCTGCGAATTTCTGCGTGCTGCCCACACTGCCCTCTGGCACTTTGGAGGCCTTGAAGGACCTGAGAGTGGTGCCAGACACGTAACCGGTAGGTGATGCTGATACCAGCTGACCCAGCGCCCTCCCTGTGTCTTGGGGAGCGATTCCTACAACGTACTAGAATCTAAGTTGTTCAGCTACCATAAGCTGTTTATTCCTGCTTCCTCCAAGTCCTTATTTCATTCGCTTTTTTAACGCATTCACAGTTATTTTTATCTAAGGAATATATGCCGTGGTTTAGAAGCCACATGGCTCTAGGAGGCTGTTTAAGAAAAAGAGCCCCCCTCCC
>NW_020171798.1:976952-1107358 GCF_003031525.2 Neophocaena asiaeorientalis asiaeorientalis
CCAGCAATTTTAGCTGTTTCTTCTGGTATTTGCCTCTCTCTGTTTGTAAATAATGGGCACAGGGTGTTATTCCTTGATTTATCCATCTTTCATGTACTGAATTCTTCGTAAGGTAGGTGAGGATTAAGGTCTCCTATGCAACCACCCACACTTTCCTTTTCCCATTTTCCCAGTATGGTGATAGCACAGTTCTGGGCAAAAGCCATACCCATCAGCATTACATTATTATGACTAATCCAAGTAGCATCGTAAGGTTGTGATTCCTTTTTTAGACAACCAGTTATTTTACCGAAAGGTCATAATAATTGCCTTGCTGTTACTTGTTTTAGTTTCTATGTACCCACCATTTTTTTTTCCAGAAGCTACAGATTCCCAAATGTCTACCGACGTTAATTTGCATATACATCAGATAATTCATCCATTCCTCTCTTTAGCTTGGGTTTTGTTGCTGCTGCCTTTGTTGTTTTTCCAGGCACCTTCCTTTTAGAGTCCTCTGTCCTTCTGTTCCTGTCTGGACATGGCCTCATTCATAGCCCTCAGCCCAAGATGCCCCTTTCCTGTCCCGTCTTCCCTTCACCCCAGCTCTGGACTGGATGCTCTGCTTCCTGGATCCCGAGTCTTCCTGTGTTTTGTTTTACAACATTGTTTCACTGGAGAACATCCTGCAGTAACCCAGAGAAAGCGTATATGAGAAGTAAAATGTTTGGGTCCTTGCATATCTGCAAAAGTCTTTGCTCTACTTTTATATCTGGTTAATGGTTTGACTGGATGTGGAAATACAGAATGACTTCTCTCGGAATATCAAAGGTGCTACCTCAGAGTCTTTGAGAGTTGCTTGCTCTGGTGAAGTCTGCAGTCCATACGCTGTATGTGGACTCCCCCCACCTCCATGGCCACCCACGGGATCTCTTAGGATTTCTTCTTTATTCCTCTTCATCTGAAGCTGCAGGATGGTGTGCCCTAAAGTAGGTCTTTGTAAGCCCACTATGTTGCGTATTCAGCGGGCACTTTTAGTCTGGACATTCGTATTCTTCAGTTCTGGGAGGTTTTTCGTATCGTTTCTTTAGTGATGTCTCTCTGTTTCCTCTGTGCTCTCCTTCTGGAGCTCCTGTTAATCTGATGCCGTGCACAGCCTCCTGCTTTGATACCTGGTTTCTCCTATTTTCCATCTTTGTCATTTTGTTCTACTTTCTAGAAGATTTCCTCAGTATTATCTTTAATCTCCTCTATTGATTTTTTAACCTTTGCCATCATGTTTTGAATTTCCCAGACTTCCTTCATATTATCTGATTTTTCTTTATATACATGTAATCCTATTGTTGTCTTTGAGCCTAATATCCTCTTATCACTCCAATAATATTAAGTATCATGCACGTTCTGTTTCCTTTGTGTTTCTTTCCAGTTCTTTTTTTTCTTTTTCTGTTTATTTATTTTGGTCTCTGTCTTTCATGTAGGAGGCTTTCCATCCATATTTAAGAGTGAGGCACTCAAAAGCTCCAAGTGCCCAGGTGGGGATGGTCCTCTGTGGCTGTGCCTGTGGAGTGTCCCAGTGGCAAGCTGTTTCTTTCAGTGGGAACCCTAAGTATCAGTGCTTGGTGTCTTTTCTTGTGGCTCTTCATTGTCTCCAGAGGATGTAATGTCATACTTCCCTCCTGGGATGTCTCCTCCCGCTTCAGGGTCTTGGGGATGGAGTGACCTCCATTGGGGTGTAGGCCCCCTTTTGAATCCCTGAGCTCTCGGTCTGCTTCATCCTAGCTTCCTACGCATCATCTTCTCCAGAGAGCAGACCTCTGGTCTCTTCAACAGCACAAAAGCGAGGAAAGGTGTTTTGCTCTGTTCATTTGTTTTGTCATTTTCCCCAAACCATGAATGCCAGCTCTCACTTTCCACTCTTCACCAGCAGACAGAAAGCAGAACTGCAGTGGATTTCTCTCTCACTTCTCCTTACTTTACAATCCCCCTATTTTCTACCAAAAGAGCAGGAAATTACAGTCATAATCTGTCCAAGATGCAGAAAGTTAGAATCTGGTCAGGAACGAGCGGAGCTCTACTCGTCTCCTTTCAGTGGAGCAGGAAGACGTGTCAAAAGGGGTCGTCGGGGCTTCCCTGGTGGCGCAGGGGTTGAGAGTCCGCCTGCCCATGCAGGGGATGCGGGTTCGTGCCCCAGTCCGGGAGGATCCCACATGCCACGGAGCGGCTGGGCCCGTGAGCCATGGCCGCTGAGCCTGCACGTCCGGAGCCTGTGCTCCGCAACGGGAGAGGCCACAGCGGTGAGGGGCCCACGTACCGCAAAAAAAAAAAAGAGAGAGATCATCGACACCCAACGTGGCCACTTCCTTCACCAGCATTTCTGTTGTGTTTCGACTCATTCAGGGGACAGGGGGTGATGGAAAGGAAACTTATGACCAAGGGATGGACGAAATTCATTGAGAAATGTGTGTCTAGTTCCGAGGAAGACTCCCATGGGAAGTGAGCCTAGGATGATGTGTGCTTCCTAGGAAGCGACCCAGGAAAGCAGAGCTCTCCTGCCAAGTTTTCCATCTGGTCGTCTCTCTCTTGGGATGTGGCTTCCTCTGTCAACTGGAGAAGGCCCATCAGTCAGCCCCGTGGGGGGCAGTGGACTTGTGACACTAGAGGGAGTGCTGGGGTGGACGTGGACTCTAATCTCAGCACTTCCACCACCTTCAGGATTGAATCCTGCCTGCTCGGAGTTCTCCACTGGCAAAGTGAGCTTGCTGTCAAAATTAGTCACCGCAATAATTTTCAGAAGCTCTGCAGACAACATGTGCTAGGTCATAAAATGTCAAAATGGTTTTTTTAATTTTTAAAAAGAAGGATTCCCTTAGATGATAGATCTTAAAGTTATAAGGGAAATAAAGAATTCTGAAATCCAGCTTCCTATCATCTTCAGAGGCATACCTTCCGAGAGATAAGAAAAGAGGCTCCCGGAACTTCCCTGGTGGCTCAGTGGTTAAGAATCCACCTGCCAATGCAGCGGACACGGGTTTGAGCCCTGGTCCGGGACAGTCCCACATGCCGCAGAGCAACTAAGCCCACGCACCACAACTACCGAAGCCCCCACGCCTAGAGCCCGTGCTCCGCAACAAGAGAAGCCACCGCAATGAGAAGCCCGCGCACCACAACGAAGAGTAGCGCCGCAACTAGGGAAAGCCCGCGCACAGCCACAAAGACCCAATGCAGCCATAAATGAATGAATGAAAGAAAAGAGGCCCCTACACTGAAGGACCTTCCACTGCTATTCAGTTCCTCAGAGGAGCAATTTGATCCTTAGATGATTTAAGTTGGGTGAAGTGAGGGAACTGGTCAAAATAACTAGCTGCCCTGTTATGGATCTCATGTTTGAACGGAAGGGGTTGACCATCCACTCTTTATATACGTCCATCACATTTAAATGCTTGATCTCAAAATTTATCTTGTCTGAAATGATAACCGAAGAAGCAGGGCCCGTGGTCACCATCTGAAGACGCACAGAAGTGTGTCTCCTGGGTTGGAGGAGAAGTTGGCACCAGCATTTTTCTGAGTGAATTTTGATGATCACCTTCCACTGACCTCTCACTAAACAAGGCGCATAGTCAATGCTCAGTAAATTGTTTTTAATGGCTTCGTTTCCAATCCCAGGGAGAAAGGATTTGCATATTTCCTAGGGAATTACCAAGTTTGGAGCCTACGTGTACCCACTGAGAGCAGATCATGTCAGAAAAACAAACTTAAAATTCCTCCTTTCTGTGCGCTGGGGGGTCTGGTCCAGCCTTCTGTGCCTAGATGTCCCCGTTGAACTAAGAGCGTCACATATGATTGAAGTTCAAACAGTCGTGCCTGGGCCAAGTTTGCTACTTTGGTCTAAATACCATCACTCTTGCTGAAACTAAAATAAGCAACCTTTATCCAAGATCTTCCAAGAGATTTGCTAATGAGCAGAGGATATCTCATCTGAAGATGAGAGAAACAAAAGCCCAGAATCAAGTCCCACAGGACAAAGGAACCAACATAAACATTTGTCTCAGACTCACAGAATCCTGGTCGTTATCTCTTAGATGGAGGATTGCCAGGTTGGTGTATGCGCTCGCGTGACAGAGAGAGGAAGGGAAGGAGGACAGAGAGGGACTTCCATCTTCAACTCTCTAGAAATAAACGTACGCAGACCCATCATCTGGGCTGTGCCCGTGACCTCTACAGGAGAGATCCCTCAGGATCGTGAAATGGACTGTATGCAGAGTGGACAGTGGGAGAAATACCCGGGCCACCGAGTGAGAGAGTGCCCCAGACAAACAGGGACTTGACTGATGAAAAACTGGCAGAGGGCTCAGCGAGGAATTGTGCTCTCATCAGTCTTATCCCGCTTGTCAGCCCCTGATGGCCTGGGGGCGCCTTCCCGTAGCCACTGTAGGTTGTGCAGTGAGACAGGGCGTCACGTGGGCTCAACGAGGCTGAATGTGGGTGTCAGGACCCACTGGGATGATATACGTGGTGACAGATACACGCACACATGTAGACAAACAATGCTGCCCACCTCCTTAAAAAGTAAGTCTTACTAGAGAGTCCAACAGCCATTATGGAGAACAGTATGGAGGTTCCTTAAAAAACCAAAAGTAGAACTACCGTATGATCCAGCAATCCCACTCCTGGGCATATATCCAGAGAAAACTCTTTTTTAAAAAGATACATGGGGGCTTCCCTGGTGGCGCAGTGGTTGAGAGTCCGCCTGCCAATGCGGGGGGCATGGGTTCATGCCCCGGTCTGGGAAGATCCCACATGCCGCGGAGCGGCTGGGCCCGTGAGCCATGGCCGCTGAGCCTGCGCGTCCGGAGCCTGTGCTCTGCAACAGGAGAGGCCACAGCAGTGAGAGACCCACGTACCACAAAAAAAAAAGAAGTTACATGGACTTCCCTGGTGGCACAGTGGTTAGGAATACGCCTGCCAGTGCAGGGGACACGGGTTCGAGCCCTGGTCTGGGAAGATCCCACATGCGGTGGAGCAACTAAGCCTGTGAGCCACAACTACTGAGCCTGCGCTCTAGAGCCCCCGAGCCACAACTACTACAGCCTGTGCACCTAGAGCCCGTGCTCCGCAACAAGAGAAGCCACCGCAATGAGAAGTCTGTGCACTGCAACGAAGAGTAGCCCCCGCTTGCCGCAACTAGAGAGAGCCTGCGTACAGCAGCGAAGACCCAACGCAGCCAAAAAAAAAAAAGATACATGCACCCCTATGTTCATTGCAGCACTATTTTTTTTTTTTTTTTTTTTTTTTTTTTTGGGGACCCGGGGCCCCCCCCTTTTACCGCTCCGTGGCATGTGGGATCCTCCCGGACCGGGGCACAAACCCGTGTCCCCTGCATCGGCAGGCGGACTCTCAACCACTGCGCCACCAGGGAAGCCCCTGCAGCACTATTTACAATAGCCAAGACATGGAAGCAACCTAAATGTCCATCGACAGATAAATGGATAAAGAAGATGTGGTACATGTATACAATGGAATATTACTCAGCCATAAAAAAGAATGAAATAATGCCATGTGCAGCAACATGGATGGACCTAGAGATTTTCATACTAAGTGAAGTAAGTCAGACAAAGACGAATACCATATGCTATCACTTATCCGTGGAATCTAAAATAATGATACAAACGAACTTATTTACAAAACAGAAATAAAGTCACATACGTAGAAAAGAAACTTATTGTTACTGGGGGGCAAAAAAGGGGAGAGGGATAAGTTGGGAGATTGGGATTGACATATACACACCACTATATATAAAATAGATAAGCAACAAGGACCTACTGTATAGCACAGGGAACTCTATTCAATACTCTGTAATGGCCTATATGGGAAAAGACTCTAAAAAAGAGTGGATATATGTATATGTATAACTGTTCTGTACAGCAGAAGTTAACACAACATTGTAAATCCACTATAGTCCAATAAAAAGTTTTTTAAAAAATAAAATAAAATGTAAAAATAAGCCTCCAATAAATGCTAAAAAAATACTGAAGAACAGACAAAATTGTGGAGTTCAGATGATTCAGAAATGCCAGTAAGTGAAAATAAATAATGCAGACCCGATGTTTGTAGTGAGTCTCAGAGTTTCCCAATCACCTCTACATTTCCGCCTCACCAGACGCAATACAATAATTGGAAAAGAAATTGTTCTCCCCATTCTACTGACGAGGAAGATGAAACTCAGAGAGGTCCAGGGATGTATTTATTCAGTGCCCCAGAGGAGAAATAGTCTTAAAGAGATGGCAAGAAACCATCCTCTTCGGGCGTTTTGCGGGTACAAAGAAAGATGGTTACAGTGGGTGAGGATTTACCGGAAAAACCATGGGGCAGCCCTGCAGGTCGTTCTGCTTGGACTTGGCAAAGGTCATTCTCATTGAAATCTTTTCAACCTACCATGTGGTTGCTCATCATCTTTTCTGTCATAAAGCTCTCACGAATCTTCCATGAAAGCTGGAATTTCTCTCATTTCTGACCAAGGAGGAAGGCTTTTCATTAAGATTCTCTGTTGAGTCTGAAAATCACCACCAGGGCCCTTGGAGCGAGGGGGTCGTGACGAGTTCCTCCAGCTCTCAGGACTTTTGGAGACCGTCCTTACACCTGTCACTTGGGGATTCTCATGGGGCTCTCTCTTTGGAACACTCAGAGACCCTCAGAATGGAAACCTTTTTGAGCATATTGTTAACCATGAGGCTGCTGATAGATGACCTCAGGCCTCCTCATTCGGCAACTTGTAGAACAGTGCAGAATGCCATCCTCCACAGCCCTGTCTGAACACAAACACACACACACACGCACACCCTGCAGAGAGTCACGTTTTGTCTGTCCATACCACGTGGCAAAAGATCACAGAAAGTGGCACACGTGATTCAGTAGTAAGTAAGACAGATGTCCAAAGGACACGTGACCTCCGTGACATCACTGACCCTCCCATCAGCATCCCCCTGTTACCAGTGAGTCTCAGGAGGAAATGACTCCATGCCCACCAGACCACCCTAGATTCCCAAGGAAGACTCCAGCTCAGCAGACAACCCTGCCGACACCCCTCCTCAAATGGCTCTCAGAGCACTGGGGGCACAGAGGAGTGTCCCCCGTCCAGCCTGTGGGTGATGCCGGTGAGAAACACCCGTACATCTTCCTTGAAGGGCCTTCTGATCCCCATCTTTCTGCATTTCCTCCTCGGTCGGGGGAAAACCCATTGCCCCAGGAAAGTGTGGGATTTTTGCACGAACTCTTCGTGATCGTGTTCAGTTTATTTGCTCTGCTTGAGCAGAAACACTTGAAAAGAGCCACCTCTGCATTTGAGAGAAGCCAGATGAGAAAAAGGTGCAGTGATCTTTGGAATGTTATATGGTAGGCGGATCCCTGGAAACATCTGTCCACTTCTCCCCACGGGGACTCAGCTCTCAGGGTTTGAGGTACAACGGGAGGTGTGTGGTGTGGGCAGGAAATCTAGAGCTCTGTTCCATCGCAGGGGATAAAATCACCTGGGAGGATGAGGTATAAACGGGGGAAGGTATTATAAACAGGAGACATCAGGGAATCAGGCAGCAGCTGCGAGGTAGGAAAGCATGTTCTTCGCCATTAGAGAGCATCTCTTTCCCCACCCCCATCCCTGTTCCTGGGTTGGGTCTTATACACACGATTTAGACTCTGTACTGATTCCTCTGAGGACAGATGATGCCACGATTCTTGAACTCAATAAATACTAAATGGAAACGGTGAGAAGGAATACCGCAGCTCTCTTTCCCGTCACATTTTGCAAGAGTGGGGACGTCTAGGCCACCTCATTCTTCAATCCTTTTCCCTCTTACCGGTCATGTTCTGGCTCTCATTGTTTTTAATATCTTCACTGGGAGATGGTCAAGGTCAGAGAAAGTGGAAATTCACCCCAGTTAGAGGCACTAGTTCCCACTTACCCTGAGGACACATATGGTCAGTGAGAGAGAACTCGTATAAATCAGGTTCGATGTTTAGATGGGCATCTTTGGTAGCTTGATTCTGAATAATGGTACATACATTACAGTTAATGCTGTCATGCGATTAGCGTCTCACAGTCTCTCCTGGAACTGCAGAATGGACTGTGTAAAATCAAATCAAATAGAAAACGACCGCCCTCCGCCTTCCCCACTCCTGCCCTCTTTCCCAAAGATATAGAGTTTCCCTTTAGCAGGTGAGTCAAGTAATGAACTAAAAACAATGTTCGCACTTAACAGGGTTGTTCCCCATGGTTGGCTTTGAGTTGGCCTCTCCTGGGATGTTAAGTATTAGCCACCATTGACCGTTGCCTGCAACCTCGCGTAAATGTTTGACGGAGTACGCTGACAAGTACACACCAGCGACTTTCAGGAAGTCGACTGGTGGGAATGGAAAGGCACACAGTGCGAGTAGAAGTGATCCACTGTGGAAACCCTGTACGGTGTTTCTGTTAAATCATTTGTCCACTGTTAAATGATTTACATTCTGATGGGACCTGGTAATCCCAGGACTGCAAATCCAAGCATTCCTCCACACTCCAGCACTGACAGTCTGTATCAATTACAGTGTCCGTAAAGCTCCTTCAGCCGGTTAAACATAAAGAATTGCTGTCCCCCATCCTTCCATGTCTCTCGTTAGTTCTCTTAGCCCACGCTCCAAGGTGGTTCGGTAGCAAACATTATTATCCATATTTGAAATTCCTAAGCTCGAAAGAGCCTGCAGGATATCCTTCCCTCAAAATACACAGGCTTGCTTCAATGCATTGTCTTGAATCACAGGGACCACTTCTGGAGCACACAAAAATAATTAGAAAATCTGTGAATCAGAGTTTGGTTTATACTTCGAAAAAAAAGTAACCCTTGTTTTAGCTAACTTTGATGCTACATGTGGTCCTGAGACCATGTTGGCTGAGACTGTGACCTGATTGATTTGGGGGAGAGCATGCCCTCCAGAAGGTCAGATGCTGGACAAGACCTTGGGGGTGCTTCCCAGCCCCATCACAGCCACTAAAGCCTTGTGACTCTGGGGGAGTCCCTTGATGGTTTTTGGTTTCTGTTCTCAATGAAAGCGGGTGGCTGGGCTAGCTGAGGTCTAAGTCGGTGCTAGGGTTAGTTTTTTGTGCTCCAGTCACTCACTGTAGCATCTAGGGGTATTAAGGAGAGAAAAGAAAGGTAGGCATTTCTACTTGTACTTGATAGCAGAAGTACAACGTCAGTTAATTTGGTTATTATTCTTGCGTGCTGGTGGACTCCAGGTTTTCCTTTGTCTCTAAGATCAGAACTGTATATCAAATACAGTGTTGTACACTTAAAATCTTGTTAGGGGCTTCCCTGGTGGCGCAGTGGTTGAGAGTCCGCCTGCCGATGCCGGGGGCATGGGTTCGTGCCCCGGTCCGGGAAGATCCCAGGAGGGTAGATCTCATATTAAGTGTTCTTACCTCCCCCCGAGAAGAACACACAGAGTGACACAAGGAAACTTTTGGAGGTGACGGGTGTTTATTACCTTGAACGTGGTGATGGTATCACAGGTGTTTGCATATGTCTGAAGTAACACATTATATATACTAAGCGTGCAGTTTCTTTCTGTATCTATTATACCTCAGTCAAGCTGTTAGATACAAGGAGATATGGACTATATACATTTTGAAATATATATACATAGGATTTCTTTAAAAACCTAAGAGAGGCTTATGTCCTTTTAAGACCATGTCCATAGAGCACGATTAAATATTTGGGGGAAGAACTAGAGAACAGAGTTTTGTTTTGTTTTGCTTTTTAACATCTCTATTGGAGTATAATTGCTTTACAATGGTGTGCTAGTTTCTGCTTTATAACAAAGTGAATCAGTTATACATATACATATGTTCCCATATCTCTTCCCTCTTGCGTCTCCCTCCCTCCCACCCTCCCTATCCCACCCCTCTAGGTGGTCACAGAGCACCGAGCTGATCTCCCTGTGCTATGCGGCTGCTTCCCACTAGCTATCTATTTTACGTTTGGTAGTGTATATATGTCCATGCCACTCTCTTACTTTGTCACAGCTTACCCTTCCCCCTCCCCATATCCTCAAGTCCATTCTCTAGTAGGTCTGTGTCTTTATTCCTGTCTTACCCCTAGGTTCTTCATGACATTTTTTTTCTTAGATTCCATATATATGTGTTAGCATATGGTATTTGTTTTTCTCTTTCTGACTTACTTCACTCTGTATGACAGACTCTAGGTCCATCCACCTCACTACAAATAACTCAATTTAGTTTCTTTTCATGGCTGAGTAATATTCCATTGTATATATGTGCCACATCTTCTTTATCCATTCATCTGTTGATGGACACTTAGGTTGCTTCCATGTCCTGGCTATTGTAAATAGAGCTGCAGTGAACATTTTGGTACATGTCTCTTTTTGAATTATGGTTTTCTCAGGGTATATGCCCAGTAGTGGGATTGCTGGGTCATATGGTAGTTCTATTTGTAGTTTTTTAAGGAACCTTCATACTGTTCTCCAGTGTGGCTGTACCAATTTACATTCCCACCAACAGTGCAAGAGAATTCCCTTTTCTCCACACCCTCTCCAGCATTTATTGTTTCTAGATTTTTTTGATGATGACCATTCTGACAGGTGTGAGATGATATCTCATTGTAGTTTTGATTTGCATTTCTCTAATGATTAATGATGTTGAGCATTCTTTCATGTGTTTGTTGGCAATCTGTAGAACAGAGGATTTTTAAACTTGGATTCTCTAACAGTGCGGACCAGTAGAACTTTCTACAATGAGCGAAGTGCCCTGCATGTGCTCTGACATCATGGTAGCCAACAGCTACCTCGAAGTATTGAGTACGTGAAAGAGATGTGGCTAGTGCAACTGGGGAATTCTATTTTTCATTTTATTTAATTTTAAAAGAGTCACAATCCCACTGTAACCTTTTCTTCAGTAAAGCCTTATTCCTGGTTCCCAAGTAGAGTTTAGAAAGAAAAATGCATGTGGTTATCAAGTAACCTTACTCTGATTAATCAGGTTGACAGATTTGTAAAAAGCCGGGGACTGGCCCATCCCTTAATTTCTCATGAAGACAAAGATGAAGCCCTGGAGGCAACTGTGTAGACCCAGGACCACTGGATTCATTGTAAGAGCTGTAAAAAGCATGTCAGGGAGCCAGGCTCCAAGTAATTCAGAGAAGATATTCTATGAGTGCTTGAGATTTTAGGGAACACCTTAGAAAAGAAATACCCATCCTCTTTGGGGAGAGATCATAAAGAAATCATCATTAAAGGACCAAACTTATCTTCCTTGGTTTTCCTTTCAGGAGCTGATTGATGTTGACAGTGAAGTGGTGTTTGAATTAGCCTCGTATATTTTACAGGTAAGTCGTCTCCCCCTTTGTCTTTGTATGCCAGGGCCATACACAGAAGAAAGAGGAATAAGACTTACCATGCATGGCAGTTGCTATATCCACTAGCTCTTTGACTTCTAAGTTATTTTTAGCCACAAGCAGGAAAGAGCTACTGGGGAAACTACACCATGGCAGCAAATAGAGTCTTCTCTATTCTCTGTTCTTCTCCAAAATGTTAAGACTGTATTTCTCTGCAAAGGAAAATTGTATGTATAACCTGAGATTGGGGGAAACTGAGACCATCCAGTGACCCCTTTTTCTTTAGGTCACTGGAGAAAGCAAAGTAAAAAGCAGGAATTAATTGCCAGGAGAATCAGTGTCATGAAAGACAAGGAAAAGATCCTTAGCTTATGTGAAAAAGAGGCCTACTGAGTATTAGAAACAGTGGCAAGATGAGCTAAAATGATGTCATTAATTTATTCCTTCAGCAGGATTTAGTGAGCAACTACTATGTTCCAGGCGTTATGCTAATGCATTACAGATTCCATGGTCCCTGCCTCCAAAAGCCCACAATACAGGATAAAACAACAAATAACACAAGACATGGACACATAGATAGTGCTATCCAGACAGACGGCCAGGTTCAGAATCTTTAAACTGGAAAAAGTTAGATCAGGGCTTAGCAATGGAAACTTTCCCTTTGTCATTATGAATCACTTTCTTTGTATATAACTTTCTGAAGTTTAATTGTCTCATATTCAAGTGGTAAATACACGTGTCCTTCCTTAATTATATTACTATAGCTCATAGGACGAAACAGCAGTCAGTTGGACTGATTCAGTAGAGGACTTCGTTACAATGTATTTTAAAATCTGTAACGTGGGATCAGAATGTGTCACTGATGTTAAACTTTCTTCTTCTACAGGAGGCAAAGGGAGACTTTTCTAGGTGAGTTTACGAGAGTTTTTGGCTTAAAAATGTATTCTGTTGCATCTCTATTAAAAGAAACTATTCTGTCTTTTCTTCGTAGGAGGGCAATTTATTAATATTATATCTTAATGTTGAAATCCAGTTCCCAACTTGTCAATGGAAATAGACACATCAGGCAGAGAAAGCCCACTAATAGGAGGATATTCTGCACCAAACGAAAGTTACTAAGAGGCTGAGGTTAGAACCCACTGTCACACATGGCCGTTGTATTGAGGTGTGTCAGGTCGCCCAGGTGTCTTCGTGGAGCCCTGAATTATCACTGTGGTATGAACTATAGTGATAGAGATAACCCCGTGGACGCAAACATCTTTTTTTTCCTCTGTTTTAGTTCCAACCCTGAAGGTACAAAATCCTAGCCCGCAGGAAGACGTCTTTCGTGAAAGTGTTACAATATAAATATCCCACTTCTACTGTCTTTCCTTTTCCAGATGTTACGTTAGGGAGAGAACATAAACAGACTTAACCACGGGGAAAAATGTGCCCTGCTTTAATAACCCTGTAGATCCACAAACTTCAACTTCGTCATTCATTTCATTAAGCGTGGCCCATTGACCAGTAGGGCTGAAGTGCCAGTCTCTCCTGATCATTACTGGAGACAGAGTAGGGGTTGTAACCATCCACCAACAGGACTGTCTGCTCAAAGACAGACATCATTCGTGGGATTGTGTTTTATTGAACTGCCCTGAGGCAAGTCCAGTGTAGCTCATTCTTTAGAATCAAGGTCTAGAGATATGAAGACTCAACCACATGTACAAGAACAGCATCAGGGCGTGGGATCCTGGCCCATCATTAGGAAATTAGCAAACTTGGTATGAAAAAGAAATGCAGGTTATACCTCTGCTCAGTGAAGGAACTTGGGTGTTTTCTCCTGCTTTGGGGGATCTGATCTGTAAATGCCGCCTAAACGACTTCACCTGGTGGTCTCCCTCTACTTGTCCAGCTTCTCAACTTCATGCTGACTGGTTTTTCAGGTCTTAGCTGCCTTCTCTCTGCTCGCCATGCATTTCTAAGGCTTTCTAGCAAAGGCAGAGGTATATTTTCTCACTCAGATATCTCAGCAAAACCAAAAAAATTCTTTGACAATCTAAAACAAGGGTCAGCAAACACTTTCTGTAAAGAACCAGACAGTAAATACTTGGGTTTTGCAGGCCACCCAGTCTCTGTTGCAACTACTCACCCCTCCCTTTCTAAGTGCAAAAGCAGCCAGAGACAGTAGGTAAGCAAATGAGTATGTCGGTATTCCAATAAAACTTTATTTATAAATTCAGAAATTTGAATATCATATACATTTTCGTGTACCACAAAATATTCTTCTTCTTTTGATTTTTTTTTTTCCCCAACCGTTTAAAACTTTTTTCTTAAGATTTTTTTCCCAACCATGCTTAGCTCACAGGCCACATAAAAACAAGCAGGGTTGGCCAGTGGGTTGTAGTGGGCTGACCCCTGATCCTAAAATATAGTCCCTTCAGCTCAGTTTGATTATTTGTAGAAGGAGACCGCCAGGCCCCTTTTATTTAGGTTTCCCAAGTTCTTGCTATGAAACAGAGGTAGTCCTTTTTCTGGGAGGGGCGATGAAGGTTTATTTATAGCCTTAGCAGGAGACCTTGTAGGTGGCCAATAACTGTTGACCGAATGGATTGAGTGCAACATTTTCAGGATCTAGAAACTATACTTTGTTCTGTTTTTTCTTTGTTAGTTTTTTATGCCTTTCATTTGGTATTGGACTTGAGGCTCTTGGTAAGTGCAGGTTCATATCTATTTACAAAAGACTCTAAAGTCCCATGAAAAAATGGTTTGATAACCACAGATCCAGTGGATTCCATCGTCCGGTCTACTTACTCTGAAGATACTTTTCCCTGCCTTTTCTTTCACGGGCTCTGAACTCTGCTGTAAATATTATTTATTTTTGAGAGTCCCCTGACAGGATGGAATGTGAGCTGAGAACAGCGTCATCTGGCCCCGCAGATCCTGGGAACGTGGGGCTACAGGGATGGTCTGTGGGGAGGAAGGGCAGGCCTGGCCTCCAGTAACTCATGGTCCCCTCAGGAGCTTGTGGAATCCCAGCTTGTTGGCTGCAGAGAAACAAAGGATCCTGGTTTGGCTTCATTTGTCAAAGTGTTCCCTCGCAGTTTGTTTATAACAGCAGCTGTCTGGGGTGAGAAATAGCCGTCAGGGGAGGGGAGAGGTCAGACACCTTATCCAAAAGGTCAGTTTATCTCCCAGCGTAAAACTCAACGTCACAGAAGTTGGGATTCCCTGATAAACACCGTTCTCTGTACAAGCCCACGGTTCGTATGCTTGAGTGGCCCAGAGTTTCGGAACAAGAGAAGTAATCCTTGATTTTTACCTCTTCCCATCCACATCTGGGAAAATCCCCATAACATTTGGTTTGGTGGCCAAACATCAGGCATTTTAGTTGTCCCATCCTCATAGTTTAGTATTGTAGAAAGTTGTTTTTGCTCTATTAATGAATGCCGGACTCTATAACCTTAATCGTATTTAACTGAATGGCTTTGACTTACATACACAGCCTGTAAACACAGTACATTTTCCTGAGCAGCATTCATAACAGGAGATGTCAACTTAGAGCACCGGGGAAGCGTTTTATGTAGCACGTGGTCCAGAGCTTAATTCTGAGATCTTCTAGAATCTAGAGGATCAAATAACCTTTGAAATTAATGGTCGCACACTTTGCCCAGGATGCTATTATCCTGTATGTTTACATTTCAGTGAATATATGCAGATGACATTGATGTGGAACGAGTATTAAAAATCTACATATTATGGGAATTCCCTGGCGGTCCAGTGCTTAGGACTCAGCACTTTCACTGCTGTGGCCCGGGTTCAATCCCTGGTCAGGGAACTAAGATCCCGCAAGCCACTCAGTTGGGCCAAAAAAAATCTACATATTAGGGGAGCAAGTTCCTTGATGTACAAGAGGAAAAGGGTTCTTTTTACAAAAGGGAGAAGTCGAAAGTGCTGATATTACTTTAATAGAACGAGAGCTATGTAAGGTCAACCCAGAGCCATAACTGCTGTTTCTCATGAAACTCACAAGCTGTTCCGTTTCTCCTTTTGGACTCTTTTTTGCTCAGCAGACCCCTGAAGGCTTATTCTTACGTAACCCCCTTTTCTTTCCAGTTAATGGAAATGTTCACTTCCTTGTCTTATTGAGCTTGAAGGATTATTCTCATGTAACCCCCTTTTCTTTCCAGTGAATGGAAATGTTCACTTCCTTGTCTTACTGAGCTTGACAATGAAATCTTGGGTTCAGTGTTGCTGAAAGAAAATGAGTGAGGTATAGATAGGAAGTATTGTCCATGATAGGAAGAAATATATGTCACCCATGTTCATATTCTAGCATAGACAAATTTGTAAGATATCTTGAAAGGTTGAGGAAATCGTCTTATCTAAAAATATTTTTTCCCTTGTATTGTTTTCCTTAGCAAAGCATGTAGTGATCGCATTTCATTTCCTGGTACATATGTATGTAAAAAAAAAAATGAATGTCCATCAACAATGAGGAAATCAGTGGAGTTGGCATTTCTGTTTAAAACAATTGAATAGCCTAAGAACTGTTCATCAGGGCAGCTATATAAGCAAATATTAGGTTGAAAAGGGTCAAAACAGTTCTAAAAACAAAAAGTTCTCCTTTGATAATCACTCCTGAGCATTAGTCAGCTAATACACATTTTCTAGGATTTTATACATACTTTATTCATCATAAACTCTGCAGTGGTTTAAGTGCCGAGCACTGATTTTTCTTATTAAAAAAAAAATTCCTTGTAAAATAGATAGCTAGTGGGAAGCAGCTGCATAGCACAGGGAGATCAGCTCGGTGCTTTGTGTCCACCTAGAGGGGTGGGAGAAGGAGGGTGGGAGGGACATGCAAGAGGGAGGAGATATGGGGATATATGTATACATAGAGCTGATTCACTTTTGTTATACGGCAGAAACTAACACAACATTGTAGAGCAATTATACTCCAATAAAGATGTCAAAAAAAAATTCTTTCAAACATTCGGTTACCATAGAAAAATAATACTCTTGTCGTTAAAAAGGTCAATTCAGGGAACACCTAATTTAGCCAACTGAACAGGACATTCGAACTGTATAGTTACATTCTAATTTAATGTCATAGAAGACTTATTGATACACTGTACTAAGCAAGGTATTCTTTAAAGAATTTGATTTTTTTGCTTTTTTTCCCTAAGGGGACCTTAACTGAAAACCCTAGTGGCTAGTCTTCATACTCTGATTTGGAGAATAGCCTCACTTCTTACTTTCTGTCAGCCTTTCTGAAAGGGGGCCACCAAAAAAAAAAAAAAAAGGAGGGAAAATAATCATTTTAACAACATTTTACCAAATCGGTGAATTGATTAAAAATAGTTTATGCTGAGCCACATAAATACATCATACTGCCTTTGATATAAAGAATCATCCACAGATTAACAGTGACTAGTAAAAAAACATCTGTTCTGTAGAATTTTTTGCTAACAAGATTTATTGAAACCAGACCTGTAAAGCTTGGTTACCCCAGGCCGTCTGTTGGGACCTGGAAATATCTTTGTTCCAGAGAACAGGATGTATTGATGCTCATCATTAAAAGACTTATAAGGACCAGTAAGCAGACAGCACCTGAAAAGGGCTGATATTAAGGAAATCCCATGTAAAGTTCTGTGGGTCACATCTTGCTTACCTGTTAGGCAGAGTTCGTCGTGTGCTTTAGAGGTGATGGGAGGCTGCCCTCCATCTGCAGGTTGTCTCTTCCAAGGACACACAGCAACCAACGTCAAAAAAGCAACGCTGTGATTGAATACAGAGGGGTCAGTTTCTGTGACGTCCGTACAAAGTTAAAGGCTGGTGCCAGTGGGAGAATATCTGCTTATCAGAGTTCCAGGGTCAGTAAGAATCTTACTGTGACCCTGATTTATCAATCTACAGGGTTCCAATTCTGCTTCTTAATAATAATAATAATGCTTTAGAAATAGAGCAACACGTTACTCCATCAATAGAAATGAGTAGCAGGGAAATTGAGTTTTACCTCCATTTTAGAAAAGGAGTTGGAATATTTATTTGTCCTGAAAAATTCCTTTCGGCTTCCACGGACTGCCTGGTCTTAGGTCTCTAGAAGAGCAGCTAGAAGCAAAAAAAAAAAAAAAAAAGTGAAGACCTTTTAATATTTCCTCTTCTGTAAACCATGGAACCATGTGTTCACTAAGCCAGAAAGATAAAATGAAATTTCTGTGGGAAAAAAAAAAAGTACCCTCTTGATTTTTTTTGTTCTTTGTATGAAATCTCGTCTGCCTTTCTTAAGAGCATTTGTGAATTACTGCAAGTGAAACTTGGTTTACTGGTATCTGAAAATTCCCTATTTGTAGGCTTTTGTTGTTTTGTTTTTTTGTCAGACTAGATGATGCCTTTTAGGCAGTCGTAGGTTAAAGGAAGAATTTTAGAAGATCAACAGGAAAAGAAGATAAAGGGCTGATTTTCTTCTAAAAGACTTTTTTTGGTAACATAAACATTTGTACAGATTACTGTCTTTAAAAAGATGACATTATTTTCTTGCCCTGCTAAGAGACAGCGTTGAAAGTTGATTAATCTCAGGCAGTGGTCTGTAAATCACAATTCTGGGCTTCCCTGGTGGCGCAGTGGTTGAGAGTCCGCCTGCCGACGCAGGGGACACGGGTTCGTGCCCCGGTCCGGGAAGATCCCACACACTGCGGAGCGGCTGGGCCCGTGAGCCATGGCCGCTGAGCCTGCGCGTCCGGAGCCTGTGCTCCTCAACGGGAGAGGCCACAGCAGTGAGAGGCCCGCGTATCGCAAAAAAAAAAAAAAAAAATCACAATTCTGAATCTACTAACGTCATTACTTTGCACTTACCTAAGTGGTTTTACTACTGCAAGTCATAGCGAGCTCAGTGTTAAAGCAGTATTAGAGCATTTGATCGTTTGCGGTATATTTTCCTACAATGTTTTAATTGGCCTCTTGAAAGAAAACAGCTGATGGGATTATATACTAAGAGAAATCGATTTGCTGAGACTTTTAGATAATTAGTAAAAAAAAAAAATACTCAGACAGCTGTGTTTGGAAGAGTCAGCATTTGGAATACAACTTACATAACCTAATAGTACCTTTAATACCCAAACTTGCAAATTTCCCTATTGGAAAATGACTAGAAAAAAAGTCATCTGTTAAGCTTGAAATACATGCAGCCCAAAGGAGAGTTTTTGTGGGAAGAATTTAAAGTTATATAATTCTTGTATGTTATTTTATTTAAAAAAAAAAGAGAGAGAGAGAGAGAGAATGGGGTGTGTGATATTTTCCCATGACTTCTAAAGGACTTAGAGGGAGAAGCAGCTGGAATCTTTCATGCCAGCAAGACCTTTTGAAAGGAACAGAATCTGAAATTTTGAAACAAAATGTTCAAGTGGAAATGTTATTACAGAAAGCTTTGTTTTGTGCACAAAAGTCCATTTTACTGAGCTTTTCAAGTGTGTAATTCACAGTTTCCAAGCATAGAAAAGTATTCAAATAGGGTATTTTGCAGAATATTCTTCCAATCCTATGGGAATTGTTTAGATATACCGTAAAGGAGGCAATTTTGTATTATGACAGCTTGTCTCGTTTGCTAAATATTTCTTTAATATCAATATCATATTTTGAGTTGACCTTGGTAATAACAAAAAGGTTCACGGCTATGACATTATGTCTGTTTTTCAGAATTAAGATTTTGACTCAAAAGGATAACATAGAAAATTAAACAGCTTTTTGAGTAGAATTATTGTCTCAAATTGTAGGCTTATAAAAAATTTGTTTTGAATTTTTACAAGTTTACAACTATGTTAGAAACGCAAAAAATGTTTTCTGTCATCCTAGAAAACCAAACTCACTAATCAAGAAAGAAATCTTTACTTAGATAAATTAGCCATTACCATCAGAAATAAAGGCACGTGATTCATAAATGTTGGTAATTTTGCCCCTCCGTACAGGTGGCAAATTAGTGCGGCATATTTATCCATGATACATGCCCAGAATCCAGAATCCTCTGCTGGAAGAATCTCAGAGGGACCCGCAGGTGCTTCCCTGGTGTCTGCAAATGGTCACACAACTACAAGAGAACCCTCACAAGCATCGTCCTGAGCCACCAGTTCTGTGAGCCTCCCTGTACCCCTGAAGGAGAGTATGTGGTAGGAAGGAGATAGCCAAGTGTCCCCATTTTCTTTGCTAGAACATGAAGTTCAACTTCGTTAAAAAAAAAAAAAAAAAAGAAGAAGGAAGAAGGGAAGGGAAGGAGAGAAATTGTTTCCTGCATGGTTATTAAGATAAGCAAAGAAGAGAAAATCTACAGCTCTCCTTACTCATCTGTCTCAGAGTTTTCTAGATGTATTGTACCGTTGAATAAAGTAATACAGATCCACAATGCATCTCTGAAACTTTAGGGTCCAGTGTTTCTGAACCCAGAACTTTGTGGGTTTTAGATGGGTAATGCGGCGTATACTGTAACACCCACAGCAGCGTCTGAGGCAGCTCCTGGAATCCAGTCTGTTCACGCTTCTGCACCGGAATATGGATATTCACACCAAGTGGAAGAGAGAGAGAAAGGTCGAACATTAGGTTCACCACCAAGTTGGTGAGAAGGCTTTATATCTTAGAGATTTTCAGATTTTTGGAATTGCGGGTAATGAGGACCCGTAATACTCTTTTTAACCTATGAAATCCCTCTCTCTGGAGAACTTGACCTTCATGATACACTCATGAAATACGGAGGAGTTAGTAGGATACTAACATCATGTTACTGTCTCTGAGTTTTGTGTTAGTCCTTTTTTGTGACACTAGTGTAACTTTCTGGCTTTAGTGCTCTAGTGTTTTAGTACCAGGACACCTCAAAACCACTGGTTTCAGGAAGAATTCTTCCACACGAAGCCAGTTCTGTCTGCCCCAGGTTTGTCCTGCAAGTTATGGACATCTCATTTAACCCAAAGGGAATCTTCTGAAAAAGCGTTTTGTCATTTTTTTAAAGGAAAACAAGCACCTTGTGGATTTTGCTAATCGTCCTATCAAATTTCATTTTTGCTTTCTTCGCTCCATGGTGTCTTGGTTAAATTCATTCTTCGCTGTTATTTGTGACAGATCCCCTAGCTGACGCGTATTACTCGAAACCTTAGTTTTCCACAGTAGATCATTCAAACTTCCCATGTTTTATGAGCAGGGTAGACAGTAGAACCACGATCCATCATCTTAAAAACAAAAAACAAAAAAAACAAAAAAACCCAACTCAAAGACTTAACGCGTCATTGAGAGACCAAGTTTTTGCTGGCAGCATTAATCACCACCTAAAAGTTGTGAATAAAATCTGGTTAATACTAAAAATAAGAAGACTTCAGTTTAGCAAGTGATTTTCCAAGAGACCTTTTTTCTTTTGCTAGAAATGGAAACTGACCGCTGTTTGGAACAAGGAACTGTTTTAGGGTATTTCATAAGTTGGCATTTATCACTTGTTCTGACTCTGGGGGAAATGTCCAAGGAGAAGATCTTGAGAGAGGAAGCTGGGAACTTCTAGCACATTCTTTCAGTTTCAGCTTCCCAAGTCTCTGGAGATAGAGTGACCAGGTCTCCCATTAAGGCAGCTTTGTGATTTGCAGCCAGGGTATGGCCAGATCATCTGACAGGGCTGACCCCCTCTAAGTCATTACAGATGTTTACAGACAGCAGAAAGGCAAATAGGACATTTCTACATAGTTGTCCTTTGGGACAGCTTAAGAGCCCTGGATCCCTTCCAGAATGTAATGGATTTGGATGGGCTTCACGCCTTTGTGATTTCTTGTATTTGTCTGTGTCACCTGGCCCTGGGGGAGCGCTAAAAAAAAAAAGCCACTGCATCTCCAGCCAGGAAGTCAGACCTGGGACTCTCATCAGGGATGCTTGTTTGCCAACAAATGAGTGTTTAGTGGGTAAGACAATCTCTTCCTCCTTTAGTTCCTTCCTTCCCCAAATATACTTTAGATGTGATAAGTGTGAGTTAAACCCACACTCGTGCTTCAGCTTAATTGTCTTTCTCACAGTTCCATTCGATAAATGTCCAGCCTGTAAGGTGCCACCCTAGGCACCGATGAGTCCGTGAAACAAATCCCTGTTCTCAGGGAGCTTATAGTTAATAAACTATAAGGAAAGATAAGACCCAGAAACTCATCACTGTAGGCTCTTGGGTGTTCGGGGACCTGAGTATTTCTTTATGCCTTAATAACATGCAAGTAAAAATTCCAAACTCTGCTTGGGAATTGAATTTTCCTAAACACAAGGAGGTGACCTGTGTGAAAAGCTCCAGTGCTGACCCTTGCCTTCTGGCTAAACTTGAACTCTACCAGCCTGGCATGGAAGGTCCTCAAAACCCTATGTCTAATCTGCCACTTATTTGGTCCGCTTAACCCTTCCATACCACCCGTTCTAATTGATCTCTTCAGTTCCTGGCCTCCATACTCTACTGTATTCCACTGAGAAGAAAAATAAGATTCCTGTCCTTTTCTCCATGTGGGCCCTGCCCCAAAGTCTGCTTTTACAACAGAGCCCACAGGGGCCTTCCTTTCCTCCAAACTTTAGTCTGTTGTTTGAATGGACATGATCCAGTACTGCCCATGTAGTCAGTTCTCTTTTTATTCGCACCTCTCACTCCCTGCACTGAATTGTGAGCAGCTTTTGAATGAGGACTATGGCTTATCCTTTTCTTATGTATCCCTTTAGCAGGGGCTCCATAAATACCATCAACTTATTGATAATTAATCAATAAACCCTTGCCACCTACGTGATAACCATTCAAGGACTTAGATTTATTGATTTTGGGCTTCCCTGGTGGCGCAGTGCTTGGGAGTCTGCCTGCCGATGTAGGGGACACGGGTTCGTGCCCCGGTCCGGGAGGATCCCACGTGCCACGGAGTGGCTGGGCCCGTGAGCCGTGGCCGCTGAGCCTGCGCGTCCGGAGCCTGTGCTCCACAACAGGAGAGGCCACAGCAGTGAGAGGCCCGCGTACCACACAAAAAAATAAAATAAAATAGATTTATTGATGTCAACGGTTACAAGTTGAGATTTTCCTTCTGGCTGGTTGTCCAAAGCCAAGATTCACAAACTTCACTGTCACTGTTTCTTAGTCCACTTGAAAAAATCCCCTTTCTGGGAGCAGCTATAAGGTCACATCCATGTGTTTCTTGGTCACCAGGTACATGAACTTGAAGTATGGAAATGGTTTTGCCCACTGGCACTTGGCATCCAAAGGGTAGCTGCTGGTTCCTAGCTGGAGACAGTGTTTCCAGCTGGGCGGGGGCCCACAGAAAGGCATGTGACTGTGGTGGTCCCTCCTTCCTTTGTATTTACCTGTGAGCTCCTGTCTCGTTGCTTTTTAGATGCTACTGCCCAAGGTCCCGGTGGTCAATATCTGCCTTGATTTGCATGAGCAGAACGGAAGCGGCTCCCATAGCCTGGGTTAGAACTGTGTATAAGTGCAGGCTTCACAGCAAGGGCCATGAGGCGCTCTGGTGGGCCAGTACAGGGAGACACCTTTACACATCCCAAGTGGATTCTGCTGACTGGCTCTGGAGGTAGACATTGGGGGCCAACACCCAGATGTCCCTGTCCCAGCAGGGGTGCGGGTCTGCTGAGCGCCCACAGGCGAGTCAAGCCTCTGAAGCCCCCTGGTTAAATTAGGGGAATTTAAAGTATCTCCCAAATCTGAGATCATGCGAGTCTGAAGGGAAGGAAGAATTTCTGGTCCAGGGACCGGATGCGTAAGACCTCCTCCTAGCGCCTGATAATCCACTTAACACTTTCTGAGTTGTTTCTGGATCATGTCAAAAGCAAATGACAAATGAACTTATATACAAAACAGAAATAGACCCAGACAGAGAAAAAAAAGTTATGGTTACCAAAGGGGAAAGGGGGGCGGATAAATTAGGAGCTGGGGATTAATGGATACACACTACTATATACAAAATAGATAACCAACAAGGACCTACTGTATAAGCACAAGGAACTCTACTCAATATTTTGCAATAACCTATAAGGGAAAAGAATGTGGGAAAAAAAATATATATATATATGTAACTGAATCATTCTGCTGTACACCTGAAACTAACACAACATTGTAAATCAACTATACTTCAATCAAAAAAATGTTTTTAAAAAGCAAATGTTATGCATTTGTCATATTTTGGACAACAGTTTCTAGCATGTGGTCAATCCAGGCAAAGAAAACTGGCCTGTGGGTTAGTGAGGGAAACAGCTTAAGGAGAAAACAGTCGAGCGAGCTGTCCATTCTCAAAGCCCACGGCGGGGCCCTCAAGACCTCCCTAAGGTCCCCCCGTGGGGAAACTGGTGACCCTTCTGCCCACATTCCTGCTGCCCGGGGACACTCATCGGTGCCCCCTTGGCATGCAGGGCTTGAAAAGAACCCGCAGGCATCTGAGACAGCTCTGCCCAGCCCTGCCCTCTACAAGGAAAGGCCGCTGGGCTCTGCGTGCTGTGTGTTCTTTTGCGTCTCTGCTAAGTAAATAAGTACAAAGAAAGCACCGCTTTTCACTAAAGGGGAACAGATACGGGGTCTGAGGACAAGACTCAGCCAGGTCGCCTCGCGTGGTGCTTTCTCCGAGGCTGAGCATGTTTCTGCCATGCTCCCTGTCTGCCCTGTCTTCCAGCAATGAAGTGGTGAGGACGGACTTGAAGAAACTACCAGCACTTCCCACGCAGGCTCTGAAGGAGCACCCCTCCCTGGCTTACTGGTAAGCCCCCTTTCCCTGCATGCCCCAGGCATCCCCCCTCCAGGAGGGAGCCCCTTCTAGGGACGCAGGGGGCTCCTGGCGACTGTCCATCCTCCCCGCCACCACGGGTCCGCCTGGACCCCAATCAGACAGCGACTGCAAACTGTATCGAGTGGCTTGAGTCTTCGTGAAACTGTTTTCTGCATTTATTTAAATAACACGAAATGTGTGAGACCTCTTTTCCCTATTTTCTTTCTTTAAAAAACAAAAAAACCTTCTAAAATTTCCCTCTAGATGATTTGCCTCCTTGGAGAGTCTTTCCTGAGCTGCTAGAGTTTCGCTTTGGAATCCTTGTCATTTGATGACAGGATGTGTGGGGTTTTGAGGTGTGGGAGGAGGGCAGGGTTTTTTTCTTTGCAGAAGAGAGAGATTGATTCTTTTACTTTCCCACAATGTTTAATATCTCCTGATTTAGCTTCCATGTAACATTACACCATAGTTCATCTGTCGGGCCCTGAATTACTGATTCTGAATGAATCGGGCACTTGAACGGTTCCCAGGTTGTGGTTCGGGTCACAGTGGAGTGGGGTTTGCATTGCCGGGCAGTGTGTTGAAATACTGCTGGGCTAGCGAGCCCTGACCACTGTCCTTTGAAAGCAAAATGCCACTCCCCCAGTCATCCTTCTGACTCCTTGACAAAAAGCACTGTGACGGCTTTTATTTAAAAAACAATAATAAGATAAAACAAAAATCGCAGAACAAGTCCATCTTATTGAATTATAACATATGACTTTTAAGCACTTCTGTAACACGCTTTATGAAGTTGCCAGTTTACTAACATTTCATCCTGTCCAGACACCTTTCCAGTCCACAGACTAGTTATTCAGTCATCCGGGTGGCTTTAAGGGATTCCTTTGGCTGGGATGGGGTGCGTCTCGCTGCAGAGGGCGTTAGCAGGATGAAACTCCAGTACCTAAATCATTTCTTGCCAAGAGACCAAGTGGTGATGGGGCAGCTGGACGGGAAACAAAAGAGCTGAACCCTGAGGCTGAGAGCTCCCACCCGTGTGCTGGCATCCCCAGTTTCATCTCTCTGAACTGTTTTGTTGCCATTCTTTTTTTGGTTACACAGGTGTCCATAAATAGTGGCCTTAGATCCTTCTAATTTGCCCCCAAAGAACAAAATTGGTTTAACGTGCAAAGACTTTGCACGTGTCAATTTCCAGACTGCCAACCTGGCAGCGTGCACATACGAACACCCCCAGATGGCACTCCTGTTGCCTTGTTCGTGGAACCCAATTGCCCTCTCCCCAATTCCT
Source organism: Neophocaena asiaeorientalis asiaeorientalis (assembly GCF_003031525.2). Classification (NCBI taxonomy): domain Eukaryota; kingdom Metazoa; phylum Chordata; class Mammalia; order Artiodactyla; family Phocoenidae; genus Neophocaena; species Neophocaena asiaeorientalis. The sequence goes on from NW_020171798.1 coordinate 1,002,326, forward strand.
TATGCTCCCTGGGCCTTACCTTCTCTATCCTCCCAGCGGTTCATTTTCAGGAAACCAGTGGTGAAGGAGATGCAAGGAAGTAACTCGAGAAGCTGGTAGATCCTACCTTGTGAAATGTATTTGCCGGCGGGGACTGTAATGTTGCTGGGTTGTCTGGAGTCAGAGTTGCTTTCAGCCTAATCCCTCCCTCAATTATCTCATGTGTTTGTTTCCAAACGTTTTTTACACCCTGTGCTCATTTCAGAGCTATGAACACCTCCTTGCCTCTCCTCTTTCTCTCTCTGGATTTTCTTCTGTTACCTCCACAGTCTGCTCTATATGCAAACATTATCACCAATACAGAAACTCGTTCCTTCATGCTTATGCTTTCTCTTTTGTCGTTATGAACAGCTTCATCCTCATCTATATCCGTAGCTCTCCTGTCAGAACAGCCCTCTATCTCTGTGACCAGGCCAGCGCTTTCCCCGGGCCTCATTTAGACCCAGAGGTACCCATGTCACTGTCTAAATGCACTGGGAAGATGGCAGGACCGAGGGAGGGATGGTTTTGAAGCAGGTACCCTCAGCTGCTCTACAGCTCACCTTATACACAAACAAGCCAGTAGCATGAACCATTCTGATGATGCATTGCTTAAAAAAAGGATACACACACACACACACACACACACACACACACATTCACAGATGCAGTGGACAACCTTCAGGCCAAAAGAAGCCACTGGGAGCCCATCCACCACTAGTCAGGGAAGGCATTACAGCCTAGTGAGCAAAAGCGGTGGGTTTTAGAATCCCAGCCAAGCCTCTGAACTGTGGAGTCATGATAGGCCAGGACGCTCATGTGACTTCTCTGCTGCCTCGATTTCCCATCTCTAAAATGGGACTAACCATATCAACCAAATTCAGACTGCAATTAAGAGAGGAAATGAAAAGGCACAGGATGCAATTAGGAAGTAGGGGGATGGTGAATAATAATGCTGCGCCATCCCATAATAATCCTCTCTGCTCGTTTCCCCCAAGCGTTCAACAAGCTTGGACTTCTCACCCCACGTGATTTCTCTATCGGGGAGGCATCCGAGGCACAAAGTGCCCAGGGCCACAGGACAAGGCAGAATCAGGGCCCCGACCTGGATTCTCTTGAGCGCCTCTACTGCAAATGCGGGACCACTCATACCGCCCATACAAGGTGTGAAGGGACATCTTCCCCTCACAGGCCGACGGCTCCTCCGAGACAGGGAGCCCTGTGGCCATCGCCTTGTTTCAGGGCTCCTCGTCTGCAGAGATGGACCAGCCATCCCATGCCTGGGGCGCGGTCAGCCTCGGTCATTTGCCTTTTTCCTTCACGGAACACCATGTCCTCCAAATGTGTTTTGGGATCCCGTTTCCTCTGCCTCATGGGTCTCTGATGATAATCCCGTTTAGTCCGCCCCAAGCATCTGGGGTAGTTGGTGCGTGTGAGTCATCTGTCAAAGCCTGGAGAGGGGCAGGAACGGGGCCGGGGCTGGGGTGGGTCTCAGGCGGCTCTTGTCACACGCCAGCCTATGGCGTTTCCACTGGGGCAGAAGAGGTGGGAAAAGCCGAGGAAGAAGGAGGATACTGTGGCCTCGCGGTGGGTCTCAGACAGCAGGAGAAACCAGGCGAGGCAGGGTGACCGATCCCCACAGCTGTCAGGCACCGTGAGACCCCCAGGCTCGGACCAGTCAGTTTGTGAACAGCTGAACAGCTGCCAGCAGGTGTCGCTGACACGGCTGGTGTTCGTCCCCGCGCCATGCGCATGTTCACAGCCACGGCACTGTGTTAAGTTCCGTCTTCCCTCCTCAGCCCAGGGAACCAGGGACCCTCTTTGCAGCTCTGTACCGAGGAAGCAGGCCTGTAGCTATAACGCGTGGCTGGACCCCGGACCTAGAAGTCCACCTCCCCAGATGCCACGTCGTGTGGCAACCCAGCTGTTGATTCAGTGGCTGTCTGGGGAGGAAGCTGGAAGGGTAACCCCAGAACAGCCTGACACGACTCTGATGCTCTGGGAGGCTGGTGTCGACCCCAGAGAGGAGGCTCCTGGAGAATCCTCTGTCAGGAGAGGGCTTTGTCCCCCTCCGCATAGAACTTCGTGGTGTGTGGGAGCCAAGGAGAAACACGGCTGCGGCTGCCCCTTTCTGAACAGAGGTGCCCGGACCCCATAGACACGACCCTCAACTAGACCAAGGCCCCTCCTAGGCAGCCATTCCCCACCCGGGGCATTAGAGAAGACACTTTCCCGTGAGGGGCCAGCCTTACGTGCGTCAAATTTCAGAATACTAAAGTGAAGGGAGATTCATGGAAGCTTGGGAAAGTAACTAGACGATAACTAAATGACCCCCAAGTACTAGGTGATGAACACATAGAATGTGTGACCGCCCCCCAGAAGTGGCCTCGCTGACAAAGAAAGAGGGGGTGAAAGAAGGCTTTCGATCAGTTCCGGGGTACTAAACGAATAATAGCTCGTGAAGGTCAACCTAGGAGGTCTCGAGTGTTCGTCCCTGGGGTCGCCTCCTTGTCATGGAGTCCACGGGCCAGCGGGGAGGGACGTGAGGCCGAGGCGTGAGGTGGAAGGCCGTGCGGCCGGGTCCCAGAGGCCAGGCCTTTGGCCTTGACCCCTCAGCAGGTGGGATGTGCTTCCCCTGGGATTCCCAAGGTTGCTCCTGAGCTTCCAGAGGCGGCGGGGCTTGGGGTCACTTCCCAGAGGGGCCCCTGCCGCCGTCCGCCCCGTTGCAGGAGGGTGTGGCCTGCATTGCCCCTCGAGGAGCGAACTGGCCTCTTGCTGTGTTAGAACTGAGGTTTCAGAAGGTACCGGGGTGCCCCTCTGATTTCTGCCTCCTCCTTATCTCGCCAGCACGCCTCTGGGCCTTTTGTTGCTTCACGGTCTGTGTTAACCGGCCCCAGATTCCAGAACTTTCCCCTCCTCCTTGGACGCCCTCAAGCCTGCCTGCTAACTCGGGGTGGGGAGGCCGTGGACGTCCTGTCAGAGTCCACGCCTGCCCGCCCCACCCCAGAGGCCCTGTGCCGACGGGATGCAAGAGCGGAGGAAGGGGAGGGGGACCCGAGGGAGGTCGGCCGGAGTGTCCACACGCACCTCCGGCCAGTAGCCCTCTTCCTGTCTCCTGTCCCGTGTCCCTGCCCCCTGGCCCGCACGCTCCCCACTTCGTCCTCTGCTCCCACAGTCTCATTTCTTACGAGGAGCCAACCCCGGGCTCTCCTTTTACTGATGATAAGCCCAAGACAAAGAGAATGCGAGTCCTCTGAGGGGAAAACAGAAGCTTTGGGTACACCCTTAGCCCTAGGCATCTCACTTGGGCTGCGTTCGGACATGCTGCTTTCAGGACAAATCATTTTTCCAGGAGCTCTTGGCTCCTTGGAGCTTGTCATGAGGATGCTGGGGCTCACAGATCTCTCCGTGAGCGGGGAGCGGGGCCGTCGCCCTGGGGACTGAGAGACTCCTTTCCTCTCGTTCTAGCGAGGACCGGGTCATCGAGCACTACAAGAAACTGAACGGCCAGACCAGAGGCCAAGCCATTGTCAAGTAAGTGCCCCCCAGCCCACAGTGCTGCTGAGGCCATGTGTGTGTTCACATAGTGTATGTCAGGGCTGTTCAGTTCTGCTGGGAGAGACGTAACTCCGGGGGCAGGTGGTTCCATGTATCTTTCACGTAAATGATTACTCTGAGAACTTTATCACGTGCACACACACCGATGTGTATACGATTCCACTTCTGCCGAATAACCAGGTGTGTGTGTTGTGTTGTCTTCCCAGCTACATGAGCATCGTGGAGTCTCTCCCAACCTACGGGGTTCACTATTACGCAGTGAAGGTAAGTGAACTCATTTGGTGAAAGTTGCCACCATGCCCTAAAAGAAAAGTTCTCATTTTTTTTTCTTTTTAATCTTACTGAAGATTTTTGGGGGAGTGGGGAGGACTTGGACAGGAAGATTGCATGCTAGGGGGCGTTGGGACAATGGACTTCCCCCCCACCCAGTGTAGTGAGACTTGATTCGGGTTCTCTGCAAAAGTCACTTGCCTTTTTGTGAAGTGGGGGTGGTAAATGCCTACTTCTTCATTCTCAGAAGAATCCTGGAGATCAGGGCTGCAGAGCCTCTCAGTAGGAAAATTCCATCTAAGCACAAAGAACAAAGACTTTAAGCAGAATCAACAGTGTTTTTCTCCGTGGTCAAATGCCACATAGGCAACTTAATAGGAGAAGTGGGACTATATGGGCTGACAAATCGACAGGCTCTGTTTTCTTAAAGAAGGAGTAAGTCCAGTGTAACACAGGCCCCCTTCTAAATTCTCTTGCGTTTTATCCATAATGTCCCAGACTGGAATCTCCTCTTCGAAATAATAGGTAATGATGTCCTCACGCACCCATTTCTATCCTGAGAAAGGATAACTTCTTTCCTTCGTTTACCCCAATGTGAAGTTTATCAAAGTCATTGCCCAAAGTCCAGACAAAAAGAGCAGAAAACACTTCTGAACTCAAGACAGTCCCACCAACCAACCCGAGATTCCATGCTCTTCCACCAGTTTCCTACCCCGTGTTTCCAGCCAACTATATATATATTTTTTTAAAAATATTTTCAAGAGGAGTTTTATTTATTTTTTAATTTATTTAGTTTTGGCCGCGTTGGGTCTTCGTTGCTGCGCACGGGCTTTCTCTAGTTGCGGCGAGCGGGGGCTACTCTTCGTTGCGGTGCGCGGGCTTCTCATTGCGGTGGCTTCTCTTGTTGCAGAGCATGGGCTCTAGGCGCGTGGGCTTCAGTAGTTGTGGCGCACGGGCTCAGTAGTTGTGGCGCACGGGCTTAGTTGCTCTGCGGCATGTGGGATCTTCCCGGACCAGGGCTCAAACCCGTGTCCCCCGCATCGGCAGACGGATTATTAACCGCTGTGCCACCAGGGAAGCCCCCGACTATATCTTTAATTCCTTTAGACCAGAACATAACACCGTGTCTCATTCATTGTCGTGTCGCCCACGGCACTTTGCGCGTCCTTGGTACGCATTTTAACGTAATGGCCCGTATCTTCCTCTAAACTGCAGCCTTTTGATGGCAAAGACTGTTGCACTCTGTTATATTTCCCCAGAACCCAGTGGAGTGCCTGGCACTTAGTAGATACCCAGTAAATATTTACCAAGTACCATTATTGAGAATTGAATTGAGTAGTTGGATGTACACATTTCCGTGACGGGAACAAGTGGCAGAACGATATTTGTGGAGCTCAGTTGTGAGGCATGTACGGGGACTCCAGTCCCACCCAGCAGCTCAGCCCGGGATCTCTCAGAGCCTGCAGTGGTTCAGTTCTTGCTGATGTCCTTCCCACACGCTTCCCATCTAGTTGCGGCGAGCGGGGGCTACTCTTCGTTGCGGTGCGCGGGCTTCTCATTGCGGTGGCTTCTCTTGTTGCAGAGCATGGGCTCTAGGCGCGTGGGCTTCAGTAGTTGTGGCGCACGGGCTCAGTAGTTGTGGCGCACGGGCTTAGTTGCTCTGCGGCATGTGGGATCTTCCCGGACCAGGGCTCAAACCCGTGTCCCCCGCATCGGCAGACGGATTATTAACCGCTGTGCCACCAGGGAAGCCCCCGACTATATCTTTAATTCCTTTAGACCAGAACATAACACCGTGTCTCATTCATTGTCGTGTCGCCCACGGCACTTTGCGCGTCCTTGGTACGCATTTTAACGTAATGGCCCGTATCTTCCTCTAAACTGCAGCCTTTTGATGGCAAAGACTGTTGCACTCTGTTATATTTCCCCAGAACCCAGTGGAGTGCCTGGCACTTAGTAGATACCCAGTAAATATTTACCAAGTACCATTATTGAGAATTGAATTGAGTAGTTGGATGTACACATTTCCGTGACGGGAACAAGTGGCAGAACGATATTTGTGGAGCTCAGTTGTGAGGCATGTACGGGGACTCCAGTCCCACCCAGCAGCTCAGCCCGGGATCTCTCAGAGCCTGCAGTGGTTCAGTTCTTGCTGATGTCCTTCCCACACGCTTCCCACCAATGGAAGCTATTCATCCCTCTTCGGCATGATGCACAGACCTCATAGAAGCATCACAGCCATCCCTGCCCTGCTTAAGCTCCAGCTATAGTCTGTCATGAGAAGTGTGACCTGGCCTCCTGGGCTAGCTTCTGTCCCACACGAGAAGGATGGATCCTCTAAGGAGACTTATCCCCCGTACAGCTGGCTGTGCCCTGGGATGTGGCCACTGAAGCCAGTGGGCAGTCAGCTCCCCAAAAGGAAATGGAATTGATCATGAAAAGAGGCTCAAAATCCCCCTTTCTGGCTGCCAGGGTTCAACTCTTACACTGCTAGTGAGAGTTTGGAGCCCGTGTCCACTTTGCCATCTTGCTACCAAAAAGGAAACAGAAGGGTCCAGCAGTAGTCCTGACATTATTACAAGAGGCGTGTCACAGAAATCAAACTGCGAATCTCTCCCTGAGTTGTGGAGATATTCGACGGTGATGTTTAGCAAAGGGGTCTGCATTCGGGAATGGGAGCCAGGAACGCGAGAATCCCCGACTCCATTCCATTCTCTGATTGGCTGTTTGTTCTTAGCTTGACCTCACCTCCGTCGCTCGTAATTAAAGTAGAGATTATGAGGGCTTCCCTGGTGGCGCAGTGGTTGAGAGTCCACCTGCCAATGCAGGTACATGGGTTTGTGCCCTGGTCTGGGAAGATCCCACATGCTGCGGAGCGGCTGGGCCCGTGAGCCATGGCCACTGAGCCTGCGCGTCCGGAGCCTGTGCTCTGCAACGGGAGAGGCCACAACAGCCACAAAAAAAAAACAAACAAAAAAACAGAGATTATGAAATTTGCTTCTCCAGCTACCCCACGGAAGTTTTCTAGATGCTGGAAGACTGTTGAGATGGCTTGAGACAGCTAGATGGGAAGGCTTTGAGATGAAACCTCATCTGGTCTTTTACTTGCTTAAACCTGCGTTCCATTTGCTCCTCAGCCTTAGAACTTGACAGAAAGGCAACCTCTGATATGCATGCTTTCTGCCTTCCAATCAAACCTTAGACATATGCTCCTTTGCAGCTTGTTAGAGGCCAGAAGCAGACATTGTGATTTTCCAGGTGCCAAGTGTGCCTGTGTGTTTGGCTTTTGGAATCTCCAGACGTGAGTGATTGCTCTCCTATCTATTTGGAGAAAGAGCCTAATTAACTATATCGAGACTCACTGTTTGGTGGCCTTGTAAATTTCACAATGCCGCATCTCACGGTGTGATGAGAGCTCTTACCTCGACAAACTGAAATAGCAGTCGCCTTCATCTCTCCTCTTGTTCTGTTCTCTGAAACCATTGCAGTCACCCGGGCGCTTTCCAGAGACAGGGGTTTATACCTTTAAAGAAATTCAGAAACTTTCCTAAAAATTCAAAATGTATTTCCTCTGCCCTTTCCCTTTGTGCTTACCTTGAACTAACTCTTGCCCCACATATATTTGAAAATGCTGAAGCCAACTGTGAGTTTTCAAGACATCCACCATGGGGTATGTTAGATCATTCACGCGTGTGGCAATTAGGACAAATCCAGGGAAAGGCTGTTTGCTATGCCCACTGTCAATTCCTAGCATTTGGGAGCTTCCAATTAACAGTCTTGAATGTAGATTTACAACTTACAATCTGGGGAGCCAGAGGTCTCTGTTAGAGGAATAAAGATGGTGTTGGTGTTTTTAATTCAGTTCCCAGAGTGTCTAAGCTTCGATTTTGCTACCCCAGTCCCGCCGGATAGCCACTGTCTTCATGAGGTGAACAGGATACACACCTTATGAGCACCTGCCTACCCTGCACCGCCACTGGCCTGCTGGGGGGAAGGGGAGGGTCTTGAGTAGAGTAGGACGCAACCTTTGCATGATTCCTTTGTCTATTAAATTAGAGGAGTCCTTAATAAGAACCTGCTGTATAGCACAGGGAACTCTGCTCAATCCTCCGTAATGGCCTATATGGGAAAAGGAGCTACAAAAAAAAAAGTGGATATATGTATATGTGTAACTGATTCACTTTGCTGTACCCCGAAAACTAACACAACATTGTAAATCAACTATACTCCAATAAAACTTTTAAAATAAATAAATTTATTCAAATAGGAGAAAACAGTGATATAGAAAACTTGAGCTAGTTTTGAGAGCATTTCCACTGTTCTGGTAGGAATAAAATAAATAGGCATGTATGAGCTACAAAATGTTTAAAATAAAATAAAATTAGAGGAGTCTTAAATGCGTATTACTAAGTGAAAGAAACCAATCTGGAAGGGCTGAGTATTGGATGATTCCAACTATATGACATCCTGGAAAAGGCAAAAGTGGTTGCCAGAAGCTGGGATGAATAGGCAGAACACAGAGGATTTTTAGAGCCATGAAAATAGTCTGTGTGACACTACGTATGTGATGGATACGTGCCCTTATACGTTTGTCCAAACGCGTAGAATGTACATCACCAAGAGTGGACCCTAAGGTAAACTATGGACTTTGGGTGGTTAAGACGGGTGAGTGTAGGTTCCTCATTGGCAACACAGGTACCACTCTGGTGCAGGATCTTCTTCACGGGGGAGGCTACACATGTGTAGGGATGGGAGTACATGGGAAACTCCTGTACCTTCCCCTCAATTTTGCTGTGAACCTAAAAGTGCTCTAAAAAAAATAAAATGTTTTAAGACAAAATTTTCAGAGGAGTCAGCTTCCATAGTCTCTATGGTTCCTTCCAGCTCTGACAGTCGATGACAGTTTCTCGGCCCAGAAGGTCGTTCTGTTAGAATGTTCAGCATCTCTCAGATTTTCCCTGTTGGTAGGTGAGGGGCCCAGCTCTGAAAACCTAAAGTCTTAGAAGGAGAGCAAAGAACAAGGCATCCGCTTCTTACTCAGAAACGGGGAAAGGACCCCAGCTGGTTAGGAGCAGAGCTGGGTCCCCAACCCAGGGCACTTACTAAGTCACTTTACTGAGCATCCTTTGATGACAGGGCACACCCGTTAAGGTAAAGGCACAGCGAGGTGGGCTCCGTCCACTTCAAGGAATTTGCATTTCCCTTTGTCTTCAGGTGAACCAGGAGATCTCTTGGTTCCTTTCTCTCTTGTCTGGTCCCATGCTTACCCGTACTCCTTTTGATGTTCTAGGACAAGCAGGGGATACCGTGGTGGCTGGGACTGAGCTACAAAGGCATCTTCCAGTATGACTACCACGATAAAGTCAAGCCCAGGAAGGTAAGCGTGCTCTCCTTTGTGGGAGGATGGCACTCAGGTGGAGGGAGACACAGGCGGAGAAGTGAGGAAAAACGTTACCCTGTGCAGCCTCAGGGCCTCTGGGCCCCCCGGTCTCCTGCTCATTTTGGGTGTATGCAAACTCCTCCACAGTCATCCAGCCTGTGTTCCCTGGGGAAGTATTTTTCCTCCCCATCACTAAGGAAATGGAAGCTGTTAAAATTATTTAAGGTAAGAAGACTAGATCAGCTCACCCAGGGCAGATGGACCAGAGGGCTTTGAGAGACTGTCCTGTTCCTTCATTTCCTGGGGTGCTGTGTGCTTGAGAACATGGGGGAGCATGTCTCTTGCATCCCAAGGCTAATCTGAGTTTTCCCAAAGGTTTGTTTTTGTTTTTCTGTTTCTTGTTTTTTGGACGAGGGGAACTAAAAGAAGAGATTGTAGGCCAAAAAGAGGTGAAAACTAAAGAAGCATGAGAGGCTTTCCTGCAACTCCAGTAGATATTTTCTGGCATATTAGAAGTGATCAGAAATCTGGAAGAAATAAGGTCATTTGCCAAAAAAGAAAGGGAAGCAGAAAGGAGTCTGCAAACTCACAGTGAAGCCAAGACAGAATGTTTGAAGAGGACACAGGGCTTGAATTTTCTCTGTTTTCGTTTCCACACATTTTTTAGACCAGAACAAATTGAAAAATTATAATGGAAAAATATCTCTGAGGTGAGAGCTGTCATTCAACTCCTCCGGCAGAGAAAAATGGGGAGACGGTATGCGCTTCAGACCCTGAAATACATATTAAAAGTTTATCAAAACCACACTTGCTTTCGGAGGGAGAAAGCAATATAGGTTCATTATGTTACTGCATAATGCCTTCCAAGCTTCTTTATCCACGAACAGGATTGAAATCCACACTACATATCCGAGCTTATTGTAGTCTATCCAGTTAACATCTGCCTTCAGCCAGTTTCTTTAGTAAATTGATAGAAAACAAAAATGGCCCTGTGTTGAGGAGGATTCTCACTCAGCTGACCAGTCACTCAGTTAAGTTCTGTGAAAATATCTTGAGCATATGATGGAGGGATTCTTCCTTGGGGACAGTTCAGTAGGAATCTGGCTGTTTCGGGGACCATTGTTTCGTGACTGTTTCCAAAACCCCTCCAGTCTCCTGCTGTAGGACGTGATTTGGACTCTGCGTTCTTATTTCCTCCTTCTTCGTTTTTCTCAGTCACTGGGTCTGTACTTCTTCCACGCTCTCTTTCTGTTTCCTCTCTGCCTCTTTCCCTTATGACCTTTGTAAGTTTCTGTGCTTTTTCTTCTCTCTTTACTCCTTCCTTCTTCTTACATCCACTGTCCCCTCTCCAACTTGCTTGGCCATTTTTTTCTGCTGCAAGAGCCAAGGGTACTCCTGGATCGTTTAACCCAGTCCTGGTTACGACGTATCCAGCTCTTGGCTGCCCACACTGGTGGAGACCAAGGCCAGCTTGGACGATTGGGGTCTACAGTGGAGTTCATTAAAATCCCACAGTTGAATTCTTCTCTCCCTCTGAATGTTTTTGAAAAACGTGCTTACACGTATCGGTATGTGTTCAGTTTCATTTATTAATATGTTTAAGCTCGCTCTGTTTCTCTAGTTGAGGTGCAAATGAAGATTTTAGAGGCAATGAGGCAGCGCTTGATGTATGTGATATGTGCAAAACGCGGGGTGTGACACAGCGCAAGGGCTTAATAAATGGTAACTGTTCTTGTCGGTCTCCAAAACGGACTTCAAACTATGGAGAAGTAGGAAGTGCAACATGTAAGTAATCAGCCTTTGAATAAGAGAATTGACTCTCATTGGTTGAATTCATGCAGGTCAGTAGATTAAAAATGTTAAAAGGTCAACACATTTATTCCGATACTGCCTCTATTCAAACTGAGTTGCTCTTTAGAATAACGCACGCTTCTGTGGCCTCTAAGGAAGTAGTTGGGATTCTCAAGTCTCTTGCTAATTGCGGGACAACCTAGCCATCAGAGTCATTAGTCATTCATTCAAAAATGTTTATTGCGTACCTGTTATATGCAAGGCAGACCGCCAGGTGCTGAGATAATTAAGACACACATCAGGTCTTCAGGACCTGCGCAGGGGATCAGGGACAGGGGTGTGGTGATTGCATATTACGGATAAGAGAGGCCTGTGTGAGGGTTGGTGGTGAATTAAAGGAGAGAGTCATCAGCTGGGCTTAAGGAGAAACGTCTTCACGGACAGCAAAGTAGGAGCTGAGTGTTAAAGGGTGGACAGAGGTTTTGCAGATGGACTAACGGGGTGAGGATGCACCCAGGTGTGCACGCCAGCGCCGTGAAGGAGAACAGCGTGGCGTGATGGAGAAGCACACAGCACCGCTGGGGCTGGACGTCGTGGGAGAGGAGCCAGAGAGCAGGCTCACGGGGTCCCAGCAAACAGAATCCTCAGGGTTTGCTATGAGGATTTCATCTTCGAGACAGAGGCGCGACCACATCAGACCTTCGTAGTCAGAGAAACATCGTTCTGGTACCTACCTGGTGGAGGATGAGTGGAGTGATACAGGGCAAGACTTGCAAACCGGGACATCGTTACATTAATGTAGGCCAGAGCTGGTGGCGTGGCTCGGGGGTGGCTGTCGGTACCGGGGATAGAGAAGGGGACTTGGAAGTGAGATGTCTAGAAGGTGATGTGACTGAACAATGGCGGGAAGCGACAGGGTGGAAGTTGGAGCAGCAGGAGAATCTAGAACAACTTCCTGGTTGACCAAAGCCTGGGATATAAGAGAAGGGGAGAGAAGTTCAGTTTAGGACATGCCGAGTTTTGGGCTGATGGGACGTCCAGGTAGTGGTGGCAAATAGGCAGTGGGTATTCAGTTGGAGCTCGACAGTATCAAGAATTTCGAACCAGAGACTGAACAGAGAGAGAAACGGGAGAGGCACTCGGCACACTGGAAAAATTACAGTAGCTGTGAGTGGATTTCAGTTCCCCATCGTGACATTCCCTGTGAGGCAGAAGGGCAGGGCTGGGACCAGGACACCCTGACCCTTCTGTAACTTGGGGAGCCGTCCTTAGGAAATGAATGTGCAATCTACATATAAAATTAAGAACGGGCCTTTGAAAAGCCTATGACGGGAATTCCCTGGTGGTCCAGTGGTTAGAACATACAGCTTTCACTGCCAAGGGCTGGGGTTCAATCCCTGGTCGGGGTACTAAGATCCCACAAGCCGCCTGGCACAGAATAAAGGAAGGACGGAAGGATGGAGGGAGGGGAGGGGAGGGGAGGGGAGGGACCCATGAGGGGAAGAGACCCAAAGTTTCATTAGCCCAAGGGGTATCCACCTCTGCTGAGACCTGCCATGGGCCCTAAAGACTTAATCTGAGCCGTAGGTAAGGGGTCCCAGCTGCAGGGGGAAGGATGCAGGGCGTCTGTTCTTTCTGCTCACAGCCAGTGTCATCACCTTCATAAAAAGGCCGTCCCTGTTTCGTGTAAGGCACCTGTGAGTCCCTGAGTGCACAGGGCACGCTCCCTGGCTCCGGACCTGTGAATCTAAAGAGACGCAGGAACATGGTAGTGACCACTGGTGCACATCCACACACGAGTGCCCCAGTCTGTCTTCAGCTAAAAACCAGAAACTCACGTGAAACTGTCAGGATGAAGAGATGCCCCAGTCTCCCCTGGTCCCACCCTCCTCCATCTCTGACCCGGCCGCTGACCGTCTAGAAAGCCTCCCAGCTGATTCCGATGTGCGGCCAGAGTTGAGAACCACCGCCGCGGGCCTCCTTTCCGAACTCGGACTCGGGGAGGGTCAGCCAGGCGCAGCAGGTGTGTCCGGCAGGGCCTCTGCACTCTAGGAGTTGGACACAGGGCTCAAGTCCGGGCCGGCCCCGAGTGATGGGTGACCCTCCAGGCGGCACCACACCCTTGCAAAAGGGGGCCAGGCAGAGCTTGGCACCCGGGACCCCGGCAATGCTCGGGAAACTGGGAGTGACGCCCAGTTCTGGGCACCTGAAGGCCCTTTTGTAGCAACAGCTGCACCTCCAGCCCAGGCACAGGCTTCCCTGACACTCTGACCCAGTTACAGCAGCTATGTCACATGGTACCACCATGCTAAGAGCCAACATTCAAGTAGAGGCAGGGGCAGGGTGAGCTGCTCCCTTGCTGTCAGGGGCCCTGGAGGTATTGTCCGGCCTCCACAGCTACAAGAGCATCAGCAAATGCTGCACACAGCAAGCGGCACTCGGTAGCCTCCTATGAGAACGCACTCAAGTGCTTCCACGTGGACCACCAAAAAAGGAGGGGTGGGTAGCTGATGACTGTCCAGAAATGGGCGGCGCCGTAGCTGTTCCGAGTTCCCCGGTTGGGGTGCAGTTTGCCACTCTGGTGGCAGAGTCTACCCTACATTGCTTCATCCTCACTCTGAAGCCCTGGGGGCTCTCGGGGAGATGGAGTAAAGCACAGGGTCCCTCACCCATGGAGTAGGGAGAACATTCTAGGCCCCTCCCAATCACACACCCCTATCTGCTACCTGGATCTTCTAAACAGATGCCTGGCCTTGCAGAAGCACAGCCCAAAAATGCAAGCTGCTGATGTTAGAGAGAAAAACAAAAACAACAGCTTCTTTGCTCTCAGGGCACATGTGTCAGGAACAGCGAGACGCGTGTGGACACCCAAAGAGGGTGCTTTGGGTTTTGTGTATGTTCAGAAGCTCAAGGCCAATTTCAGAAGTATTTCGGAATGATGTGTGCAAGAACAGCCCCCCAAATCCCTAAAAATCCCACACATAGGGCTAAAAACAGTTAAAATATACAGTACATCCACATACGCCAGGATGGTGGCCCTTGCTTGTGTAGATGAGCTCTTTTAAAAGATCAGACAGAATCCCAAACAGTATCCAAGGACAGATTGCAGAATTTTTATAAGTTATTAACTATCCCCCTATCAGCTCTCACTAAATCCTGTTTCCCTCCTTCACCCAGTGATGGTTTCCCTCTCACTCTGCCTGCCTCCCCACTTCCGCTCTCTTGTTCCTACTAAAATACTGATCACACTGCAAAACACGCCTCTCTTCTTCCCCATGATTCTGGGGTGATAATTTTAGGCACCGTTTGTGATTGAGGTATCAAGAGGACAGGAATGGCGGTATTTACATGTCTAACTGTCTGGGTTTAACAATGGTGAGAAACATGCAAAGAGGGTCACAGTGGTGAGAAAATGAAAGAAAAACCTTGCAGCTACATAGATGATCTTACCCTGTTTTCACCTGGGTATCACATTCCCTTTCAGCGTGTGTTTGCGTGTGTAGGAACGGAGCTCTTCGCAGGTGAGAGGTCCTTTATTCCACCGGGTACTGTCCTGTTGGCTTCAGGGAATCATGAAACGTTGTCAGACCAGCATCTGGGAACTTGAAGTAAATCCCAAGCTTCGTCTTAGGTTGCATTTATGGCCAAGGAAAGACACCCACGCATCAAAACAGGGCAAAAGCCAGCTACATAAAGTGACCGTCAGTGGGGACGCCGCGGATCAGCTGGCGCCATCGGTCTCAGATAGTTGTGTTAGTACAAGCAAGAGTGTTTCTTCTTCCCCGAGAACATTTGAGTGAAAATCAAATGATATGTACTGAAAAGGCATTGCTTATTAACTCCTGCAGAACCGGGATCAGATGGGGCAGAGATAAATAAAGCTGGATGTAATCGATCACAAAGGGCTCCCTCTTTTAGAGGAGGACCTTGCATTCCTTAGATCAGAGCCTGGAAACGTCCGAAAGCTCTGCTCTCTGGGACAATCTGCCTCTTCTTTGTGGCACCAGGAGCAAAGGCTTTGGACGATTAGCCTCTCCCACACTCAAGACTCAACCCCCAGCAGTGCCAAGCTGAGCTGCTTTCTCTGTCCGCCTGCTGGAATTTGCACTTTCCAGACCCGTGGCCAGACCAGCCATCGAATCACGAGAAAACATTATCATTTAAAACAGAAAACGCTTTCCGAATGGGGTGCCAGGAAGAGTTAGGGGAAAGATCCGTCCTGCAGGCTGTGTCAGAGAATATACGCATTCAAGAACGAACAGTGTGCAACACGTAACTCCAGAAACACCTCCCTAGAAGGCATGCTGGATATCTGTAAACCATCATTTACCGCTGCAGCCCGTTCGCCAGCCTGTGTTTAATGAAATCTCTCCATGGGGGGGAAGGATGGCAGTGCTGGTCTTCCTTAAGTATTCAGCAGACAGCATTTCCTTATTTATTTGATGTGCAATTAGGAACGCTTTTATGTTCACTTAGGTGCGCAATTACGAGCACAGAGGGCTCCCCTCTGAGACATTAGGAGAAGGAACCAGAGTAAATGGTCGCCCCTTTCCCCAGAGCAGCCAATGTAGCTTCCTATGGTTCCTAAGAGTATTTCAGAATTGGGGGCATTAGCTCAGAGAACTGATGCATTCCTGTCACCTCCCCAGATTAGTAAAGATTTTTGAACTGGATGAGATGATGAAACAGGAAGAGAAAATAATATTTACAGGAAATACTCCATTAACTGTGAACCGACTCCCAGCGCAGTCAGCCTGCTGAATTATTCAGCGTGATAAGCACGCCATTAAGTGCTTTGCCAACTTATTTTTCAGCTTCTGTTTGGATGCACTTGACTCGTCCTCGGGCTGCTGGGCCCTCTGCCTCGGCAGGCCCTGGGCGGGTGCCTCCCTCATTCCGTTATCTGTATTCCCCTGGGTAACCGCACCCTGGGCTCTCCGGGGAGGAAGGGCTCCATGGACTACTTTTAGCATTTTGCAGCCTTTGCTTTTTCATCGTCAGATCAAAGGGCTTCTCTGTTGCCTCCTTCAGACCTCACTCAGCACTGAGAGGACCAGGAAGGGTTCCATGCCTGTGGGTGACAGGCCCTGGCCATGGGTCACCAAGGGGAGCCAGCCTCAAAGCTGAGGGGCAGGCCTGCCGGAGGGATGCTAGGGTGCAGGGCAGGGGAGGGGGGCAGAGAGAGTCACCAGCGTCTGCCATCTTAAAGTAACTCCCCAAGAAAGAAAAAAGCAGTTGTATTCTAGGAAGACTGAGACGCTCTTCTCAAAGCGTCAGTAGACAATAGCCATCCTCTTCTCAAAGCACATGTATTAGGCATGGCTGAGTTCTCTCTCTTTGGAACAGGAATCCCAGTGTCTCCTCCCATCCAAGAATTGCAGTCCCCTGAAAGCGCTGAGCTAGAGCTTTAGAACTCCAGTAGAAGGTGTTGAATGTGAAATCCTCTCCAATAAAACGGACCCCGTAGGAGAATTACCAACTGCCTATCGTAAGCCAAGGCCCTGCTTGAGGCCCTGCAGGTGTTAACAGTGAACAAAAGAGACGGGTCCCTGCCCTCAAAGACCTTAGAGTCTAGTGGGAAAGACGGTCAAACGATAGCATTAGGTAAATCTATAACGTAGCGTGTCAGAGTATTGAATTCTATGAGGATAACCAATCAGTAAGGAAGAGGGGAATGGTCAGGGGTGGTCTTGCCAAGGAGGTGACCTTAAGGGACTCTACTCCGAGTGTTGCATCCCTTGGGAAGCAGTTAGGGATTCTCGCAAGGAAGTGTATTGGGAAGTGGTCTGGAATTAACAGCAGTGAGCAAAGGGAAGGAGACAGGACCTGGCAGAGGGAGAAGCTGAGCTGTGATACAACCTTAGGGAAAGCTGTGAAGCTGTAACAATGGGCGGTCAATCATCAGACCCATCGCCTTAGCCCAGCGTCAACCAATTATTCGATACAGGTGAGCCACAGGCGTTGGGCTGTGACCTTGGGCAAGACGGCTCTCCACAGCTGAGGGCAATTCCCTGAGAGAGGATAAATCCTTCAGTTCTGAAGGAGAGGCTGGTCGATGCAGTAGCTTTTCCTACAGTGGTTCCCCCCCAGTGTGGCCCTCGGACCAGCCGCCGCTACGTGGTCTGGGAGCACGTTAGATCTGCAAACTCCAGGTCCACACCTGAGACGTCCAGACTCAGAAATTCAGAGGCCGGGACTCGGCAGTGTGTGTTTTCACAAGCCCTTGAGGTGATCTGAAGACAGGCTACAGAGTTTGAGAATCACTGCTCAACACACAGGTAACGGGAACTTTCTTTGTGATCCTACTTTGTTGTTTTGTTAAGATAGTGTAGTCTGAGTTAAAATCAAATTCCTTCTTGTAACAGTTAAGCCTTTAAAAAAAGATGTTTTACAAGCCAGTGGCCTCCATATCCACTTAAAGGCCCAAAATAAATCTCAAAATCTCAACCAAGGAGGAATTTGAGGGCTATTCACTCACTCCCAGGGTGTTCAGAGTTGTGATGAACAACTTATTTAGCCTCTGTTTTTATGTCTGTGAAATGGAGACTCTAAAACACGAGAAATGGTATAATTACCTTCATCTTGAACATGTTTACATCTCAAAGAGTTGCCTGTTCCCCAAGATAAAAGCGCTGTTGCCCTTGACATAGCAAATATCGCTGCAGTCTCTTTCATGCTGAACACAAGAGGCAGGACCACCACAAAGAGCAAACAGCATCACTTTGTTAAGAGGATTGATTTTTTTTTCCTTGGTCACTGGATCTGGGAACCCAGGGTCCCTTGGTTCCCACAGGTTCTTCTGGAGGCCGTTTCCAAGCCTGGTTCTGAGTAAGCCAGCCCTCCAAGGACACCAGCTTGTATCCTTGTTGAAACTGTCTCCGTAATACTTGTGCTGGTGTCAGACTGGCCCTTTTGAAAATGATACCTGTGAGCAGAAGATAGAAGCATGTCTCCATCTAGGTGGATAATCCGTAGAAGCTATAACGTGAGAGTCATTTCTCTGGGGAGGTACGAGAGGAGAGAAATGCAATCCTCCCTTTAAGAGGCAGGTCCAGCTCTCTCCTGGGCTGACATGTTTGGAGGTAGCTCTTAGAGGGGGTACACTATACTCTGAAGAATTCACCCAAATGTTCTCTGCTTGCAAGGGTTAATCTCCAGACTGGCATCACCCTTTGGATGCTCTGTTCCTGCGCCCACCTCCTACTGTTATATCTGGTGGGAAGATATCTGGCCTGGTGGTCAAGACCGCTCAGTTTTAGCTCCAGGTCTGCAAGCTGAGTCGCATCGCTGGGTCTGTTTCCTCATCAACAAGGCAATGATACAGGTGCTGGGGAATCTTGAGGTTGAGAGAAGCAGGAAAGGAGAAACAGGGGAGGGGAATGAAGCAAGGGGCAAGCTCATTGTAAAGCCAGAAGGGAGTCCTTCCTAAAAGGAAGAGTGAAAAGCAACACTTTCCCAGAAGAAAATGGTAGAGGGAGAAAATGCCAGTTTCTAAGTGGGTAAATCCCTGTCTGTCTTTGACTGTTGTTCGCGTTAGCCGAAGTGGCAGCTAGATCTGAGCAGACAACCAAAAATAGTTTCCAGGGGCTTCCGTGGTGGCGCAGTGGCTGAGAGTCCGCCTGCCGATGCAGGGGACACGGGTTCGTGCCCCGGTCTGGGAAGATCCCACAAGCCGCGGAGCGGCTGGGCCCGTGAGCCATGGCCACTGAGCCTGCGCGTCCGGAGCCTGTGCTCCGCAAGGGGAGAGGCCACAGCAGTGAGAAGCCTGCGTACCGCAAAAAAAAAAAAAAAACAACAGTTTCCAGCCCCGCCCCCGCAGCTGAGGCCTCTGTCCCTTGTGTGGGGTGTGAGGTGTCCCGGGGCTCATCCCCCGCCCGCAGCCGGGCCTCGTCCTCGTGTGGACAGCCCTAGGATGGCCATATGAACAGCCCCGTTGACTGGGGGGAGGGTAGGGGTCAAACTCAACAGTCTGTATTTATCACATGCAAATAAACACCCAGTCAGCCAGGCCAGCACCTGCCTCGAGACTGACGAGCTTCTAAATAACTCACAGAAACAGACTCCCGCTACTTGGGGCGCCCCATCGACCCTGGGTGCGATCTGAAGATTCAAATCAAAACCCAGCACTGTTGCTGGATCCCAGTCCTGAGTAGAGGCGCCTCCAGTATCCTCGCCCACTCCAGTGAGCCCTGGGCCAGTAGTAGCTTAAGCGTTGATGGGTTTTCTCTGGGTTAAAAACCAAAGACTTGGCCAGGTTAACGAGAACATCGACCACCTGGGACTCAAAAAGGCACATTTCTTGTATCTCCCACTGTTCTTTTAAAAGCGTTCTTCCCTAGATGGAAACGCAGACAGCCCATGACTTCTCTGATCACTCCCAGGTAATACGGAGTCACGCAGTCACTTGAAGCAGCAAAGTTAATTTTATTAAGAAATGAGTGTCCGGTCCTTGATAACAACCAAAATTCCAAACTTGGTCTAAAGGTAAATCCTGCCCCCTCTTCCAGCTGGACTTCCTCTCTCTCCCCATCAGCTCCTCTGAGGGCAGCTAACAGCCCACTTCTCGTGGCTTAGATGTGAGCAGGAACCAGGGGCAGTCTTAGGTGGCCCTTAACTTCAGGAGACACCTGTCAAGCTCTCCAGGCGACCCTAGCGAACCTTTTCTCACTAGATTAGCAGAAGGCATCCTCCAAGTCCCCCTCTCTGGGTCAGGGAAGCTGACAGCACACCTCTCTCCCTCTCAAATTCTCCCTCAGTTTCCACCTTCCTAAACACTTCATACCCCAAGGGAGGGTGAGAGGTTTCAGAGTCACGTAAACAGTAATGCTTTTTAAATGTAAAAAAAAAAAAAAAAAGTCTAATTGTGAAAGTATGCATAACATAAAATTTACCACTGGAACCACTGGTAAGTGGTTAAATCTTAGGTACATTCCCACTGTTGTGCAACCCATCTCCAGAACGTTTTCTTTGTGCAAAACTGAAGCTGTCTCCGTGAAACAATGATTCCCCAGCCCTAGCGCCTGGCAACCAGCATTCTACTTCCCTCTCTATGGATTTGATTCCTCTAGGGATCTCATATAACTGGAATCATAGAATATATTTATTTTTGTGACCATAGGGTTTTAATATCCAAACCAGGACACTTTTGAGAATGGAAGAGAGCACTGGTAAATGATGATACCCCAGCGTCAGGCAAACCCGGGCTGCCCCAAGCAAACCAGGGCACATGGTGGCCTCTCGAACCAGGGTGGTGACCCGTGAAACGGGCTCTTGGCCCTTTTGTTTGTTTGGTTCTTGCCTGTCTTACTGGGTGGTCTGCTCACTACTCACTTTAATGAGATTGATCACCGTGAAGTCGCGGCCAGTACGTCACTATCATCTCCTGTGGCTCTGGCTCTGCAGTGGTGGCATCACCCACCGATGGCATAACTCCTGACCAACTGTGCTGAGTTAAGAACTGGGCAGCCCCAGAGATCCCGGCACCCAGGTCCTTCTGGCATTCGCAACAGGTGTTTCTGATGCTTCATGGGGATTTGAAAGATTCCTCGCCAATCCTGAGAACCTTCCTGGAAAGCGTACACTGGCACTGAGGGTGGTCCGTGGGCGGACCCAGAGCAGACCCAGCCTCCTTGTGATGGGTGCCCCTGTTCTGGCCTTTTACTAGGAGGTCAAAGAGCCAGGGGAGCTCCAGATGCCCATCTCTCCAGGCCTCCCGGACCGTAAACCAGCCCCCAGCCCTGCCTGTAACAAGGGTCAGGAACCACAGCTGAGTGAATGGCCCATGCACGGGCGTGCACACGTAGATACCTTTACTGATACATATTGAGCTGATGCTTGGAGCTGTGAGGGTTGAAAAACCATCTGAAACCCGGTCCCTGGCCAGGTTGCTCACATGGCGGTGGTGGAAAACACCCCCCCAGAGGTGCCTCGGCCATGACAGCCCAAAGCGGTCAGTTGGCTCCGACAGAGCCCACCCCAGGGGACCCGAGAGGAGAGGTCTATAGGAGGACCATGTGACCAGGGGCAGTGGGGGGCTGCTTATGGAGAAGGGGCAGCCCTGGGATTAGGGGGCTTTAGCCTGGACTGCTGGCTCCTTTTAAGTAATTAGTTTTACTGCGTTTTAACCAAAGAGCATCTTCTGATTTATGGTTAACGCAGAGTAGGGTATTTACCAGTCAAAACAGTGGAAAGGCCTCAGGGGAGCTCTTGACTACTCCCCATTTCTCCCCAAGCCCCACGCACCTACTTTCCTCTCTGGTCTTGCCTATTCCAGACATTTCATATAAATGGAATCATAGAATTTGTGGCCTTTTGTGCTCGGCTTCTTCGATTTAGAATAATGTATTCAAGGCTCATCCATGTTGTGGCATGAATCAAAACTTCGTTCCTCTTTAAGGCTAAATAAGATTCCATCATTCCCTGGTAACTTCAGCGTTTTCTGCACTAACATAGCAAACACACATGCACACATACACACACAAATGGTGCCTTGGGTTTTTGCACTTCTTGTGTTCCCTCACATGAGTGTACGGCTTTGCCCCAGTTTCCTTCTGGTATCCACTCAGCTGTCACATCGGTGAAGGCTCCCCGACCGCTTGATAAACAGTGACAGCCCCTGTCCTAGCCTCCCCAGCACCTGCTACCCTCTGACTTCCTCACTGTCCAGTTCTCTTATTTGCCTCCCTGTCCCCTCCCAAAAATGTGCAGAGGCTTCTGTTTCTTCTCTAGCGCACGCCTGCTGGCAGTGCAGTGCCTGACCCGTGGTGGATGATAAATACTGGTTAAATGAGCGAAAGCAGCAGAGCAGAGTATCTACTCGCTTGTTGGAAGCTCCCACTAATTTTGAGGTCATCTCCATGTATATGTGTGTAGTGGCCTCAGAGATGGGATAGTGTAGCTCCCGTAAGGAAGGTTGGAGAAAGCTCCACGTTAAAGGCCAGACGTCTGTAAAGAAAGAGAGGGAAGAGGGAGGCATGAGAGCTTCTTACAGCTTAGATTTGTTGATTGGGGGGAAAAAAAGCATAAAATTTCCCTACCAATCCATCTAGACTGTCTCTTGATTTTATTTTTTGTCTCTTGGAGCGGAAGTACCCAAATTGCTACTAGTAACTATATGTGGAAAATGAATTGCGGGAGGACACAGACCATTGCACTATTCTAGTTCATCTGGACGCCTTTTCTTACTTAGAAGCAGGAAATGTTAGGCTGAGAAACCCTGCTTGTTGCATCCAGTAACCTTTGCTTTGTCTCAGGGAATCTCGGCTTGTTTCTGCTGAGCCATACGATACTGACGGAGCTCTGTGAGATTTTTTTTTTTTTTTTTAATGAGCATGATTCAGAGGGGAAACCCGGGCTGAACTGATCTTCCCGAAGTGTGAACCTATTTAATACTAAACCCTAGCACAGCCAGAACGGTGTCAAGCTCTCACTCCCAGCGCCTGCAGGTAGGGCTGGGGGACTCTACCAGGAGGGTCCTGCTCCGATCATGCCTGTCAAAGAGCCCTAAGCCAGTCGAGGCAGTTTCTCAGCAGAATGGCATGCAGAGTCACTCCAGGTCTGTACTAGGATTCCAGCTCGAGCCCCTGAGCTCCTGGAGACCGTAACTTCCCCCATTCACTTTGGAGGAGAGTTGAATTCAGAACTACCAGAAGAAGGAAGGGCTGTGGTTCCTGGCTTGCAGCTCTTGGGCTGGCCCTCACTGCCACTTCCCTGTTGCCATATCCTGTGCCGTTTAGAAAGGTATTAACAAGATGTGCAGGTTCAAGGGCTGGAGGTTCCTCATGGCACGGAAGTTACCTGAATTTTGAGCACCTAGGGGTTCAAATACCATCTCCCACCATTTATCATCTGTGTGACTTGGAGAAAGTAACTTAACCTCTCTGAACTTTGGTTTCCATAATACCTACCTCAAAGAGCTTTTTATTCATTCACTTATTCACTCAACAATTACTGAATGTCTAATATGCCCCAGGCATTGTGCTAGGTGCCAGGAAAATACCCTCAACAAGCCTAGAGTCAGGTAGGAAAGATAACTGAGTAAAAAAGACGTTTGTGACACAGGATGCGAATTGCTTGGCAGAGGGTAGTACATGAATCTCTGGGAGAACTAGCCCAGGTTAGGGCTGTTAAGTCAGAGGGGTGGGGGATGGGGACAGCAGTCATGAAAAGATAGTGGTTTAGGGCAGGCTGCTGAGAAGTATCCATTTCCTCCCCTGCCGCCACCCCTTCTCCCCCAAATTCACACTTCCCCACATTGACCTGCCCACTTCAGGATTCCTCTAGGAGAATGGAACAAGGGCAGAGCTTGAAATAGGAGCAGTCCTCCTGGGAAGACAGAAATTCTAGAATTTCTGTCCTTATCTCTAAGAAAACATCCCCTCATGTTTCTTCTTTCTGGGAAGGCTAAATTGTGGAGCAGATACAGAACTGCTTAGTAAGAGGAACCCGAGAGAGAGAGATGACCAGAGTCAACCAGGGTGCCAGCTGCAGAGATGGCGGCTTAACACCGGCCTCCCTGCCCCTGCTGGCTGTGGCCACCATCACAGAGCAGCCGGCTAGAGCGCACGTGGTCTCAGCAGCAGTGTGGCTCGCAAAGCAAGCCTCCCAGCCCTGGCCCCGTGCCTCTCCGTCCTCCACAGCCCCGAGACACTTTCCAACCAGGAGAGCCTGGAGTTCACACCTGCTGTCTCTGCAGCAGTGGTCTGCCCCTCTCCTGGTACCCACAGCAACCAGGATCTGCAAGGCCTTCCCCTCGCCGGGAGGATGAGCCAACGCTTGAAGCACTGGGTAGTTTAAAGTGCACACAAGCTGCTCTTAAATAATTATTCCCGTAGAGCCCTTGCTAGTTGACTAATTTTTTCTTTAACTTTTGTTTCCCAGATAACACAGTGTAACAGAGTATCGTCATTTCTTTTTTTTTTTTAAGCTTGATTAAGCAGGGGTTTAGTTATGATCGTTTACCTTATTTATGTAGAGCTCATTGCCAACCCATTCTTCCTCATTCTACCCCATCTCTCACGGATTCAGCCAGCCCCCATCAGAGTCTCACTGTGATGCGGCACCTCTGGGCAGGGCCACCAGGTGTAAGACAACTGATAACTGCCAACTCCTCTCCCCTCCCCCCAAAAATATAGAAAAATACAGGTTTCCCCAAAGTCTGTCCTCCAAAGTAGTCAAAACAAAAACCCTTAGAGCGATCCAAGAAGAGATCTTTGCCATTGCAAGTGGAATGGCCCATCGTAATTCCCCACCCGAGATGGACCAACTGCTTCTCAGACTAATCCCCTCTCTGAAGCATCCCATTCACTGAAGTCTTCACAGGTGTGATTAGCCTTGAAGTTTTTTTTTTTTAAAGGGGAGGCTGGAGCCCAGAGAAGTGAAGCCACACCAAACTGGGCCACCATGCTCATTGCTAGAAAAACGAAAGCTGAACTCAGGTAACGTGAATCCCTGGCCAGCTTCTCCCTTTGGATACTAACCCGCGTCCATCCCCCAGAGGCACACGGAGGAGGGAAGAAATTCCATCAGGAGGCCAAGGATAAGAAAGGAAAAGCACTTTCAGCTTCTCTTGAAAGATTTTACATTTGCCAAAGCTTTATGGTCAGGTCCTTCCCCAAGAAAAGCCAAAATACACACAAGAAAATGATAGAGAGAGCTACCCCCCTAGGGAGAAAATTAAAAGGAAATTGCGTCCACTGGGGACAAATAAAATGGCCTGTTTTCTTCGTAGGCCTGTTAAATATCTGTGGATCTTCTTTCCCTCTTTCTTCCCCTAGTAACGACTCTGAAGTCAAAGGAAGCTAAAAGGTTTTTGATGGGTTAAAAAGAGGCCATCCATTAAAGGGTCAAGGCCCAGCGCTCTGGGCATCTGTCACGGAGTTAACCAATGAATCGAGAGCTCCTGTGGTCTGACACTGAGGGGTAGGCAGCCGGCCGGAAGAACATCTTGATTCCATTAGGTCTGGCTGTGCAGAAAAATTAGCTATTGTTTTCTTTGCTGGGTTATGTGGCCCTCTTGGAAGAAAATGGAAGCCAGGGAGCCCTCCTTCAATGCAGGTCCTGAGGACAGTGTTAGGATCACTTTGTGAGCTAATAATCTTTGGACATAGATTGCCTGTCTTGGAGGCTCTGATTTGGATCCCAGTCTGGCCCATTCAGTGTACTGCTGAGCTGTATCATAGGAGAGTACTTTCCTCTCAGGGTGAATGTCGCGAGATTAAAAGTCATAGCAGGGAAAATTCCCTGGTGGTCCAGTGGTTAGGGCTCCGTGCTTCCACCGCAGGGGGCACCGGTTTGATCCGTTGTCAGGGTACTAAGTTCCCACAAGGTGAGTGGCCAAAAGACGTCATAGCAGGAAAGTGGTCCAAACTGACTCTGGTCAAAGTTGTGGTGGACCCAGGAATTGACCGGATAAGGATTGGAAGCAAAGAATCCAAAGAGAATACGTCAAACACCAACTGCAGTGGATGAAGGAGAAGCTGGGTTAGGCTTACACTTGCATCGTGAAAAATCCAAGGAACAAAAACCATTTTTTAAAATGCCCGTGGCACCATATTAGCCATCTTTAAAAAAAAAAAAAAAAATGCACAAACCTGTACTTCGGGCTACGTGTTCAAAGTAATCAGAACTCTTTTTTACGTGTAGAGTAGCATGTGAATGATGGCTGCTATTTGAGTGCTAACTACATACTGGGCTCCACTTGAAGCACTTTGTTTGTATGAGTTCATCAATACAGCAGCCCTATGAAAGTAAAACTGGTGTTGTTTGGAGTTGTAGTGCAAAGACGAGAAAAGAAAGACACAGAAATTTCATTGCCAAGGATACACAGCCAGTAAGTGGTAGACAGTGTGACTTGGAAAACCATGCTTTTAGTCAGGAGAACAGTCTGCTTCTTTATCTGCGGGTTCCACATCTGTGGAGTCAACCAACTGCAAATCGAAGATATTCAGAAATAATTTTTAAATTCCAGAAAGTTCCAAAAAGCAAAACTTGAATTTGCTGTGTGCCAGCAACTATTTACATAGCATTTACATTGCATTTGGTGTTGTAAGTAACCTAGGGATGATTTAAAGCGTACGGGAGGATGCGTGTGGGGTATATGCAAACACCACTCCATTTTATATAAGGGACTTGCGCATCCTCAGATTTCAGTATTCGAGGAAGGTCCTGGAACCAAGGTCCTGAGGGTGCCGAGGGACAACGGTATTCTGTACTGTCTCCCATAAGTAGGAAATGTTTAACACAAGCTACTTTATTTTTAAATTCCAAAGAGTAGCAGGGTGGCATTCCAGGGATTTACAAGGCTGACCTTTAACCCATGTTCAGGATGCCGGAATGCCCACACACATGCCCCTCCTTTTGCGGAAAAGGAAGCCAAGATAAAGAGCGACTTACAAAGTCAGGACTATCACCGAGGCCTCCTGATTTCCAAGTCAGAGTTCTCATCCCTAAAAACGATGAACCGAAACCCAGGAGACTCTCAGCGATGGTCATGAATGTTGATTCTGAAACAGAAGCACGAGACCTATCTCCATAAGCTGGTGGGGTGCCTCCCTAGAGTTTTAAAAGCCTGATACAGAAACCAGAGATGGTTTTAAACTCCATCATGAAGTTAGTTCCTATATCATGGATACAGTCTGCTTTGTGTATGTCGCATCCTCCCAACTAGGTTGTAGACGCCTTACACGTATAAACATATGTGAGGCGTCATGCCCTTCCTCTGTCCTGGTAGCATAGGTTTATGCAAAGTAGACGTCACAACTTGAATATTTGGAAGAGGAATGGGGATTGGTTGTTACCTAAACCCCCAGGGCCTCGTTTCTCTCTCTTTTGAGCATAAGGTAAAATGTATTGAATATCCAGGCAACCGATATAAAAACCTCTGACATATGCTGTTAACCCACTAAAAACAGCGCTGCTTCTGTTGTTCCCTAGAACTAGTTCTTGCGTGACAGTAAAGCCTCATCAGGGGACACCTGATAAAGTTCTCTGAACGTGCAGGCTTGGGGTTTCTGCGTTGTGCTCCCATGTTAATTCAAGTCCATCCTTTTGGGGTTGAGGGATTCCTTTTGTCCTGTATCCCTCACGATGTGTGGCGGCTCATTTTTATTCGCTGAATTGCATGAATACACCTGGAGATGAGTGAGTGACAGCCCTACTTCTAGAGGGTGAACAGAGCAGAAATGAAATCAGGAAGTGGGGTTTTTTAGTTGGTGTGTTTCATCCCGAGTTCAGAGGTTATTCCTGGCTGTGAGTCTGATTCTTCTTACGAGAGAACTCCTTGCTGGTGTTTGGAAGGCAGACAGCCAAGAGCCTTTGGAGAAGTGATCACTTAAACATCGGCTCGAAACAACTCTGTTCTTGTTCATCGTCGGGTCCTCCTGGTGTGTTAGAAAGAGCCCAGGACAGAAGTCCCAAGAGTGGGCCCGGTATCAGTCACTTATTTAACCTCTGCCCCCCACCCCGGGCTTGCTTTATCTGTGGGAGGTGGGGACTGGCCAGATGGCCACCGGGATTCAGTATAATGGTCCCTCTGGAAGCAGCAGGAAGTTACTCAGAGAGGGGTCATTAAGAGGCTTGGTGACTCAGCCTCAGAGACAGGAGGAAGACGAGGCTCCCCCAAGTCCTGGTCAAGAATGAGAGCCACTAGAGCGGGCTTCCTCTCAAGCCTTTATTTCTGCCTCGCTCCGAGAGCTCACCCATCACCCCACGTGCTGCGCTAGCGCCCAGTAAACACTGGCTGTGGAGGAAGTGTCAGGGATCCAAGGCCCCTCTGCCTGTCCCCGCTGTGCCCTCACCCGCTCAGAAAGAACAGGACATGAGTCCTCCTTGGCCCTGACCTTCAGCGTACACAGGATGTGGGAATCTGGCAGACCAGCTAATAGGATCCAGTAACCTGGCCCTGCTCGTTAAGTATTTTTAGTGCGTCCTGCTGCACTCAGGGCTCAAAGGCTCTATTTATTAGCCACTCCTGTCTGCTTTCCATGGATAAATGTCTCCCATCTCGTCTTTTATACGTTATGACATTGGGGCCCGGAAAGGGGAAGTGGAGGGCCTGTGATCGCTTGGGAATCACACATCTGGGTCAGAAGCCACGAATCCACATCCAGGACCAGCCATGGTCCCAACCATGGCGACAGGCGCGCTCTCGAAACTGCTTCTGGATGGTTTCTCTCTGTTTCTGTTTTCCAGGCAAGGCCAAGTTATTAAGGCTGTTCTTAATCATGATTCTTGTTGTTTGTCAGTCCCTGATGGAAAGCTACGGGTACTGAGGCATCTCTGTATGGAAAACTAGAAGAACCCAGGTCTCTAAGACAAGAAACGAGTGATATGTATTATCGTTTACAACCTGTAAAGGAAATAAAATCCAGTGTGTAGGACAGAAGAGATGTGGCTTTGTACATCCTACCTAGAGTCACATTGCTGCTTGTTTGTAAAAACCATTCCACTCATAAAGTTAACCATCCTTTAGTGAGTAAGAGCTGTTCCCACTAACTGAGGGACCTATGGGGAAAGGAGCATAGTTAGAGGTTAGAGTAATGGGCCAGGTGCCCTTGATTTCTCTTTCTGGTTCCTTCACTGACTTGCTGTGTGGCCTTAGGCATTTTCCTCTAATTTCTCTGGGCCTCGTTTTCCCCAAGAAGAAAATTTCCCACTTGGTCTTCTTGTGGGGGGATACTAAAAGATCAAAGAAGAGATCTTTTTTTTTATTTTATTTTTTTTTGCGGCACGCGGGCCTCTCACTGCTGTGACCTCTCCCGTTGCGGAGCACAGGCTCCAGACGCGCAGGCCCAGAGGCCATGGCTCACGGGCCCAGCCGCTCCGCGGCATGTGGGATCTTCCCGGACTGGGGCACGAACCCGTGTCCCCTGCATCGGCAGGCAGACTCTCAACCACCGCGCCACCAGGGAAGCCCAAGACATCTGCTTTTTAAAGATGCCCAGATGAAGTGCATGAGAAAGGCCTTTTTCGTAGGTATTAATAAGCCCTTTGATTACTGCTAGACCATGTGTTTGAGCTTTTAGGTACCTCCTTGGGCAGAATTGGCCATAGAAATTAGGCAAAATCCTAAGGGCTCTAGCCCAGTTGTAACCATCATTGTGTGTCCGGTGAGTCTTTATGGGGTGTCTTTAGCTGGTGGCCGGGTTATGGTGGCTGTACTGAGCCCGGGAGGCTCCCCTGAAGTGACACAGACGATCAGGGGCCGTCCCCAAAGCAGCACATCGGAGCCCAGTGTACCCTGTTCATAAAGGGAGGCCCGGTCAGGCGTCTGCTCTATATCTGCTTGTCAGCGTCAGAGGGGAGGGTTTGGTAGGTAGGGTCCCCATGCCCACCATCAGCCCAGCTTGATGCATGGGGGCGTCCAGCTGGCTTCATCCCCCTGTTCCCCAGCACCTCCTGTCTCCCCTAAGTGGGGGGCAAAGGACAAGGCCATTGTTCCCTCATGAGCATCTCCTTTTGGGTTCCTGGGACCTTCCTGTCCTGGAAAACTGCCTTCCTTCCCTCCCTCCCTTCCCAATATTTCATTTGAAAAAAAAAAAAGATCCCTGCCTAGAGCAAACATGAGGCGAAGCCACTGCTCTACCCCCTGCTGGAAATGTCTACAGACGGTACATCCTCCTGGGGAGATGTCAGGAGCCGGGCCGTCAGGGTTCAGTGCCGAAAGCAGGGATCTGGGCAGTGGCAGCAGGTAGAAGGGCCACAGCAGAGCCCACATGGTTTTGTTTTGGTCCTCGGCAGACATGAGGCTCTCCACACCAGCAGCATGGGGGAGCGTTTCCGGGGAAGGCCCGGCGTGTATTCTGTTTTGCAAAAAGTCGGGGAGGGAGGAGTTGCCAGGGAACCAACCCCTGAGTGTTGGGCTTTGGGGTTTTTCACCAGGTGGTGGGGGGGGTGGGCTTCCGACCCAAAGCCCAAGAGAGGTACTCACAAGCACACCCACAAAGAGAAAGCTTGTGGAGGTCTGCCCATCAGATGTACCTCCCCCAAGTGCTGCCCAGCCCAGGACAGTGCCCATGGCATTAGCACCGGTCAGGACCAGTGACATAATCTGCAGGCCTGGGACAGAATGAAAATGCAGGGCCCGTTGATCAGTCTTATTGAGAATTTCAAGATGGAGACAGCAGAACGTTAAAACCGAGCACGGGCCCCTCAGGTCACACACCTGTGAAGCGGGTCCTGGCCAGGGCTCTGCCTTACCTGGGCAGGTGGGTGCAGCACAGGGGCTGCGGGTCTGGCTCAGGGACGAGCCATCTACCACTCACCCCTCTCTTCAGAGGAAAGGGGGTGTGGGGGTCAGGGCACTAAATCTGTACACTTCCTTGAAGATTTCCAGGATGCAGATCATCAACCTTTATTGTCTTAAACCCTGACAACAGGGCTTGAGTTTAAAAAACAAAAAAAAAACTTAAGAATTATTTCAGTTGTTCTGGAGTTAATCTCCTTTATTCGCCAGGATTTGGGAGAGGTAAGAACAACTAGGAATTGTACTGAGATCTGAGTTCATTGAGCATTTACTTTGTACCGGTACCATGCCCAGGATCTGTTGCCTCTACCTTAGAGGAGCGTTATTGCCATTTTATGGACGGGAAAACTGAGGCTAAAGGAAATGCAGTCACTTGCCTAAGGTCACACAGTTTGAATATAGGGGAGTCAGGATTCAAACGGATGCAGAGTCCAGAGCATGTGTCTGGCCACGTTGTTCTGTGTATTACTTCCAGGTTATAAGTTAAGGAGCTGTGAGTCCCCGTGCTTTTGTGTCTGTAGCTAAGTTCAGGTGAACCATCTGTATATATCTAACAATGGGGGGTCAGAGAGGAAATTTTCACATTTCACTGAGGGATTTAGCAGAGCAGAGCATCAGATAAGGGCATAAGACTCAGACCTGGGACTCAAGTAACCGACTACACAGGTGGCATTTCATCTATGATCTGACACAAGACTGTCTGAGCTCATGTAGGACTTGCTTTCCTTGGAACTGACCTGAAAGGAGAAAAAAGTACAGTTTTCCTTGGACTTCAGATCAAAATGTACTCTGAGCTGGGAACAAAAGAGGTAGCTCTGGAATCAGAAAAAAACCATGTCCTCCTCCCTATTAGTCAGACAAAATAATTGTAAAATTCTGCAGAGCAGGTTGTGAGAAGCACGCAGCCATTCTAGAAACAGTTTTTATTCCAGCCCAGTTTGACAAAGAGGTGAAGTCCTCTGGCCAAGCCCCGAGGAGCCGTGTCCTGGGTAGAGCAGGGCCGGGTGGATGGGACACAGAAATTGTCATCTTGAAGGAGAAAATGTGAGCAGATCAGAGAGCATCAGGGGCCCCAGTTGAGGGGATGCTGGGTCTAGGATGAGACCCTAAAAAGCATTTGCCTTAACTGAGTGGGTGGAGAAAGGGGGGATCAGGGGAGGAATCAGCCTCTCCCAGGATGAAACTCTGACCCTTCTTTGGGCTCAATAAACTCAAATTCTCAGTCTATAGAAGGGGCTACAGTATGCATCAAATATAAATATGAATGTTACGGGCATAACTTGAACCTCTCTTGACATTTCTCAGAGAGTTTAA
The DNA here is from genome assembly GCF_003031525.2 of Neophocaena asiaeorientalis asiaeorientalis. Classification (NCBI taxonomy): domain Eukaryota; kingdom Metazoa; phylum Chordata; class Mammalia; order Artiodactyla; family Phocoenidae; genus Neophocaena; species Neophocaena asiaeorientalis. Next base: position 1,033,900 of record NW_020171798.1, read on the forward strand.
GTAACTTCCTTTTTCATCCAATGAAAGGACCCCCTTCCAGAGTAATGCTGCAGCCTTGATTACTCCCAAACCTCTTAGTTAACAGGCTCCCTCGTCCCAAGAGGAATGTCCACCAGGGCCAGAGGGGCCCATCAGGCAGTGCCAGGAACTCTGTTTAGCTCCCACTGTTCAGAACTGCCTTCATTTCACTCTCTGCCTCCCTGAGCGCAGCGAGCTCCTGGCTGCAGCACGCGTCCTGCCGGCCACAGGACTCCTGGCATTCTTTGTGCTGCAGAAAGAAGCCGGGCTTGACGGGCTCACATTGTTATCTTGAGTTGCCTGCCCCCAAATAGAGTGCTAGCCGCCCCCCCCCCTTCTCGGGGAAGCTTCCCCAGCCGCCCCAGATCACCAGGGCGAGTTGGGCTCTTACACATTCATGGGCAGGAAGTAGAGTCCCGAGGGGAGGCTGGGAATGTGACTGCCTTCCCAGTTCGGCACTGGAGGCAGGAAGCTCGGTTCAGCACCGCAGGCAGATGGCTACTGCTCCCTCCCTGCGTCAGCCCGCCCTCCTCTCCCCCCCACCTCCCCCTCTCAGGAAAAAGTCTGCAGAGCTGGGAACTGTCTTGGAGAATTCAACAAAGGCCAAGCAGAGCCGGGGAACCACTTGAAAAGAACTTGTTTTGTTCCCGTTGAGAAGCCTGCAGGAAGATCCACAGCCACATTGCTGGGGTTTTGAACTGAAGAGCAGCGTGTGTGCGTGTGCGTGTGCGTGTGCGTGTCAAGCAAGAGGCACGGGAGGTGCAGACAACCTTACTGTTTGAGCTTTGATAAGGAAACTGCGAGCTGTAAGCGCAGCCACAGAGGGAGGACGACAGCCGTGACCCGCCCACTCCTGGACTTCAACTGCATTGTTTTCTGTCCAGATATTCCAGTGGAGGCAGTTGGAAAACCTGTATTTCAGAGAGAAGAAGTTTTCTGTGGAAGTTCATGACCCACGCAGGTAAGCTCGACAAGTCTTTTCTTCTGGGGGCTTGTGGCCTCGCCGGCATATTACTTATATTACTATTTCTGTGCTGTCAATTTGCGGGGGGGGGAAGAAGGTGGTTGATCGGGAGAATAGAGTTCAAGTAAGACAGTAGAGCTTTGTTTTGTTCTATGTGTTGGGAAATACAGTGGGTTTGTGTGTGTGTGTGTGTGCGTGCGTGTGTGTGAAATAAGCAGTTCCACGGTCATCTCATCTGGCTACACGTATTACTTGCTCGGACGTGTGTTTCCGAGCCAGGGCATTTTAGGAAAGATTTGTAGCACTTCAGAACAATCACCAAATTAAAGTGAGCAGTGGTCTGAGTCCTTCTAGAAAGTTTTTGCCAGAGAAGAGCCTGAGGGATGGCTTGTCAGAGCTTCTGAGAACGTTTCAGGTTGAAGAGTGAGCACAGAAGGAACCTACAGCTGAAAGAGTTGTGCTAAGTTGTTTCATTCCGTGAGCTGTAATGTTAGGGTGTTCGCCGTGGTGGGTGGATGTGAAAGAAATACAAGTCTTTTTCTCTCCACCTCACATTGTGTCCCAGGGAGCGCTCATGTCAAAGTCAATGCTCTCCAAGTCCAATGCCAAACAATAGGGTCCCATTTTGGAATGCAGCAAGCCCTGCATGGAAGGTTCTCGGGGCAGCATGTACCGTGGCTTTTCCTCCCTTTGTCTGCTAGTCCTAGAGTTACAGGCAGCCCAGAAGCGGCAGCAAAATTCCCTAAAAACAGACCTAATGCTCAAGAATACATCGCTTTCAATAGGTCCAAAAGCAGACTTAGAACAAGAAGGTAGCCCTGGGAAGACAGTGAAAAGATCAGGCCCTGTGGAGGAGTAGATGTAGATGTTAGGTGCTGTCCATACCCCAGCCCTGGTTCGGGAAAGAGGGGTTGTTGGCATCAGTTCCTCACACACATGGCTTCTGGGCGCTCAAACAAGCTGAGGTGCCTCCCAGAAAGCTCTCAGCATGAGAATAAGATTTTGCCCCATCAGAGGGTGAGGCTTGTGGGGTGATGTCCGTTCCTGCGGTCAGTGATAACCCAGGAGGACTGCTGTGCCGCTTGCCTGGCCACGTAATCTGCTTGAAACAGAACTCCCGTGTAGGGTGAGAACTCCCCCCGACACCCCATGGTTACCGTGCAACAGGCAGGCGGAGAACGTCTTAGAGATTCGTGTCTCGTTGTCAGGTGATGATAGAGAGCGTTGGCAGTATAACAGCCTGTGCAGCGTTTTTCAGGGTCCTGTCATGAAGGGGCTCAGGATCCAGAGACCCTGTCTCTGCAGAGCAGGAGTGCATTGATTCAGGCCAGGCAGGGGGGCAAGAGATGCTGAAAGTAATGTCCCAGAATGAATGTTGCCACAATGGGTCAGATGCAGAAAGCGGATGATTGACAAAATAAAGACTGGAGATTGGATGGTCTAAGAGGCTGAGCGTAGGACTAGAGACAGACTCTCCGGGCCTGTGCTCTGTTGGGAATTCTGCTAATGCAGAGGTACCTTGGACGCATCCTTGAGTGAGTGGGCGGCGTGTGTGTGTGTGTGTGTGTGTGTGTACGTACTCGTCGTGTTCTCTCTGTCTGGGTCTATTGTCCTATTCGTGATGTAATTCTAAATTCCCTTCCCTTTCCCAAGACCCAGGGAATAAAGACTGGAGATTGGATGGTCTAAGAAGCTGAGCGTAGGACTAGAGACAGACTCTCCGGGCCTGTGCTCTGTTGGGAATTCTGCTAATGCAGAGGTACCTTGGACGCATCCTTGAGTGAGTGGGCGGCGTGTGTGTGTGTGTGTGTGTACGTACTCGTCGTGTTCTCTCTGTCTGGGTCTATTGTCCTATTCGTGATGTAATTCTAAATTCCCTTCCCTTTCCCAAGACCCAGGGATATTGGAAAGAGTCTAGACCTCATGTTACTATCCTGTAGGCTTTTAGCCTATTAAATGAAAGTGATCAATCTCACGTTTGTTGAGTAGCTCCTGTGTCCAGGCACAGTTACGTGTCCTGGGCTATAGAAGGAAGCCCTGAAAGAACTTCTAGCATAGTTGGAGAGGCAGAAGAAGGAACTTGACGTTTATTAAGTGTTTACTCTGCACGGTCACTGTTCTAAACACTTGGACAGTTACCTCATTGGGTCCTCGCTATAACCCCAGAAAATAGGTACTAGTATTCCTGTTCTACTTGGGAGACAGGCACAGAAGAAGCAGAGGAACCGGCTCCAGGTTACAAAAAGCTAGTTAAGGGGTAAAGACAGGATATGAACCCAGGGAGTCTGGCTCCAAAGCGTATGTGACTTACCGCCATGCTATACACAGACAGCGGGTACCAAGTACCAGATGGCACAGCCTATAAGTGCTGGTCTGGGGAGGCTTCTTGAGAAGGAGAAATCTTAGCTAAGGATGTAAAGCTCAAGGTGGGCCCTCAGGGGGATAAAGATGTCGGGCAGGTGGGCCTAAGAGAGAACTGCAGGCGCCAGAGGCAGTCTGAGCACACAACATGAGCACGTCCCCTCGGAAAGCAGTCCTCTGTCAGCCTAGAGACACGCAGGGAGAGGAGAGGGGAGACGAGGAGAGGCCAGAGACGCGGCTTCCTTGATGGCAGCGGTGGAGACCCAGGTTGACAATGCCTTTAAAGGCACCTTTTCCAAATGCTCAACAGGGCAGGCAAAGGGGATAGTTCCAGGTTAGCTACTTAGTTTAGTGGCCAAGCCAAAGCTCCAAGCCCGTGTCTCCTGGGGGGTTGGAGCCCCGCCTGGCGCTGCGGTAAGCACTCCTCTACGGCCTCCTGGCCCTGCTCCAGTTAAACATGTCGTCCTGCTGCTGTTGCCTTGTTTATTTGAACACAGAAGAGTCATCTAATCAACTGTACTGTGTTGGGATGGTTCAGGGGTCTTCCCCTCCCCCAAACCAGGAAGGAAGCCAGGAGCAAAGTTATAGGATGGCAAGTGTGGTGCAGAGTCGTGTCCTGAAGATGGGCGTCCTGGGACACTGCGAGGACAGGGCATGGCTCGGCTGTCCCAGAAGATGCTTCCAGATTTGCTCTCCTGGACCGGTGTTCTCATCGATACCCAGCGTTGTTTCTGCGGTTCTCTGGGCTTGGCAAAGCAGAAGGAGTCGGTGGGGTGGGAAGAACCTGAAGCAAACAGTGTAGAGAAGAGAGAAAATCATTATCGGGCCAGAGAAACACTCTGAGAGCCTCTGATTTAGGTGCTCCTGGGAACAGACCAGCCAGCCTCTTCCCTCCCCGCCCCCGCCTTACCTGAAAAATACACCTAGCCTGGCACTGCTCTCACTACCGCCCCTGAAATACATTTCAAGTTACTTTTCCTCTCCAATTCACCTTTTCTGGGAGAAAAAAAAAAAAAAAAAATGAATTTACTCCCAGGATCAGCCATTGCCACGGAAGCCAGAGTGAGTATTCAGAGCAGTTTCTTTTTACGCGTGCAGAGACCATGGGGGTTTCCTCCTTACTCTCTTGCTGGCTCCTTTTCCATTAGTTTCAGTTGTGTGTTCCTTTGTGAGCTGGCATTTGCTCTTAACTTTAGTTATAACCAAAGGGAAGAATAACACTCTGCTTGGAACCAGTAGTAGTAACTGACCGCCAGATCCGAATTCCTCCTTAAAAGTGGGTCTGGAGAACACCTACTGTTAAATCTGGAGCCCCCGGGGGAAGGTGATCGGAGCAGCTTCTAATCTCCTTCAAGGGAAAACTTGCCATGAAAATAATATTATTTACAAGTCCTGACTACCCCGAGTTTCACCCAAATGAGATAGCTCAATCTTGAACACACATTGTCCTTCTGATGTGCACATAAGATACCCCCAACCTCACCCCACTGTCCCATCACCTTGCCCTACACACGCACATGCACGCACACACATGTATGGAAACACATTCTCAGATTTCACTTGCAAAATCATGTACCCGTCCTATAAAGTATACTTCACTGAGAACGTAATCATATAACTCTTTTTCCCCTTGATTCCATTAATGTGATGAATTACGTTGGGACCATTCTTTCCCACCTTCGGTTTAAAGTCTGACTGCCTCTCTGCTCGGTGCACATACGTCCTCCACATCCCCTACAGACGTGTATGTGGACATGGGTAGTGGGTCGGCATTGGCCGGGCTCATTTCTTTCTGCCTTTCCTCTCCTGATTCTTTATACCCCACCTGCCCTCTGAATATATTTGAAATTGATAACCAACTTGCGAGGAGGAAGATTGCGTGCGTAATGTAAGCAGTTCTGATTGCCTTAGATGCTGTGGCAATTAGAAGAGAATTTACTCTTCCTTCACCGTAGGCAGCTTTGCCTGGTTAATAAAGGACATTGTCAAAGGCTCTTCCTGTCTCTGAAGTTTGCCTTGGCCCAGTGCCAGGAGCTGAAGATTAGAAAAGACCATCCCGTGACCTAGAATGACCTGTCTTATTCCAGACAAGGCAGAGGCTTGGCCAAATTCTGAACCCTAAGGAGCCAGTAAATTAAAAGATTAGCATGATTCATGGTAGCCAAGATATGGAAACAACCTAAGTGTCCACTGATGGATGAACAGATAAAGAAATCCTGGTGTATATTCACAGCGGAATATCATTCAACCTTGAAAAAGAAAACATCCTGCCATTTACAACAACAGCGTGGATGGACCTGGAGGGTATTAGGAAGTGAAATAAAGCAGACACAGAAAGACAAGAACTGCATGATCTTACTTTTGGTGGAATCTAAAAGAGTCACAGAGGCAGAGAGTAGAACAGTCGTTCCCAGGGACGCAGAAGTAGGGGAAATGGAGAGAGATGCTGGTCGAAGGGTATACAAAGTGGTAGTTATATAGGATGAATAAGCCTAGAGATGTAATGTACAGCCTGGTGACTGTAGTGAATAACACTGTATTATATACTGGAAATTGGCTAAGAGTGGATTTCAGGTGCTTGCATCACACACGCGCGCGCGCACACACGATGGTACCTATGTGAGGAGAGGAAATGTTCTTTAGTTTGACTGCAGTGATCACTTCACTGTGTATATGTATCAGTACATCAGACCATCACGTTCTGTACCTTAGAATCAACGTTTATTTAGAGAATAAAATGAAAAGATGGCCTTTGCCAGCCAGTTTCGTGCGTGCGTGCACACATGCTCACCTGTCACCTTTATGCCGGAGCTTTTAGGACCCAGTGGGTTCTCGGTAAAAGCTGTTGGCTGAGGATCACAGGCCCTCGTTGTAAACGTGTTTGACCCTTCTGATTCTTGCTCTCCCAGGGCTTCAGTGACAAGGAGGACGTTTGGACACAGCGGCATCGCAGTGCACACGTGGTACGCGTGTCCGGCACTGATCAAGTCCATCTGGGCTATGGCCATTAGCCAACACCAGTTCTACCTGGACAGAAAGCAGAGTAAGGTAAGTCCCTTTCCTGGGACTGGGAGGGCCTATGATAAGACCAGACCCTTCACTGAGCTGTGAGCAGACGAGGGCCCTTGTCTGGATTTCGTAGCTGGGGGATTAGGAGTTGGATGGCTGGGGCGGCTCTGCATCTCTTGCTCTGAGATGTGCACAGGTGAGACTGGCCTTTTAGGACTATAGGAGGCAGCTCCTGAGATCAGCTCTTGAAGAGAACAACGTGTCCTCGGCGACTTGGTCAACCACGGTCAGAGCCACTCAGAACATTTGCTGCAGCCAAGTAGGGCCCTCTTGAGGAATTCCCCCATGCTTTTGAACCTCAGGAATCTCTCCTGGAAGTTAGCAGTCCGTTTGGGTGTGTAAACGGTGGCATAGTGGGATTTTTGGGGGGTTTTTTGGGTTTTTTTGTCTGTTTTTTTTTGCGGTACGCGTGCCTCTCACTGTTGTGGCCTCTCCCGTTGCGGAGCACAGGCTCCAGACACGCAGGCTCAGCGGCCATGGCTCACGGGCCCAGCCGCCCCGCGGCATGTGGGATCTTCCTGGACCAAGGCACGAACCCGTGTCCCCTGCATCGGCAGGCGGACTCTCAACCACTGCGCCACCAGGGAAACCCTGTTTTCCTTTTGAGGAAAAAAAAAAAAAAAGGAACCACTCGCAACTAATAGACACCACCTACCACCTAACTGTTGAGGATAATTGCTGTGAAAACCCTCCAGGCTTTTCCAACTGCCAACTCCACTTCTTAGAATTGCAAAACCGGAAACATTATAATAAAAAAAAAGCAACAAGTCTGTTTCCCTAAGGTAGACCTGGAGCCTCAGACCATAGTAAACAGTTATCCTCCAAGGGAGGTTTGACCCAGCCCCGGTTCAGACACACACGTGGGGCGTGGCCGTGGTGGGGAAAATGACGTCTCCTTGGTTCGCACACAGCTCATATCAACCCTCTGCCCCCTCTTCCTCCAGCCTTGTCTGCCGTGCTTCCCCTGCCTTCCCCACACAAGCCACTCCCATTCATTACCCCTCAGGTGAAGAGCCATATCAAGATGGGCTCTGCATCTTTCTCAGGATCCTGCTGGCTTGGGACAGGTGGGGAGTGGAATACAGAACTTCAGAGGGAGATCGACCTTGGCCCCTGGTCTAGTCAGTACCACCACCTGTGGGAGGTTTTATCCCATCCCGTGCGTCCTAGAGAGAGGAGGAAGTGGCAGGACCCTGGGCTTACTGGGCCCAAGACTTATTGGATTGGTGCCCTTTTGGATCCTTATGGCTTCCTGTTTTGCCTTATATTCCTTCTGAGTGGAGTTGCTCCTTCCCTGGCTTGGGGGGAGGATTGGAAGGAGAGAGTTGGGGTTGAGCGGGAGGTAAGAGAAAGATAGTAAGAAAATAGGACAGGAAGCAAACAATCCCTCAAGTCATGATTCAGTTTCAATCACAGCCTTTCCCGTGTAGGAGTCATGTTCTCCTTTGTAACACATTTTCTCTTCTCCTAAGTCTTCTTCCTCCCCCCTGTTTGGTCATTTGCGGGGGGTGGATGGGCACAGGGTGGAATATTTTTGTTGCCAGGAATAATGAGAGTATTCTGCATCACTCCTGGTGATGGTGGGCATTGGCACAGGAACCTGAGGCCCGATTCGATCCAGAGAAACGAGGCCAGAACCTTCTGACTCATGCTTTAGATTGAGACAGTGGGTGGGTGTCAGTGTTTTGCCCTCCAGTGGCAGGAGTTGGAGGTCAAAACCTGAGACCATTGATCCCATCCTGCGTATTGTTTGGCAGTGCGTGACAAGGGGTAGAGAGTTTGGCAACCCACCTGAACCCCACTGCCAATTCCTCTTGTGGGCAGACCCTACACACACTGATTTTGAATGGGGAAGAGAAACAGCCTATCTCAGCCTAAGGGTGTTATATTAGCTGTTAGAACTCTTCCTCCCTCTGCTGGCTTTTCACATTAGAGGATCTATGGGGTAAGGCAGGAGGCCCATCCTTAGGGCTCCGCAACCCTGTTCCCAAAGATGGTCTTCCTGTGCAGCTGGAGAAGCCTTATTCAGCAGGCTTACAGATCAACCCATTGATGTAACAAGGAAACCTCAAAAAGTAACTATCATAGATCACTTATTAACAAGAAGTCTCTCTCAAGAGACCAGACCAAATGCTCACAGCAATAGGGAGCTTTCAGCTCAGCCACCCCTGGGGGACTGATGGACATGCACCTACACCCAGGAGCAGGAGAATTTGCCCCAGATAAGCTCTGGATACTCACAGTGCCCAGAGCCCATGTATTTTTCTTTTTTTTTTTTTTTAAAGAAGATGTTGGGGGTAAGAGTTTAGTAATTTATTTTTATTTATTTTTGCTGTGTTGGGTCTTCGTTTCTGTGCGAGGGCTTTCTCTAGTTGTGGCAAGCAGGAGCCACTCTTCATCGTGGTGCGCGGGCCTCTGACTATCGTGGGCTCTCTTGTTGCGGAGCACAGGCTCCGGACGCGCAGGCTCAGTAGTTGTGGCTCACATGCCTAGTTGCTCCGCGGCATGTGGGATCCTCCCAGACCGGGGCTCGAACCCATGTCCCCTGCATTAGCAGGCAGATTCCCAACCACTGCGCCATCAGGGAAGCCCGCCCATGTATTTCTTATTGGAATCAGTTGCTCAGCCTGCAGTGACTGGTGAGGAACGGGTTCCCCCATGGGGAGGTCCAAGGACTCTGCCTTCCCGTTCTATGTCCCCGGGCAAGTCTTTCCTCGCTCCTGCTTGCTTTCCACAGTTAGAGCACAGCAAAGGAAACTCTTGACCAGAATCACTGATCAGTCCAGTGACAGTGTTGGTGAAGTTGCTTTAGGAGATGTGTGCTATCTCTCACTATTATCATTACTAACGCAACATACCGTTTCCTGGCCGACACCTGTGTGTAAAGTTTAAATTCTCTAAAAGTTCCCCCCCCCCCGATTAAATCGGAGATGATAAAATTCACCTTAGGAATTGTGTCACAACACCTTTCATTTCTGGAATGTTCTTCAGACAACAGTGATGTGACCCATCTCCAGTGGGCAGGATGGTTCAGGGTGAGTGATGGCTGGCAGGCCTGGAATGGAGTGTTTCCAAATATTTCTGAACAGCCCGTGTTGGCTGGCATACTGGCCATTGCTTCACACTCTACTGTATCAGGCCGTGCCAACCATTCCTTTCTCTGAAGTGCTTCAGCAAAGCCCAGGCCTCCCGAGGGGTGCTCATGAACCCCAGAAACAAGTGCAATCTAGTGGTTGGAGCCAGTGGGGGTGGGTAGCTGAGAAGCCTAGTGCTCTTGCCCTGGCGCTTGGTCATTTTCTTCTTTCAGGGTCCTAGTGTAAATCACTTAGAAAATCTCTCTCTCTGTCTTTCTCTGTCTCTCTGTCTCTCTCTGTCTCTCTCTGTCTCTCTCTGTCTCTCTGTCTCTCTCTCTCTCTCTGTCTCTCTCTCTCTCTGTCTCTCTGTCTCTCTCTCTCTCGCACACACACACACACGCCTGCCCACCCACCCTCCATCACCAAAGACAGAGGGGAAAGAGGCGATATTGGTCCCTTTCTGGCAGCTCATTCAGAATGAGAGGCTGTGCTGGCATCAGTCAGATTTGGTAGATTATATCCGCTGACCCCAAAGATCAGAAATATTGTCAGCTAGATCCTGCCAACGTATGTACCCCAGAGCCAAGGAATATCTTGCAGAGTTCAGAGGAAGATACTTGAGAGCTTAAATTGAGTCACTGTTCCTCTGTATTCAGATTGAGAACTTGAGTTGGCCCCCAGTCCAAACATCTTTCCTTCTTCTTAATCTTTTTTTTTTTTTTCTGATCCAGTTTGCTATTCTTCATTCCATCTAGATCAAAAGCCAAGGGAAAGCATGTCAGGGCCAATTAAACCTTGCTTACAGAATACCCATAATAATACTTAGTACAGCAAGACCCTCAGAGCAAAACATCCAAAACTTCGGAGGCTCTTCTGCTTGGGCACAAAGACTTGACTTTATAGGGAGAGAATCTCGCCATCAATTCATCTCTTTGTGCTCTCTCCCCACCTGGTCTGTTCAGTCACTGTGATATTTCCATTCTAGAGAGAAGCCAGTAATTTCCTAAAACTTCTAAGAATCTAGTCTCCCTTGGGAAGTGTGTCTGTTGTCCTTTTTCTGTATTTTGTTTCCTGCCTCTGAGATTGGTGTGGTGGGGCTGGAGGTGGGGTGGGGACAGGTCTTCCTTGAGATTAATGAGATCCCCCCAAATCTCCAGTTGAGTCATTCGTTGAACCTCACCTAGGAAATTCCTGCCAGGCCCTGATTTATATCCTATTCCTATTCCAGTGTCACTGGCCTTGATGTCTAGCATCTGATTTCGTCCTGATATCACACCTCCGTGGTGTGGGTTTTAACAGCTCCATTTTACAAACAGGGATCTCAGTATCAGAGAGGTTGAAAATCAAGGTCAAACTGTGATTCACTGGGAAGCGCCAAGATTTCAGTCCAGGTCTTTCTGATTTCAGAGCCCAGGTCCTTCACCAGGCTGAAATGGTCTGTGTCTTCATGAGTTATTCTTGCAGAACTGCAAGCGTGGGCTTCTCTTGGTAAAGGCTGGGCCTTGGTAGAAGAACAGTGTTGAAAGAGAGGAAGTGATGGGTTGTGCTTTGCTCAGAGGATAAAACTCAGCCAGGTGGATGCAACTGATACACTGTGTCGGAATGAAGCAGAGATGCGCCTGCCTTCTGCTACAAGCCAGAAAACCCTGTGAGGCGCTGGCAGCTGGGATTGTGTTATGAGCAAGGAAGCCCTCACCCCAGGAAGGCAGCCTAGTTCTGAATGCAGGGACAAAAGTTGAGGTCAGAGAGGAGACATCAGTCAAGGAAGGACCAGTGAGATAGAAGAGGGTGAGGATGAAAATGGGTCAGACCCGGTGAACAAAACAAGCAGAAAGTCTCAGCATTTCCTCTGCCCCTCAGACTCTCATCTCATTCACGTGAGGAAAGTACTTGGCGGTCAGAAGTCATGGTCTTTCACCAATTCTGGCATCAACACGGAGGCCAGAGGAAGGGCAAGGCCTCCGGGTTCAGACAGACCCTGCTGGACCGCTGTGGGCACCTGGGCTCAGGATGTGAATAAGAGGGAGCCGGGCACTGGTCTGCCCGTCCTCCGTGGCTTCACCTGTGTGGCAGACAGACCTAGTCTCACACCAGTGAACACGCATCAAAACCTCAGTTGGGACCCTCCGCTGGCTCCATGCGTGCACCCCTGCCTAATCACCAGTGGCCACAGAAAGATCAGCACATGGGGCTTCCCTGGTGGCGCAGTGGTTGAGAGTCCGCCTGCCGATGCAGGGGACACGGGTTCGTGCCCCGGTCCGGGAGGATCCCACATACCGCGGAGCGGCTGGGCACGTGAGCCATGGCCACTGAGCCTGCACGTCCAGAGCCTGTGCTCCACAACAGGAGAGGCCACAACAGTGAGAGGCCCGCGTACCGCAAAAAAAACAAAAAAAATCACCACATGTACAGGTTCTACTAGGATTTATAGTTGTTTTCCAAAAGTCCGCAGTGCAGCGAAAGCCACTTCCTGAAGCATTGTCACAAATTGATTTCTTGAAAAAGGAAAAAAAAAAAAAAAAAAGTCCAACACATGCGTGGCACACACAAACCCACCTCTACCTCCCAAGGTGGGAACTAGAGCAGAAAGCTTCACTGCAAACAGTTGATTTTAGGAACGTAATCATGAATGCAGAGTCCTTTTCTAATTTCTCTAACTTGCTGTTACTGTCGACAAAGTGGGCCAGTTAATTTGTAGCATAAATGGAGTGGACTTTTAACCATAATCTGAAGACTTCGGCTCCTCTGTTTAGGTACCAAAATAGAAGCAAAGCACCGTGTCAGGGCCCCCTTGGGGGGAACCGAGCATCCAGATGAGCATTTGTTGCAGAAGCCCTTACACACCACGCTTACACACCACGCTTGCAGGCTGACAGTGTGGTCACTTCCCAACCCTCTAAGTTTTCATGGCTCCATGGCTAATAATTTATGAGTTTAAACCACCTTAGAAGTTACTGGAACTTCATAAATTTGCTTCAGACATCCTTTAAATCATTCACAAAGCTGAAAATTATTTTTTTCCTCCTTCTTTTAAGCACAAAATCACAGTAGCAAGTAAAATTGCTACTGTTCACTGAGAGCTACGGTAGGTGGTGCTTTCCCTGTGTTACGCTTGCGATTGATGAGGCTTCGCGAGGTTAAGTCCTTCCCCAAATCAGGACTCCACCGAGGCCTAGCTGACTCCGAAGTCCACACTTGTAAGCCCTGTACATACAGCCTGTGGGATAACAGGCTTCGAAAATTCCTCGCCGTGTCACCTCTGGAGCTTTATATGCTCCCACCGGGGAAGGGGAAGCTTCAGGGGATGAGCGATGGCCCCTGGGGACACAGACAGAAAAATGTGTCAGTTCGCAGGCCTGTGAGGCCGTTTGCTAGATCTCGGAAAGACAGGCGGGCGAGCGAGCGAGCGAGCGAGCGATCGCTCTCCGGAGGGGAGCGTGTCCTGGCTGGGAGGGGAGCGGCCCGCGTCTAACCTGCCCAACCCGGTGGTCCTTCTAGTCGAAGATCCATGCCGCCCGCAGCCTGAGCGAAATCGCCATCGACCTGACGGAGACGGGGACGCTGAAGACGTCGAAGCTGGCCAGCATGGGCAGCAAGGGCAAGATCATCAGCGGCAGCAGCGGCAGCCTGCTGTCCTCAGGTGGGTGGCGGCCCCCGGGGGCTGGGGCGCTCCGAGGGGGCAGGGCGGAGCCGCTGGCTCTCTCGTCCTGAGCAAGGTTTGCGGCCCAGCGGGGGTCCGAGGAAACGGCCGACAGTATCACCGCGTGGAAGCAGGGGCGGGGGAGAAGCGTCAGTAGAACCTCCCGGTGTGGGAAGGCCACCTAAGTGCCTTCGAGCGGCCTCCAGAGCCTTCCCAGTGCTGGTGGCTGAGCGGCAGGAATGCCGGCTCCAAGGACGCACGGCGCGGCGCGGGCTGCCTGTGTGCCACTCAAGGAGGATTATGCGAGGAGGGGCTGAAGGTCAGGCTCGTGGTGCTTGCTGAGTGACCTACATTCTGTTCCCAGGGGGACTTCTCGAGGCTTTCCAAAGTACAGAACCCCCTTGATCGTTTGGAAAGGAGAGACCTGTCGCGGAGTGCGCTTTGAAAGGGAGGCTCAGGGGATCTGGTTGCCGTCTGTTTCTGCGGGGGGCCCCGGGCCAGTCATTTGTCTTGAGGTGTTGGGAGGGGCAGAAATGCCCCGAGGTTTGAGATGGGGCTGGACTTCAGGAGGAGGGATGCCATTGGCTGGAGTGACAGGAAGGGTGGCGGTTTTGAGTTGGGCAGGGAGGGAGAGGGAGGCAAAAATTGTCTGGAAATGTTAGAAAAGTACAACACAGTTCACTCCCCAGGCCACGTGGTCAAGGCCTGATTATTCTTGGAGCCAGTACACACTTCCTTGCCTCTGAGCCAGAGAGTAAAGCAGGAAGTCTTTGCCCTACCTCATCTTCCAGGGTCAGCTCTGTACACGTGGTGACTGCAGACGGTAACAAAATAAAATAAAGGAAAAAGACAGGAGGGGGTGGGGAAAGCCGAAAGCTGCCTAGTTAGCTTCTGGGCTGGTGGAGTCCAATCACAGCCAGGGAAAACCCTCAGACCTGAAGGGCGAGGGTGAAGATGGACAGGCCTTTCTAAGGTCCTGGGAGGACCCAGGTCATGTGTGCACAGGCCAGGCGTTTTATAAAACCTGTGAACGTAATACATTCTTTTTCTTAAATGGAGCCACCAAAATTATGTAGGTTTCAGGCTCCACAAAGTCGTTTCTGCCTCTGCCAGATCACCGTTAAGGTTCACCGTAAACCTCTCGCTGTCCTGGGTCCTTAGAAAGTTTCCATCAATACAATGGGCCAAGTAATCATTGTTTCTGAGGCTTAGAGGTTTACAGTGAAGACCGTGGACAGTGCTGTAGTAAAGAGAACGCCATACAAAGTCTAAGACCCCTGCCTCGAATTCCAGCCACTTCCTATCGCCTGCAGAATGATGAAGGGCAGGGCCAGAGTCAGCCGTGGGATTGTCCCCTAGACATCCCTACCCCCCACTAAAGCCCAGAGTCTCAGATCTGAGCCTGGATTTAATCTGTCCGCTGTCCTCCTAATCCAGCCACAGATGAACCCACCTCTTCCTTCAGCCTCAGTGAGCAGTGCATCCCTGCCGTGGTTTCATATCCCCTTGGAAATCTATGTTCGTTCTGAATGTGGCACGTTATACCCAGGAGAATAGATTCTTCCAGCTCAGGGGTTCCCTGCCCTCCAAGTGCATCGGAACCCCTTGGAGGGTTCGTTCAAACTCAGATAGCTGGGCTCCGGCCCCGGAGTATCTGATCTGTAGGTCTGGGGTGAGCCTGGGAATTATCATTTCTAGCAAGTTCTGACAAGCTCTCCGGTGATGTTGATGCTGGTCTGGGGACCACACTTTGAGAGCCACTCTTCTTGCGAGGAACCTCGGTCTCCCCACTTTTACACCTGTGTCCTGGTCCATCTGCTCAGGCCCTTTGTCTCTGGCAGCCGCCAAGGGTACAAACGTAATAGCAGGTAGAGCGGAGGTGGTGAACAGGATCCCCAAAGCGTCTAACATGGAGCTGACATCATTCAACCATCAGAAATGAGATCCAGGGACTTCCCTGGCGGTCCAGTGGTTAAGACTCTGCACTTCCACTGCAGGGGGTGCGGGTTCGATCCCTGGTGCAGCAACTGGGATCCCCAGTTATTTTGGCGGCATGGCCAAAAAAAAAAAAGAAAGAAATTGAGATACCGAGATCCAGGCATCTTCAAGACTGGATAGCAATTCCTCTCTGTTACCGCCGACAGCTTGACATTAATAATCAATCCCGTGAGCTAGGAGATGAATCAAAAGAAAACTTTCCTGCTGAATCCACTCCCATACCTGATATATGCATCTTTATCTCAGGATATTAGAGCAATTTTTTCATGTCTGATAACTTAGTGACGAGGACCCCGGGCAAAGCTGTTTGGGCATCGATGGAGGTAGCCGAGGCCCCCTGCCTGCCCCACTTCCGCGGTGGCTCCATCCTTAGGACTGAGACCCTCAGCCTTTTGCCTGCCCGCCTTCTGTTGCTCAGCTAAGCAAGAGGAAAGCTGGGCAGACGGGGAAGGAGGTGGAGAGGTGTGAGCCGTGACCAGGCCAGGGAGCATTTCGAACTCAGCCCAGCCCTGCAAGTTAGATGCTGAAGAATGGTCCTTAACTGCTGAGGCTCCGTGGGAAGGTCTCCCCCACCTCTGGCTTAGGAAAGGCCACGGGTCAGTGGAAGGAGAGACCTTGCACAGGAAGTGTTCTATCAGTCAACTCGGGGAACTTCTAGGACCTGTCGATCTGGCCATCACTGCCAGGTCTGTGATTGCTGCCCCTCTGACTTTTCATGTGCAGGAGAAGATGCCTTCACCTGAGGCCTTGCAGTCCCACCTGGATGGGACGGTTTCCCATCCCCCACCAGACAGAAATCTAGGCTAGCCTCCCACCCATGCTTTTCATCCTTTAGTGCATCCTGCCTGACTGCGTGTGGGGAAGGCCTCCTAGTGATGGGCTCCCACAGAAGGAGAGGGCGTCGCTCTTTCGGGATGGCCTTGGTTTAAGCACTCTTTTTATGACACTTTCCAGACCCTATGATCTACCTCTCACTCAGGAAATAGGGTGCAAATAACCTAGTATCTTATTGGATCAATTATTGTCTGTCCTTCACCTACTGCCTTGTGCTAAGAAAAGATGGTGTCTGATACATAGTCCTGAAAAGCATTTTGAGAAACTGATCATCACTTGAGAATTCTTTTTGCTACCTCTAACCCTGTGCCTATCACTCAGTAGGTGTTCCGTACACGATTTTTTACATGATTTCCCCGTGACTCATTTATTTACTGACTGGAAATTTGTACCTTTTGACTCGCTTTACCTATTCCACCCACCCTCTCCCCTTGTCTCTGACACCTGCCAGTCTGTTCTTTTTATCTATGAGCTCAGGGTTTTTTGGTTTTAGTTCGTTTGTTTTTAGAGTCTATGTATCAGTGAGATCAAATGGTATTTGTCTTTCTCTGATATACTTCACTTAGCATAATGCCCTTGGGGTCCATTTATATCACAAATGGCAAGATTTCGGTTTTTTTTTATGGCTGAATAATATTCTGTTGTGTGTGTGTTATGGTTACAATTTCTTTATGCATTCATCCACTAGTGGACACTTAGATTGTTTCCAAGTCATGGCCATTGTGAATAATGCTGCTGTGAACATGAGGGTGCAGATATCTTTTCCAGTTACTGTTTCATTTCTTCAGATAAATACCCAGAAGTGAAATTGCTGGGTCATATGGTAGCTCTATCATTAGTTTTTTGAGGAACCTCCAGACTGTTTGACATAGTGACTGCACCAACTCGCATTCCCGCCATCAGGGTGTGAGGGTTCCCTTTTTTCCACATCCTCGCCAACAGTTGTTATGTTCTTTTTGATGATGGCCATTCTAACAGATGTGAGGTGATTTCCCGTTGTGGCTTTGATTTGCATTTCCCTGATGATTAATGATGTTGGGTATCTTTTCATGTACCTGTTGGCCATTTGTATGTCTTCTTTGGAAAATGTTCAGATCCTCTGCCCGTTTTTTAATTGGATCTGTTTTTTGTTGTTGAGTTGTATAAGTTCTTTATACTTTTTGGATATTGGTCCTTTATCAGATATATGACTTGCGAATCTTTTCTCCCATTCAGTAGGTTGCCTTTTCTTTGTGTTGATGGTTTCCTTTGTTGTGCAGAAGCTTTTTAGTTTGATGTAGTCCCATTTGCTTATTTTTACTTTTGGTGCCTCTACTTGTGGTGTCAGATTTTAAAAAATCATCACCAAGACTGATGTCAATGATACACGATTGTTAAAATTAAATTTTGAAGGATACTAGTAAGAATCCTGCATGTGCTGCATTTTAAGAGCCTTCTACATTCCCAGAGTGTGTGCCATCTCGGTCCTTGCCAAGACCGCTCATAAACCTGCCACTAACATTTTCCCTCAAATTGTACCGTATGGCTTTTGTCGTGATGGTATCAGACCTTCAAAGGTTAATCTTGTCAGATCAGGCCCCTCCTGCAAAGGCCATCCTTCCTCATTATCTTTCCTTTATCCTTCCACCCTTGTCTGTACCCAAATAGTGCCGTAACTGAGCCGTGTAACCACACTGTGATACTGCTACCGTATAAACATTTTTTCTAGCTCCCGAACTTCGCTAGGGGCTATGCGTAGCGTTTTAAAAGTTACAGCTTCTCTTCTCAAAGAGTTTGTGTACTATTTATTGAAGTAAAACAGAGATAAAATATTTCCAACTCTTAGTAACTTTGAAGGTGATTTTCGTATTTAACAAGGGTACATCATTACGAAGTAGTGGACTTCAGTCATTTTAAAGCTATCTGAGGTCTCAGATGCTAAAGAAATGAAGAAATGCTATTGACATCGTTAAAGAAGTCAGAAGTCCACAGTTATTATTGACCTGAGCCAGGGGCTAACATCTCGAAAAGAAAAGGTCTGCAGAGTTGAAATGATTTACTAGGGCTCGGGGCCAAGACCCTCTGAGTTCTTTGGTGGTAGTACCCAGGGCTGTCCCGTGGGAGACCTGTAGTCCTACTAGAGACCCTTAGAGATGCTGAGCCTTCTGAGCTGTGTCAGATTAAAAGGGATCAAGCCCTCACCTCCCAAAATTGCACTGCATGAGATTCAGACCCTAGGAAGGTTATGGAACCCGCGTCCCAAATCCATTCGTGAAGGGGCTCCGGCGGGCAGGCTTTGAAAGGAGGTGAGGACCCTTGTCCCAGAGCATCCCCTGGAGGAAGGGAGGTTGAGGCAGCTCAGGGCACAGCCCCCATTCCAGGCCAGCAGAGCCCCACCCCCACCCCCATCTTGGTCTCCTCACAAGCTCTGCACCTCTGGGTAACCAGCCAGCCTGTTGCCTGACCACTGCGGGGTGGGAGAGGCGGGGTGGTGACAAGCAGGGGACGTTGTAGTCACTGTGCCCTAGGAGAGCCTCCAGATTTTCCAGGGTTCAGATAGAGTTTGAGAGGACAACTGTGAATTCAAAACATTTGGTGATGGGGATGTTTTCGGAATTCAGAAAAAGCATCCAAAATCCTTTTTGTGGGAACTTTAAAGGGTTTATTCCTCTCTTTCTTACCCCCATTTCTTGAAATCTCAGAAACAAATGGGGAAGGGAAAAAACTGGAATGACAAAAGAAAAAACCAAACAACTGCATGCTGAACACGCATGGCCTTTCCATAGCTCCTCTGAAAGCGAGAAAAAGTGTCGGATTGTCCCAGCATTGCTTCTGGAATTTGCCATCCCAGAACAGTTCTGGTTGCAGTAGGAGGGTAGGGGCTCAGGGAGATGTGTTTTTGCTCTCAGCCGATTTAAAGAAAAACGGCACAGACTTGCTTAGAAGACACCCCGTGTTATGCAGGCCCATGTGGGTTGTGCGTTAACTGCCCCCAAACGAAAAAATGTTACTGCACATCCTTTCTTAGAGGAATAGAACAATGAGACTGACGCTGGCTTTTTGAGTGGAAATACAGGGCCAGAATCCACCCGCTGTCTCCAGAAACAAAATGGCATGTCGTGCCTATAAATAGGAATTGGGCTGTGGGATTAATGATACCACAGTTGAGTCATCTTCATTGTCAAGAGCAGGACTGCAAAGAATGTGGTGATGGATATTTGGTTAAAAAAAAAAAAAAAAAAAACCAAATATAACAAAACCCTGCAGTCTGCTGGGATCCCCCAGCTCTGTCTGACCCTTTCTGCTCTGGAGAAAAACATGTTGTACTGAGTGTAGGGCCTGCTCTGCCTGGGACCCATCCATGTCCATGACTCAACTCTTCACACGTTCGCCCCCTCTGAATGCCAGCACTTCCTGCCATTGTTGGGCAGTTTATTAATAACTAACATAATAATGAGGGTGCCAGCTGTCTGCCGTCTCCCCTTCCAGAGAACTGATCTGATAGGGGTCTGCCAACTTTATGGTCAGGGCTGTATTCAGCTTAAAATACACGGCCTGAAGTTGGTATCAATCCCATGATGTTTGGGGGCTTTTTTCTTCTTCTTTTCATCTTCATCCTTTTTTTTCTTTTTTTTTAAATATAGATTTTATTCCTACAGTTCAAATTTATTTCCTTTATGTTTTGCAATTACTTGATGTCAATTTTTTTTTAACTGGGGTATAGTTGTTTTACAATGTTGTATTAGTTTCTACTGTACAGCGAAGTGGAGTTCCCTGTGCTATATAGCAGCTTCTCATTAGTTACCTGTTTTATACATATTAGTGTATACATGTCAATCCCAATCTCCCAATTCATCCCACCACCCCCACCACCACTTTCCCCCCTTGGTGTCCATACATTTGTTCTCTACATCTGTGTCTCCACTTCTGCCCTGCAACCCAGTTCATCTATACCATTTTTCTAGATTCCACATATATGAGTTAATATACGATATTTGTTTTTCTCTTTCTGACTTAATTCACTCTGTATGACAGTCTCTGGATCCATCCACGTCTCTACAAATGACCCAATTCCGTTCCTTTTTATGGCTGAATAATATTCCATTGTATATGTGTACCACATCTTCTTTATCCATTCGTCTGTCGATGGAAGTTGGTCAGTTTTTTGCGGCCCAGCATGTGTGATCTTAGTTCCCCAAGCAGGGATCGAACCCACGCCCCCTGCATTAGAGGCATGGAGTCTTAACCACTGGACCGCCAGGGAAGTGCCATTTTCATCCTTTCTTTTTGGTTCTCATTCTACCTCTTCCCTCCGTTTCTCTCCAGCCTTTTAAAGGTTCCTTTATCCACTGCCTGTCTCTTCTTAAGTCTAATGATGCCCAGGCTTCCAGGCACCTTTAGTGTTGGTCCCAGGCTCAGTGCCCTGCAGATGGGCTTAGCCAGCAGCGCTGCCAGAGGGCTCGCCTTCTGCCAGGGTGTGTTTATACGGGACTGTGTAACCGGTGAGGGCTGCGAAATCTCTTTCTGTGGAATGGATGTTTCTGGCCATGGCTTGAGCAGGACAGGCCTGAGTCAAAATTGTGAGAAGACAGCACGGTTGTCCCTTTCTGCTCTCTCACTGGGGGTAAAAAAAAAAAACAAAAAAACCCTAATAAACCATTTATACTGATGTAGTTACACCCTCCCGTGTAAAGGAATATTTGCCTGCTGAAGAAAACCAGGGCAGAATGGTAATCTGTAACCTAAGTGAACGACTTTGATGGAATTTTAAGAACTGAAAAAGAAATATCACCATCCCCTCCCATAGCTTTTGCTCTCTTCCCATTTATGGAGACTAGCCTTCTCAATATTACAGTCGAATCATAGAATCTTGGAGCCAGAAGGATAAGCCCCCTTATTTCACAATATAAGGAATGGAAACTATATAAATGAACTCATAACAGTAGTTTCAACTAGGCAGTTTACCAGATGCTGCTAATTTTTTAAGTCATTGGTTCACTTCTCTCCCTCCCTCCCTCTCCCCCAACCCCGAGCATTTCTCTTTTTAATTATCTTTGTACCCTTCACCCTTTGGTGAAAATGCCACTGAGCACCTTTTTTTTTTTTTTTTCTGAGTCCCAGAGCCTCTTCGCTGCCACCAAATGGTGTTTATTTTCAAATTGCTCCCATTTCACTGCTCTTATACATGCACTGTTTTATTTTTAAAATACCCGACCCTAATGAAAAGTTCTCCAGGCGTGCACTTGTCATGTGAAAAAATCACATTTCATTCCCTGAGACGCTCTCCAGAGATCACACACAGTTATCCTGAAATCTGCCAGGTGGCTTTATTTCCCATGTTCTCTTAGGACATCTTTTCTGTAAGGAATTCATAATTGAGGATTTGTAAGGCAAATAAATATCTCTTCATCATAAAGGGTTCAGACCTTTTCCTTGTATTTATTCCTGGGGTGTCTGCCAAAACTTTTCCTTACAGCTTTTGTAGATCTGCTGGGAATATGCCTACTTTCTTTTCTTTTTTTTTTTCTTTTTTTTCATAAAAGTCTAAACAGATTGTCATTTCCTTCCCTTACTTTTAGGACAACAGACTTCTTTCTTCTTTGGGGTACTGTTTGTTTCAAATTTCCCCTGCTTTCAGAGAGGAAAGAACCCCTTCTGTCTCCTGAGATCAGCGGGGTTGGTCATCAGAATTCCATCTGTGTAAAAACAGATGAGCCCCGGTTCCCGACAATATTCTGTTTAAGAGGATACGTTCTCATATCCGGTGCAGCGTAGCCCAGAGTCTTTTGAAAGATTGGCGCACATTCTCCGTCTCAGCCCGATGAGGACATCCTTCCCCATGTCTGCCGGCTGGGAGGGGAGCTGCTGTTTGTGTGGGCCGGCCCTCCCCACGCATCCTGCCCCAGGGCACCAGCTGCCCACCCGGGGACACCTGGAGTTCCCTAGCTGGAGCACAAGGAAGTCCGAGAGGCAGTTTCTCCAGAGGTGGCAGGAATCTCTCCGTCCAGCAACAGCCCTAGCGTCCGGGAGTTCACTCGGGAGATTTCCAAATACCCCCTGAAAGTGCCTTTCTGAACTTCAGTGCATCATTCAGACACTCCCGGCTGTGTTTGGATTGGAATCGTCTTCTTTGGGGTCAGACCTTTTTCTCCTCCTCTCAGCCAGCTGAGGAGTGACCTATTTCTATAAAGGATGTGGATTGGAAAATGATCATCAGATAGCCAAAAGCAAAAGACATGTTCAATCAGGGCTCATTCAGAGAGATGTTGACTGAGCAGTAAGCAGGAGGAAAAGCTTTCCAGAGAGCTCATCTGATGCTGACCCTCCCGGCACTGGACCACAGGGCGACTCAGCCTCAGACCTCGTCAGCCCCGCAGGTTCATTGCCTAATTGGCCTGGGATGCGGCAGCTGCCGCCTCTGCCCGTCAAGTGCGCGGCTCACGTCCTCCTTCCTCCCACTGGACAGCTTTTCACGGCTGGACGCGAGGCTCTCTGAGGGCTGGACCCACGTCCAATTCCCTGTCTCCCCCTCCCCACCTTGAACACAGAAGGTGCTTCAGAGACTTCTGTGGCTTCCTTGGCGCATTTGAAGGACCCGCGGGCCCCTCCTTTCTGCCTACGTGTTCCTCCGCGCGGTCCTGCAGAAAGGGTCTAGGCTGGAGAGGCAGGTAGGCTGGCACACGAACCGTGTTTATTACAGCCAGACCCAGTTCCTGCCCTCATGGTGCTTCCATTCTAGGGATGCAGCAGACCAAACCGCCAAGTTGGAATCCCAGCTGTGCCTAACATCCCAATGACCTCTTCTATGAAAATGGGGATAATGTTTCTGTGAGGATGAAATGAAGTAGAACGTGTGGGAAGCTCCTATCGAGAGTTCTGTAAAAATCCCCTCCCTTCCCTTCTTCTCCCGAGTTCCCTGTATGTGCACCTTCCACCAGCCTTCCAGCTTCTTGCCTAGTCACTGTTCTTCCTCTTTTACATCATGAATTGATGGTGCCAGCTCCTAACAAAGGCCAGGGGACACTCCTGAATACAAATAGCTACAAATACTCACGTAGTGCCTATTACGTTCTGTTCTAAGCATCTTGCAAGCCCATGCAAATCAATTTCATTGGATTCTCCCAACTTTTGAAGAAGTCCTGCTTTTTAAACTTGTTTATTTATTTGTTTATTTTTGGCTGCGTTGGGTCTTCGTTGCTGCACACGGGCTTTCTCTAGTTGCGGCGAGCCGGGGCTACTCTTCGTTGCGGTGCGCGGGCTTCTCGTTGCGGTGGCTTCTTTTGTTGCGGAGCACGGGCTCTAGGCGCGTGGGCTTCAGTAGTTGCAGCACGTGGGCTCAGTAGTTGTGGCACATGGGCTTAGTTGCTCCGCAGCATGTGGGATCTTCCCGGACCAGGGCTCGAACCCGTGCCCCCTGCATTGGCAGGTGGATTCTTAACCACTGAACCACCAGGGAAACCCAGAAGTCCTGTTTTCGTTCCCATATGAGAAGGGAGGTAACAGATTTAGAGCGGTCATGTGACATTGCCGAGTCCTCACAACTAGTATGGCACAGAGTTGGGACACAAGTCCTGACTTGTTAGCTCTAAACTACTAGATGGTAGACTTCTGTCTCCGGAAGCTGCCAGACCAGTTGACATTTCCCGAGGTGTATTCACATCACTCTTTCCTACAAACTTGGTGCTACTTGAAAGTTTGACCACCACCAACAACAAAGTGTTTATTCGCTACTCAGATCTTTCAAAAGCATTCAGATTACTCCTGTTTTTCCTTGGGTTCGTGCACCAGTTAATTATGCTTGGACAGTCCTTTCTGACTAGCGCTTGGCTACTGCTCTGTCACTCTCTACGTTTTGAAATCTCACTCTTCTGGCTCCGGTAGAGAGCATCCATCTGTCTTCGTACTTCATTAATCCCGAACAAAGCTCAGATTAAACTCTTACTTAGTATTCAGGTTTACAGATAATTTGCTTTGGCCTGTTGATAAGATGCAGAGGTCAGTCCTTTAGGTGCTGGTTGATAATTAGACATTTCCTTTTGATTTGAAGCAAACTATAGCAATAGCTGGGAGAAGGACCAGAGTTGGAGGGATGCTTGTCTGTTCTGGAGGCGGAGATGGGAAAGAAAAGAAGAGAAAGATGGCACCGTATGTAAGGGTCCTTTTGTAAAAATTGCAAAAATGACTGCTAAGAGGTGAGGGGAACTGCCTCAGTAAGCTGTTTATTTCAGTACTAGATTCTTCGAGTTTGGAGGAATCTTGGGGGTTAGTTAATTGGTCATTTTCTAGTTGGGGACATCATGGCTCTGAGAGGTTAACAACCCGAGATCTGACGCCAATTAACAACTGACGTGTTGGAAATCCAGGTGTCTTTTATCCTTCACTGCTCCTCTAAAAGATAGCGGATTTCCATCTTGTTAATTTCTAAGGGGCTAAACGTATAACCTTGGAGTGGGGTTGCCTGTGAAAAGGCACGTGTGTGTTCATGTAACCGGAAATGGACAAATCATCGTAACTGAGGGCTTCTATACCATTCGTCAAGTGTAGGTGCTGACTGGAAATTATTTCTGTGTCTAGAATCATTTTAGATGTGCTCACAAACCTTTAGTTTGCAAGACTCTCGTTGCCCTGTGCCCCTGAGGCTCTTCTGACGGCGTTTCTCCCTGGATTCACTCTGTTCTGCCACTTGAGAGGATGAAGAGTGACTCTCTGCCTCTCTGGCTGGCCTTCCTTTTAGATGTCACGCGTGCCATTCAGGGGGCGTCTAGAGGGTGAGAACATCAGCATCTCGGAGCACCTGGGGCTTCTCCTTCTAATGCTCTTGGTTTCCGTCAGTGCTTTGTGCTGTTGGTGTTGCCATCTTGTCCCTGGGCACTCAGCTGCCGCCCCCCAGGGTTGCCACGTTGGCCTGGTTGCAGGTAACACCCCGACGGCTTCAGATACGACAAGCTCCAAGAGAGAGCAGCTCTAAGAACTCAGCACGCTTGCCCAGACGGTGCATTTCCTTTACAGAAACAGAGGCACCGGGAACCTCTTTTTCAAATGCATTGTGACCAGAACCCCACGGCAGAGCCGCCCTAGCTTGAGGGTGGAGTGGGGGGCCCAGAGCCTGCCGAACCCCTCGACTCTGTCCCAGCCTCATCCACAGGTGCACCAAAGGCATAAATGCAAACCCAGGGGCTCAAGAAACGAAATTTGAAAACAGTGCCTAGACCTCTGTTGCTCCTTCTAAAGATGAGCTTTGGAGCCCAAGCGGTAGCTGCGTTGTACAGAGCTTCTCTTCTTTGGCAAATGGCCCCTTGAGTAATGGCGAGGAAGTCATTTCAATCATTTCTCTCTTTCTAATTCTAGCCGGTATGTCCCCGTGTGGGTGTGTGCACTCACTCCAGTTAGGTCTACCCTACGGGGGGTTTACCTGTCCCAGGCACAAGCTAAATGCCGAATGTACGTGATCTCATTAGTCTTTACAGCACATTGAGGAGGGCAGGTCACTTGTCCAAGGTCACCCGTCTAGTAAGCGGTTTAGAGTGCATTAAAACCAGATCGTTTTACCCTTCACCCGCCATCCAGGTTAGATGAAAATGGAACTCTGCGTGTCTAGGCCAGGCCAACTCACTTACTTTGCAAAGACTTAACTTGGTACCTGGCACCATATTCCTCGTGAAGCAACTTCAAGAATAAAGGTGTGGGGCTTCCCTGGTGGCGCAGTGGTTGAGAGTCCACCTGCCGATGCAGGGGACACGGGTTCGTGCCCCGGTCCGGGAGGATCCCACATGCCGCGGAGCGGCTGGGCCCGTGAGCCATGGCCGCTGAGCCTGTGCGTCCGGAGCCTGTGCTCCGCAACGGGAGAGGCCACAACAGTGAGAGCCCCGCGTACAGCAAAAAAAAAAAAAAGGAATAAAGGTGTGAAGCAGAGCCAGCCAGCATTAGTGGTGCCAGATACGGAGAAGGCCTCTTGAGCCATCACTCTGTCTTATATGGGTTTGGTATTTAGGCTAATTATTATAAGTAATCATAATTTAGGGAGTGCTAACGAGCTCAAGACCAAAGCTTAACTAATCCATAACTAGAGATCAGATCATCCAAAAATTCTGGTCTTTACCACCCAGAGTTTAATGTTGTGATTTTTGCCATTCTTGAATAGAGTTCATTCTTAGATTTGACTTCATAAATCACCATCTCCAATTGAGAGGTTAGGCAGGGGTGAGAAGGAAAACAATGAATTTTTCATTTGTGCTAGAAATCCTTTCATCTTCTTGGACCCAAGTTTCCCCAGGTCTGTTTTTCAAATCTAAAGTCTGACTTCCTTCCAGTATTATTTTACCTTCTTATTAATTCTTTCGATGATGGAATAACAGAGCGTAGCTCGTCAAATTTTCCTGCGTCTTCACCTGTGACTGTGACTCAGGGAACAAGATTAAGATTCAAAATGATTTAGCTGTGTTACCTTAGATGAATGTGGACTGGAGATAGTTCAGGACTAATAAGCTCAGGGTAATTGACATGGGGGTAGAAAACCTGAAGCATTTCAAAAAGGGGAGCCTGCAATAATGTCCAACCACGTGTCACATGAGTATGACACCATGTGGATTTAGTATGAGAACGATGAGGTAATGGAGGCTTCGTGAGGGTCAAGCTTTCGTTTGAGTTTGCTGTTGAATTTGGAAACATGCGATTGAAGCAGGATGAAATCCAGGAAAGAGCTACAGAAATGATTAAAAGTTTGGAAGGTCGATTCTATAAAGAAACAACCTACAGGTACTAGATGTCTTTACGGAGATGAGATACAACTTAATTATAGCATCCAACCATACGATTGACAACATTTATTTGTTTGTTTATTCAAGCTAATATTTATTAGCTACTGTGGAGGCATAAACATGGTACATTCCCGCAGTGATGGAGAGTCTCTATTTCAAACTAGAATGAGTCAAAATGTATTGTACCTAAACACTGAGAATTCTTGAAGATTAGGGTTATGAGAACTTAGGTGCCTGGTAATTGAGGGAATATGGGGATTCCTGCTCAGAGCCTAAATAAGAGACAAATCTTATATTTATGGGGATGATTTGAGCATCACAGGGTTGCTGTTGTTGTTGTTTTAAATATTACTCATTTATTTATTTGGCTGCACCAGGTCTTAGTTGCGGCGTGCGGGAACTTTGTTGCCACCTGGGGGATCTTCGTTGCAGCATACGAGCTCTTTAGCTGTGGCATGCGGGATCTAGTTCCCTGACCAGGGATCGAACCCCAACCCCCTACGTTGGGAACGCGGAGTCTTAACCACTGGAGCACCAGGGAAGTCCCCATCACAGAGTTTTTGATACCAAAGCATAGAAGTCCTTTCTAGTCTTGTGATTCTGAGACGCCTTCTTTAACCACTGGAAGAAACAGAACAGTCGACTCTGGCAATTCTGACTGGATCATTGTCAAATCTGTCATTCATTCACTGAATTGTCCCGAAATGTTTCCTAAGGAAATACCATTCCTACCCCTCCCTCCAACAAATCCCGCTAGAATTTTTACTGGTGTTGCAATGATTCTCTGATTTAGTTCCTGAAGAATTGACATCATTACAACGTCTGGCTTCCAATCCATGACCAGACTACATCTCTGTCTTGTTTGAGGTCTTTCGTTTTTCTCAGCAGAGTATTATACTTTTCATTGTAGAGATCTTGTCCATCTTCCATTAGATGAATACCTAAGTATTCGATGTCATCTGATGCTGTTGCAGATGGCATGATGTGAGCCCTTTGAAGGCACACCCAGTAATGCCCATCCATTTCTAAGACTCCCACTCTCCATGGACACGAGAAGCAAGCAATAATCAGCTTTTCCTTTCTCAGGGAGTCAAGGCGCCTTGTCTAGCCATCCAGGTAGAAAAGGCATCATAGCTTCACTGCAGGAAACCTATTTCAGAATGTAAACACTGCAGCCCAGAAATGATTCTCTGGTCTACCCTAAATCTCTCCAGTTGGCATTTCAGCATATTTTCCTTTTGTTCGGTTTACAGTTTGCCTTCCACAAAGGTTTCCTATCTAGCAGTCTGCTATTTGAGTCATCAAGCAGATAGTGCTGTGCTGCATATAAAAATATGTATAACTTTTATTAGGAGGGAATTTGCTCATGACACAGTCTCGAGTTCAAAAACTACAATACAAATTTAATGTTATTTTTAAAATATATGTGCTTAGGTAAAAGGGCTGAAAGAAAATGCAAGACAGTGGTTATCTCTGGGTGACTAGCTTATGGATTCTTTTCATACATGTCTACGTTTTCAAAATTTTTATAAACATGCGTTATCTTTGTACTAAGCAAAAATAAGCGTTTTTAAATAGAAAAAATTAAAACTTTGTATTAAAATGGCTGGCTTAAACTTGACTTTCCCCTTCATGGTATAAAAAGTCTATTAAAATTTGCTAGTGAAATTAAAATGGGTGTGTGACATATCTTAAGCTAATCAAAGAAGAGGCGTGTAAATTTCCCCGCCTGTCCTTCTGACCAGCTGTAAATTACCCAAGTGCTGAGAATCCGCTCCTCACGCTTGGAGCTCTGAGCACCTGTTTTATTTCACACTCTCTTGATTCCTGGGGTAAATCCCACAGTCACAGCGTGGGCTCCGGTTCAGTTCCTTTGTGGTCCAGATGTGCGTCCCCTTGTCAGCTGGCCTAGTAACCCCCCTGTTAATTGACAGGTTCTCAGGAATCAGATAGCTCGCAGTCGGCCAAGAAAGACATGCTGGCAGCCTTGAAATCCAGGCAGGAAGCTCTGGAGGAAACGCTTCGCCAGCGGCTGGAAGAGCTGAAGAGACTCTGCCTCCGAGAAGCCGTAAGCATCACTGGTTCGTCCTGTGGGACTCTGTGTTGTCTGTGCCCTCGTCTGTCTTCACGTATTTATAAAAGGCAAGGGTAGGCGTCATAAAGGGCATAAGAGGGAAGCCAGCCCTCTTCTGTTGACGACCCCCAGCCCCCGGGATAAGCCCCGTCAGAAACAGGAGTCTTGGACCATAATGGAAACACTCTGACAGCAGTGAAAGTGGGTCCTGGCAGAATCCCAAAAGGGACCCCACTAGGGGCCAAATGACAAGTAGTGATAACAGTCGTAATAACAATGGTAAACAGCAACATTTGCATGGTGCCCCGTAGTTTATAAAGCATTTCCTCATATGATAGTTCCCACGCTGCATGGAATGGTTTGCCAGCTTCCTAAGATCTTGTGCCCGAGTTTATCCTTGTGGCGGCTCTTGTTTCTCTTGAGTGTATTTCAGATTTATCTTTTAGTGAGGAGTACCTTTGGGAATCAACAAGGAAATCAGGATTTCACTTGATATAAAATCCCCTTCAAAACTCATGATCTGGTGAATCTTTCACTTTTTTTTTTTTTGGCAGATGATGCATTTTTTCCTTTAGCTGTTGTTTGTTTGTTTGTTTTGTTTTTACAGTAGGTCCTTCTTTTCTGTTTAAATATAGCAGTGTGTATATTTCAATCCAAACTCCCAATCTATCCCCCCCACCTTTCCCCCTGGTAACCATAAGTCCATTCTCTAAGTCTGTGTGTGTCTGTTTCTGTTTTGTAAATAAGTTCATTTGTATTATTTTTTTTAGATTCCTCATATAAGCGATATATGATATTTGTCTTTCTCTGCCTGACTTATTTCACTCAGTATGACAATCTCCAGGTCCATCCATGTTGCTGCAAATGGCATTATTTCATTCTTTTTAATGGCTGAGTAATATTCCATTGTATACATGTACCACATCTTCTTTATCCATTTATCTGTCGATGGACATTTAGGTTGCTTCCATGTCCTGGCTATTGTAAATAATGCTGCAGTGAACATTGGGGTGCATGTATACTTTTGAACCAAGTTTTTCTCCAGATATATGCCCAAGAGTGGGATTGCTAGATTGTATGGTAATTCTATTTTTATTTTTTTAAGGAACCTGAGTACTGTTCTCCACAGTAGCTGTACCAATTTACATTCCCACCAACAGTAGGAATTACATGCTCCACACCCTCTCCAGCATTTATTGTTTGTAGATTTTTTGATGATGGCCATCCTGACTGGTGTGAGATGATATCTCATTGTAGTTTTTTAATATAAATTTATTTATTTATTTATTTATTTTTGGCTGTGTTGGGTCTTCGTTGCTGCCTGTGGGCTTTCTCTAGTTGCAGTGAGCGGGGGCTACTCTTCATGGCGGTGCTTGTGCTTCTCATTGCAGTGGTTTCTTTTGTTGCGGAGCACAGGCTCTAGGCATGTGGGCTTCAGTAGTTGTGGCGTGTGGGCCCAGTAGTTCTGGCTCATGGGCCCTAGAGCTCACAGGCTTCAGTAGTTGTGGCTCACGGGCCCTAGAGCTCACAGGCTTCAGTAGTTGTGGCTCACGGGCCCTAGAGCTCACAGGCTTCAGTAGTTGTAGCTCACGGGCCCTAGAGCTCACAGGCTTCAGTAGCTGTGGTGCACGGGCTTAGTTGCTCCGCGGCACGTGGGATTGTCCCAGACCAGGGATCGAACCCGTGTCCCCTGTATTGGCAGGCAGATTCTTAACCACTGCACCACCAGGGAAGTCCCTCTCGTAGTTCTGCTTTGCATTTCTCTCTGCGATGTTGAGTGTCTTTTCGTGTGCTTTTTGGCCATCTGTATGTCTTCTTTGGAGAAATGTCTGTTTAGGTGTTCTGCCCATTTTTTGATTGGATCGTTTGTTTTTTGGATATTGGGCCACACGAGCTATTTGTAAATGAAATCCTAGCCTAGTCATCTAAAAAAATCTTTTAATTTTAGGCAAAGCAATGCTTCCTCAAGTGTATATATACACAAGGCTCATGTCTCATTGGGATTTAGAGACTGTGGCAGGTCACTGTCTCTATTTATTTGAGCCTCTGTTTCCACCACCTTCTACTTATTCCACAGCTCCTTGTTGTCATGTTTGAAGACTTGATTTTTTAATGCATCTCGCGTTATTGTGCGTACGTGTATATGCACACACGTGTGCGTGTGCTTGCACACACACACTATGGGGTGGGAGCCCTCAGGAGAGAGAGTGTTCGGTATATAACATTACAAGGAGCTCTGTTGGTCAACAGTTCAGAAAGGGAAGCGGAAAGAGCTTCCCAAACTAAGTTGAAGAGCCCTACTCCCCTCCCCCCCAGTCCTAACGCCTTGCCCCAGGAAGAATGAAACAAGGGGCCACAGAATGAGACCATATTACAGTTCAATTTGGCTTAATTATGCTCTGGATTGATTCAAACCGGAGCCGCTCAAAGCAGACCCACATTAGCGCAAATCCTTTGCAAATCTTGGGGAAGCAGTTGTCCCGGGTGGGGGATGTGCTCTGAGATACTGTTAATATCAGCAGTCTTTTTGTAAAGAATACGCTGGAAGGATTGAGAAAACATGGGTGTGGGTGCCTGCATTTAACAATTTGTCAAGCCTTGTTGTGTTTTTAATAAAGGCAGCATCCCTAAACCCAGCAGGGAATCAGCATGACAAAACTGGCGGAACATGTCCGGGCAAGGTTAACACGTCTAGTGAAGGTCTCTGTGCCTCAAAGCTCCTGCTTCTTACTATGTGGACACAGAAAACAGAACTTGAGCAGCAGAAGGAACTTCACTCCTCTGAGGTTAGGGGACAGGAGAACTTCTGTCCTGACTCTGTCCTGCTCTTTCTGTGTCACACACCCCCCCCCCACCTAAGGGTATCCAGCAGTACTTTTTGTCCCCTGGGGTGTGGGGCAGCCAGAAGGAAGTGCTGTGGGAGCGACTGGCAAAATATAACCAACATAAGAAGAGAAAGGGAACCAGGCCGAGCCCTCCCCAAGAGTGTGTTAAATTCCTCCTTCCCTAGGCGGCTCTCGTTACACATGTCAGATTAAATATGGAGAATCAAGGCCTGGACTCAAATACCTCCAAGCAGATGGTGGAAAATCAGTAGCTTCATTTTTGAAAAAGATATTTTGTTTTAAAACCACAGACTCTTTTTTTTCTTCTTTTTCTTCTTTAAAGTTTTATTTCATTATTCTAGGGAGGCCTGGTACTCTTGCTGGGACAATACAGATTCTCAATTTGCAGTAATTACTAATACAGCTGTTCAAATTTTTCTTTTACTTTGTAGTAGCTTAAATTCACAAACTTAGAGACAGCATTTAAATTTTTCATAGATTTAAAAAAATTTTTATTTTATATTAGACTATAGTTGATTTGCAATGTTGTGTTAGAAAACCACAGGCTCTTTAGAGTTATAAATCAACGGCCATTTTAACAACTTTCCCCTCCTTTTTATAAGTTTCAAAGTAAAAACGAAAGTCCTAATAGTATAAAGTCCTCAATACGTTATTTATAGGCAGACTTTTAGGGAAGCAAATAAAATGTTGCAGAATAAACACACAACTACTTGGGAGACATTTGAACCACGTTTAGAAAAAGAGGAAAAAAAACAGGGACGAAAACTGCAGAGCAGTTCATACTCAAAGAGTTGGCCACTGTGCTCTGAAATGCTTGCAATGAGGAATAAAAATCCAAGAGGTCTTTTCCCAGTGGCCTGAACCCAGGAGGAAAGAGGCCTAGGATCACAGTGCAAGTGGGTGTGCTTGTACATGCCGGGTGTACCCCCCCACACACACATGCCCCAGTGTGTACAGACACACACACCAATGTGTACACACAGCAGTGGCACAGAGAAGCCATGTCACTCCTCCTGTTAGAAGGTCAGACTGCCCGTGGAATCTGATGATCAGAGCTTTGCTGCCCTTACGAGGCTGCCCGGCACAGAAGCTTCGTTCTGCATTGGTGATGGATGTTCCCGAGAAGAGCCTGCCTTGGGTCTTTGTGCTACATCTGTGTTGATTTGGGACTAGAGACCAGGGCTGGGCTCTGCCTGGAAGGGCCACCGGTCCCTTGGAAGCAGGCAGTGGGTCTCCCAGGGTTTTCTGGTCCCTGGAAGTGACTCCTTGCATTGGACGCCTGGGCTCTACCACGTGGATTAGCTGCTGACTCAGATTTTCTCTGTTGAGCCCAGACGTAAGCTGCTCATATAGAGCCTAATTCTAACGCTGAGTCATCCCACAGACCTTTCAGCAACTGCCCGGGACCATCGTCACCACGGTGGCCTGTCAAGTAAATTTACCGTCGTTATACTCACAGCAGTTAGATTTCCAGAGCCCCGAACGCACATACACCAGATTTTTTTTAAGTGGCCTTGTCAGTAATATGGATTATATTTTGTTTCCGCTGAAACTCGTATTTGTACACATTTAATGTCTCTTCAACTCAGCCTGTTCCCTGAGCATCTGGCCAGAGTAGAATAATTATTACTCATTCTCAGTTTCTAGATTATATTATAATGCCCTTTTCTGGAATTTGCCATATAGATACCACGCTTCCTGAGAAAACTCATTTGAAAGACCCATTTTAAACTCAGATATTTGGTGTAGTGAAATAAGCACAGAGTTTGGAGCCGGAAAGACCAGAGATCTCACGTTGCCTCTGCTCTTACTGGCTGTGTGGCCTCAACAGGTTCGTGGTAGACATGCCAGACACGTGTGAACTTAACAAGTGAATGAAATTTGGGTTTTTATGATGAAAATCAGTAGCGATTTTATTGACCCGACAGGAATTTACTTTGGGGAAAATCTTTTCCAAGTGCCTCTGTTCTGGAAAGGAAGGACTATATTCTCCTACGTTTTTGGAGAAATGAAATTGTATTGTGTAAGATTATGGTTTCGAATCTGTGCATTGAATCTGTGCTTTGAAGTGTGTGTGTATGTCCTAGAAGCCAGTCGTGTACCCCACTCTGACTCTTTGTCCCCTCGTGCTGTCACACTTCTGCAGGAGCTGACGGGAAAACTGCCCGTGGAGTATCCCCTGGATCCAGGAGAGGAGCCACCCATTGTTCGAAGAAGAATCGGGACAGCCTTCAAACTGGACGAGCAGAAAATCCTGCCCAAAGGAGAGGTACGTGCTTCTCTCTGTGGCGGAGTTCTCTTACACCCGCCTCACTTTCCCGTTTGTGAGGGCGCCTCGGGATTCTATAAGGATGTTTCGGGGTTCTGTGAGGATGTTTCGGGGTTCTACGAGGATGTTTCGGGATCCTACGAGGATGTTTCGGGGTTCTGTGAGGATGTTTCGGGGTTCTACGAGGATGTTTCAGGATCCTATGAGGATGTTTCGGGGTTCTACGAGGATGTTTCGGGGTTCTACGAGGATGTTTCGGGGTTCTGTGAGGCTGTTTCGGGGTTCTACAAGGATGTTTCGGGGTTCTACGAGGATGTTTCGGGATCCTATGAGGGTGTTTCGGGGTTCTACGAGGATGTTTCGGGGTTCTGTGAGGATGTTTCGGGGTTCTACGAGGATGTTTCGGGATTCTACGAGGATGTTTCGGGGTTCTGTGAGAATGTTTCGGGGTTCTATGAGGATGTTTCCATTCTACCGGATGCCATTTCCTCTCTCCTGAGTTGCTCTCCTTTTACCTTAAGTTCGCTGCTTGGTCAGTATGTGGCCCCCATCGGTTGGATTGGCCACCTTGCGTTAATTTGTGAGCATTTTGATTTCTGTGGCGGCTGTGTGTCTACGTCAACAGGCCTGTCGCAAGCAGCAAAGTTAATGGGAGAAGAGGCTATCACACTCACGTGTTCTTCTCCCAGCTCTTTGTCACGGAGAGCCAAGCGTACCGTCTGATCTATGACAGAAAACGACCAAAGAAGAAAGAACACTGAGGGCACGCCAGCAGGTGCAGAGATGCCGCTGGCTGGGGAAAGACCGTCGGGCCTGGCCTCGGTGGTCCTAACCCCACCCGGCTGCTAAAATCACTGCCCAAGCCTGAGAAAGATGCTACGCCTTCCCAAAGCACCCCTCACTTTACCCTCTTTGGACTAAACCTCGGTGGGGGCCGGGACTGGAGAGTTCAGATCTGGGGGCAGGGGAGTCTTGGGTCTCCAGTTGGTTAATAAGTGATCCAGTCTCCAACCGAGAGAAATTCAAGGCCAGGCACACCTCATGCCCTGGGGGCACGTCCAGGAAATGTCTTTCCAAATTTATTCCAAATACAGTTACTCATTACGATGCTGTCGAGCAGAGGGCTTAAAAGGGCAGGAATCGAAGCCAGTGGAGACAGGAGTTCTGTGCGTATGTAGCCTTTTTATAAAGTGAGAGGAACCGATGTTCTCACATGACACGTGCAGTGGGTGAGCAGGCGGCCGAGTCGAGAGGGGAACACATGTGCCCTGGAGACAGCGGAAGGGGTGGCTCGGTCTCCTGAGATCTGTGATAGCAGGTCCCCATCCCCGGGTGCTGGGAGCACTGTTGGACGCGCCAGAATGCTTCACCCAGCTCTGGAGGCGCTTTTCCTCTTCTGTAAAATGAAGTTCGGTACCCTTATTTCTCTGGCTGTCGCTGGGATTAAGAGAGCCAGTGGACGGAAAATATTCAACTCGGTGCTGACACCTGCTGGACGCTCAGTAAACATGAGGAGGTGTTGGAGAAGGCGTGCTGGGCTGGGGCTGGGGCTGGGACTTTACCGGGGTCAGAACTGGGGTGCAGGCCGGTGGGACTTAGGAAACCATCTGGTGGAGTGTTTTTCAAATCCAGCTGTCATCCGAATTGCCTGGAAACTTCCAGTCCTCTTGTGCTGGGCAGACACCTGCACTAAAGGATCCGGGGGAGAACCCCCATGTATGAGCGCACCCGCCTGCACCCCGTTGTTCTTCCCAAGGTCCCATCACACCTACTCGTGGTGCCTCCTTCACACTTTCCAGTAAAAGATGACTTACACTCCCTGAGAATCCCACTGCATCCCTTTCTCCTCACCTGTCCCTGATGACTTAACACTCCCTGAGAATCCCACTGCATCCCTCTCTCCTCACCTGTCCCTGCAGACACCGCTGGGAAATGCCTGTTTCTCCTCGGGATGCCCTTGACGTCCTTGTTCACACGGCAGGCAGCCATCTGCGCAGACGGGCTGCCAGCCTTGTCCTTGGCTCGGTTTAAGTAGCAAGAGTTTGTCCTGGGCTCCCACAAAACCCCGGGTCGGTGTCTTGGGCCAGGGCTGCCCTGACAGCCCGCGAGCAGCTGCGAGGCTTTGTCCTTGGTGACTTGTTTGTCTCAAGGCTCCGGGCAGGAATCCACCTCGTCACTCTTTTCCAGGGAAGAAACGCAGCGGGCATTTGCAGGAGCTGGGGAGTTTATTAGACCCTTAAAGTTAATAATAGTTCCTTTAATGCTCACCTTCCACTCTCACCCCTGGGCCCCCTCCCTTCAGTGCTCAAGAGGAGGTGAAGTCCAGCTCAGAGTTTTGTACCTGACGGAGGCACCCAGCCTGGCACGTGGGGCTGAGAGGCGAGGCTGTTGTATCGGCCTGTAATTCGGAAGGTCTCTTGGCCCCAGCAAACTTGGTGATCTGCTCCTCCGCGGTTAAATCCATTCCTTTCGGGCTTTAGCCAGACCGTGGATCCCCCCAGAGCAAGATACGTGCTTGGGCTCCCCTGGCCTCGCTGGTCGGCGTTTGAAAAAGGCACCAGCTGAGCTGCAGAGAAGCCACAGCTAATGCGCTGGCGCTGCCTTCATCCTTTGGGTCCACCAGGCATCTTCTGGCAGCCACAGCTGCATTTCTGCCGGGTCCAAAACTCCCTTTGAGGGAACGTTCATCCATGGGCTCCTTTCTGCCAAAGTGAGGAGTAGAGGAGGGAGGGAGGCACACAGGAGAGGAGGGAGTGCCCAAGAGTGGTCCAAGTAGCAGGGGACCCGGCTGCACCACCAGCCGTCCACACTTGGGGCGCGGCCGCTGGTCACCCAGTGGAAGTTTTACGTAGAGGCAGGCGTGAGCGGACAGCCGGAGCTTGCGAAAAGAGCTTCCAGAGGACGCGTGAGTGAGTGCGGGCAAGGCCCAGCATGAAGGGCTCAAAATGCGAGAGGCAGGGCTTCCCTGGTGGCGCAGTGGTTGAGAGTCTGCCTGCCGATGCAGGGGACACGGGTTCGTGCCCCGGTCCGGGAGGATCCCATGTGCCGCGGAGCGGCTGGGCCCGTGAGCCATGGCCGCTGAGCCTGCGCGTCTGGAGCCTGTGCTCCGCAACGGGAGAGGCCACATCAGTGAGAGGCCCGCGTACCGCAAAAAAAAAAAAAAAAAAAATGCGAGAGGCAGAGGGCGTGTGTGCAGGGGGGCACCTGTGGGAGCCCCCTGTTAACAAACCCACAGCAAAGCGCGACAGAGGACACTCTAAAAATAGCGCTGCCCGCTCTGCCCCAAATGGGAAGGAAACACCAACCCAGTGGGCTCTGGATCTCCAGGAAGGCTGTCTTTGAGAGCCTTGCTGGAGACCTTGGAAATAAACCCTAGTGACCCCCAGGCCTGCAACAAGGAAGCTCCCCGCTTCTCAGGGACGGTGCGTGTCTCCAGGATGGAACAGGAGCCGAGGGTCTCAAAAGTGGGCGTGTCCAGGGCCCAGGCTGCCGCGGACCGGAGGGGCGGGGCCGCCGCGGGGCGGGGCCGGGTTGGCCTCCAGGGACGGAGGCTCGCTGGCCTGGCGCGGGGCAGGAAGACGGGTGTCACCCCACTCGGCATCCCCCTACGTGTGGTCTGTTTCTCACAGGAGGCCGAGCTGGAACGCCTGGAGCGGGAGTTTGCCATTCAGTCCCAGATTACGGAGGCTGCCCGCCGCCTGGCCAGTGACCCTAACGTCAGCAAAAAACTGAAGAAGCAGAGGAAGACCTCTTACCTGAATGCACTGAAGAAGCTGCAGGAGATTGAAAGCGCAATCAACGAGAACCGCGTCAAGTCTGGGAAGAAACCCACCCAGCGGGCCTCGCTGATCATCGAAGGTCGGTGCCAAGCCCACTCCCCACTGTGGGTGCCGCCCTCCCTCCACCGACCCTCAGAGGACTGGGTCTTCGTCCAAGGCATGAACCGAAAGCCCAGCCGCCTGAGCGACCTTGCAAAGCTGCTTAACTGCCCTGTGCCTTAATTTTTCCATCCGTAAAATGAAACTGGGAAGAAGGGATGACACAAATCAAATGATCATTGTTCCTCGTGATGGCCTCTTGGGAGAACACTCCTCTCAGCCCTCACCGGGAGCTGAGCCAGGGGCCAGCCCAGACTCCAAGGTCCTCAGAGACCTGGTCACCCTACCCAGGTCTGGAAGGAAAGGTGGGTGGCTCAGGTACCCTGAGGCCAGCATCCCCGCAGCCCTCCTCTGTCTCCAGGGGCTCCTGTCCCAATGCTTAAGCTAGGGAGAACTGGACTGCCCCCCTCTGGTGGTCTAGAGCCCCAAACTCTGATCAGGAGAGGTTAGGAGTGGGTGGGGATTATATTCGGTGAACACGAGTAGGAAATACCCCAGAATTCACCACCAACTGTCAAGTCTCTCCAACTATTATGATCCTTTTTTTTTTTTTAAGTCAGCAAATTCTTCTTCTTTTAATAGAAGTATAGTTGTGTTGTATCGCGCTGTGTTAGTTTCAGGTGTACAGCAAAGTGATTCCCAAGAGAATAGATACGTGTATTCTTTTTCAGGTGCTTATAGGTTATAAGCTTATAGGTTAGTACAGGATAATTTAATATAGTTCCCTGAATACAGCTTATTGTTTACCAAATCCTTTAAAATATATATCAAGTCTTCTTTCACAGTTTATACACATTTAAAATATTTTTGCTCCAGGAAGACAGAAAGTAGAAGAGAGGTTACCAGGGGGCGCTGGGAGAGGGGAACAGGGAGTTACTGCTTCACGGGCACAGAGTTTCAGTTTGGGAAGATGACAGAAGTTCTGGAGGTGGATGGAGGTGACGGCTGCACAACGACGTGAATGTACTTAATGCCACCGAACTGTACAGTAAAAATGGCTAAAATGGTCAATTTTACATTATGTGTATTTTACCACCGTTACATATATTGATATATTTTGCTGCAACCTAAAACTGTGGGCATCCTGGGGGAGGGATGATTCACTGGTGACTCCAAGATGCTAGTCAAGGTTGTGTCTCCTAATTGTTCACAGTTCATCAAGCGATATGAATAAGGCAAATTCCTAGTTAAAAGTGAGAGAGATCATAAAAAAAAAATTCTTCTGCTCTAGGTAATTTGGAATAACTGTCCTTCCCCACCTCGCCCCTTTGTCACTGGCCAAGACTTTGTCACTTTCCCTAACAGAGCTGCATTCAGCCAGCCCTCCTCTGTCTAATGCCTCTTGGGACCTCCTTCTGCCCCCTTGAAGGGACTTGGGGGGCGTCCCAGCACTGTGGAAACGTCAGCAAGGCTGACAGAGCCTGGGAAGGGCACCGGAGGGACGGACGTCCTGCTGGTCGACCACAAAAGAGCGTGGTTTGCCGGCCATTCGGTGAGGACGGTCGGCAGAGTCTGTAAATCGCTATCTGACCAGCTTGGTCCCATCTGTGCCCGCAGCCGTTCGTTTTTAACCGCTCAAGGATGTACCTCTCCCATTTTGCTGCCTCCTTGAAATAACGTTGCATCACATGACGAGCCCACTTCAGCTAGAGCAGCGATTCATGTTCTTCCTCGCCTTAGCCTGGTTTGTTATTTGAAGAGAGAAAACATTAAGCTTGGAATCTAAAGACCCGGAACCTTTTGCTGACTTAGCCAGGGGAGCAGCGCAGCCTCAGACAAACCACGCCTCCCTAGACGTCCCTCAGTTTCCCCAGCTGTTAAAGGGGGAGGATTCCCTTTGTGTCTCCCTCTGGGTGTGTTCTCATGGTTAATTGCATAGTGTCTATGAGAATAGGCTTTGGAGAGAGAAGCTGTATTTATTTAGAAGCTTGTTTTCTCTGCTAACGATTCAAGAAGTTTATTGAGAAGCTGTTTACTGCCACAGGAGCCAAGCCAAGCTCCTCGCCCTAGTTTCACTCGTGTAGAACAAACGGCAGTTCACCTCCTCGGGTTGAGTCAGAACACGCCCTGAGATGGGCTGGGACGATGACGTGGCTCGGCCAGGCCAGGTGGCCTTTATATTGGATATGAAACTGCTGACCGTTGTTGTCGCCAATGAAACAAAGACCGGGAGCATTGCAGTGTCAGGGATGGGGGGTGAGTGATGACCCACCACAGGGACTGTCAAAAGAAATGCCCAACAGCATTTTGATTGTGTTTCATGGTTATTTTTTCTGAGAGAGGAGGGTATGGGATGGCGGGAAACCCACTCTTTTCACAGATAGGGCTTTGTCTAAGGGATGTGCTCACCTCATAGACTTTTGCTTTTTGTCTTCTCAGATGGAAATATTGCCAGTGAAGACAGTTCCCTGTCAGATGCCCTAGTTCTAGAAGATGGTAGGTTGTCTGTTTCCTGCTTGAGAACTCGGAACTGGGATTAAGCTGTGTGTAGTCTGGGACAGCCCAGTGGAAAGCCAGGAGCCAGACCAACATGGCGCCGGGTTCCCTGTGATTCTGTCTTTTCCCATTGGTCGTCTGTTTGGCTGAGAGAGGGTGGGAGCTACAGAAACACACGTCTGTTGGAATTTTATTATGTCCTGTGGTCCGGAGGTAAGGTTTAAGGTGATCGTGAATGGTGTTCTACACAGATTGTGGCCAAAACCACATTTTAACCTGAACAGACAATTTAAACACCACGCATAGTTTCCTTTGGAGTATTTATAATTTCTGGAGGAAAGAGGTGGCCGTTGGTTTGGGTCACAAAGATTGAAACCTGCTAGCAGAGCCTGGGGGTAGGCAGAAGCAGACACGCCTCCGCACCTTCCCGAGAAACAGTGAAAGTGAAGGGGAGATGTCCCTTTAGATGCCTGCTCAGGCCTAGGAAACTGTCTTCTTATCTCCCATTGACCTCTAAAACCCTAGTGATTCTCAGAATCTTTTCCTGGGAAATTCTTACAAAAACAGAAGTGACCCGTCCCCTCCCCCCAGCCCATCACCACCACCACACATCGGGGAAGAAGGGATTCCAAACCCAGAAGCATCTCTGAGAAGGTTCCCATGGATTTGAACCCAACCTGGGGAGGTCAAGTCATTAATGACGTGGAGATCTATTGAGCGGCAGTTACGTATTTTGCCCTTTAGGGAAATCTCAGGCGGGCAGTGTAAGTGGCGATTCAGACAGAGAACGTGAAAGATCTGCGTGGCTCCTAGCCATCATAATATCTGCAAGGATAATAATCACTGACGTTGATGTGGGCAACGGCTGGCGGGGTATTTACCCAGTTGTCTCAGCCCCGCTATTTGCCATCAGATTGTCGTATTTTAATTCATTACACTGGTGGGAGGAAAGGACAGGCCTGCAGGGGAGCAGGGGGCGTGATTTGAATATCAGAGATCCAGCCTGTGGCCTCTGTGGGCCCCAGTCTCTGCAGGGGAGGAAACGGGAACGTTTGAGGGAGACTCCTCTGTAACGGGGGAGGCATAGATTGTCATTAGCTGAGGTCGATGCATTGCCTGTGATCAGTTTCCTCGCCATGTGTCAGACCCCCGATCTCCCAAGGGGCATGGTTGCTTCACATGGGCCCCAACTCCCATCGCAGGCCTGCTCCTGCCAGGGGCTCTTTCCTTACTGATCTGAGGGTAAAAGAGTGAAATTGTAGAACGTGCCCGCTGACGGCTGATGTCTGGGCGGAGTTGGGGTAGAGCGGCGACGTCCCGGGGGTAGGCGGGAAGGATGACCCTTGCTCACTTCCTCTTTCCTCTCTGTGCAGAAGACTCTCAGGTCACCAGCACACTGTCCCCCTTACAGTCCCCTCACAAAGGGCTCCCTCCTCGGCCACCGTCGCACAACCGGCCGCCCCCTCCGCAGTCCCTGGAGGGACTCAGGCAGATGCACTGTCACCGCAACGACTATGACAAGTCGCCCATAAAGCCCAAAATGTGGAG
Organism: Neophocaena asiaeorientalis asiaeorientalis; assembly: GCF_003031525.2. Lineage (NCBI taxonomy): Eukaryota > Metazoa > Chordata > Mammalia > Artiodactyla > Phocoenidae > Neophocaena > Neophocaena asiaeorientalis. The sequence continues at coordinate 1,075,645 of NW_020171798.1, forward strand.
CGAGTCCTCATTAGACGAGCCTTACGAGAAGGTCAAGAAGCGTTCCTCCCACAGTCACTCCAGGTGAGCTGGGCCGGGAAGGCCACACGAGGCCACTGTCCACGCTTGGACAGACTCCCAGGGCTGTCCTAAGTAGCATCCGCAAGCCGCCGGTCCCCACCGCCCTGGGTGCGCCTCCCTGGCGCTGCCTTTCAGCAGGGCTGCGCCACAGCGCCCTCTGCTGCTGACGTGCTCGAGGTGCAGATTCGTCCTTCCCAGGGAAACGGGGGGTCTGGGCTCCCAATCCACGCGTTGGCCGCTGGCTTGAATGTCGTTAGATTCCATGGGAACTAATGAATTAGGAAATCTTAGGCAGCAGTACTCCGAAATGGCAAATGAGAGAGCCCACTCGTTAAGAATCCCAGAATGGCTCAGAATTCTGAGCTATCAGCCAAGAGAATTCTGGAGCCGGACAGCTGTAACCTCAGCTGTGTATCAGCAGCTCATTACTCAGCTGACGTGGGAGAGAGGGGTTTGCGAAGGCGTTTTTGGACTGCTGCTCTGTTCTTCTCCTTTCCTTTCATGATGTCCTATAAAGCTCCCAGTGGGTACCCAGACAGGTAAATATCTGTCTCTTAGAAAACAGAAACTGTGGTTCAGGGGAGGGGCTTCGCAGAACAGTCACACTGCCTGTCCCGGACAAGGCTGGTGAGGGTCTTCATCGCACATTGCTCTGGGCATCAGGGAAAAGGACTCACCCACTTCTGGGGGAGTCCCGGGCAAGCTTCCCGACACCGAGATTGAAGGCCCAAGGCCGTACATAGCGACCCTCGAGAAGGTGCAGCTCTGCCTGGCAGTGACCAGCGTGGCCTCCTCTGCTCTGCAGTAGCCACAAGCGCTTCCCCAGCACGGGGAGCTGCGCTGAAGCAGGAGGGGGAGGCAGCTCCCTGCAGACCAGCCCCATCCGCAGCCTCCCGCCCTGGAACTCTCAGTGCAGCATGCCGTCCACACCCGACCTCCGAGTCCGGAGTCCCCACTACGTGCATTCCACGAGGTGAGTCCACCCATCTCCCTCCCTCCCTAGACCAGACCTGCCTTTGTAGAATTTTGGCATTGTTGGACCCACGCTGGCCCAGATAAGCCGAGAGCTGGAGTCAGGACTGAACCAGCGAGGTAGGTTCTTCTTTAAGTGAAGCAGAATCAAGAACTGAGCTGGTAGCCGGAACCCGTGGGAGCCAAGAGACACGTTATATCCCACTGTCCACGCCCAGTGGGTACCGGGAGTCGGTCGGATAATCCCCTGGAGACAGTGGGCATGGAAGGAGCTTTCCTAAGCCACAGAAGTGGAGGCCGGAACGGCTCCCCAGGTTAGCAGGGAAGAGCACCAGGGCCAGAACAACCTCGCCCTGGTGGGGTGATCTTTACTGGACAGTCCTCATGTATCCTGGACTTCCTTTAATGCCCCAAGGTGTAAATTCATTCAAGAGCAAAAGGAACAGGCAAACGTGAGGCTTCAGTGAATCACACCTTCCTCTCCTAAAAAGAGGCAAAACCAAAGCCATCACTCCATTTTCTCTAAAACTTTAAAGTCCATAGGGACTGCAGCTCAAAGGACAGATGGTGTGATCTTCTGTAAGTGGTGAACCATTTATGTAGGGTACGACTGAGCTCTCCAGGCAAGAGTCTCTTGTCCATTCATTCTCTCATTCACGCAACAGATATTTATCAGGTGCCTGTATGTACCAGGTACTATTCTTGGGCATAGAGCCATGGACAAAACAGACCACGCTGTGCCCTCATCAGACTGACGTTTTAGTAGGAAGAGAGTCACAGTAAAGAAATAAGTCAGTGGTGATAAGTACTGAGAAGGAAAATGAACAGGGCAAGTGAGTGAAGGGAGAGACCATTTAAAGGAGAGCATCGGCGAAGGCTTATCTAATAGGGTGACATTTGAGCAGAGACCTGGATGGAGGCGGGTAGCAAACTCTAAGGATATTCAGGGAACAGCAGGGTCAAGGCCCCAGACACAGGCCTGCATTCAGCATGTTCCAGGAGGCCAGTGTGGCCTGAACAAAGTGATGGAGCGGGGTGGGACCAGAGAGGAAACTGAGGCCCGAGTCAAGGAGGGCCATACAGTGGGGACTTCGCAGTCTACCCTGAGTGACAGCCCTGGGAATCTCCTCTTCCTGTACTTGGTCAACCCAGCCACGGTGAATGTCTGTGGAGTCCTTGTACTCTGCCCCCTGCCATATGGATGGACATTTATCGTGTGGTTCCAATGAGCAGAATGGATTATAAACAAAGAAGTGGAGTGGTAAGTATTTGCATCCGTCATTTTTAAGGGTTCCGTGTGCCACCAACCTTCCGTTTTAGACAAGTGTTCATGGGGAAATGGAAATCTGTCCAGTACTCATAATAGTACTGGGTGGAACCATATGATTGCTTCTGCTGGGCTGTTTCTTGACCTACAAAAATGGGCATTTCATCTGGCTTAACATAATACCAGAACGGGGATGATCTTGGTTCGCTGTGTCTATAGAACCTCTTTTCACCTTTAAAACAAACAAAAAAAGCACCTGGCTATTGGCATACTTTTTTCAGAAGCCCTTACGTGGGCACTTTGTCCCCATCGCCCATTCGGAATCGAAAATCACGGCGGAGGCCCGGCTCTCCTCCGGGGATCAGCGTCCTGCTCCTGGCTGGTCTTCACCTGGGAGGGATGGGAAGCACCTGGATCCCCAGGGTCCCCGCCCTTAGACTCGCTCTCCTAGATGCGCGTTTGCGGGAGGCTCTGGGCCTTGCGGCCTCGCGCTCTTTCCGAGTCCGACGATCAGAGCATCGCAGAGCCGCCAGCCCCTCCCCCAGGCGCCCCCAGACCCAGCGCGCCGTGGTCTCCCCGCAGGTCGGTGGACCTCAGCCCCACGCGGCTGCACAGCCTCGCCCTGCACTTTCGGCACCGGAGCTCCAGCTTGGAGTCCCAGGGCAAGCTCCTGGGCTCGGAGAACGACACGGGGAGCCCCGACTTCTACACGCCACGGACTCGCAGCAGCAACGGCTCGGACCCCATGGACGACTGCAGGCCGCGACGGCGGCGCCCACGACAAGGGCGCGGGCCGCGCCGCCGTCTCGGACGAGCTGCGCCAGTGGTACCAGCGCTCGAGCGCCTCGCACAAGGAGCACAGCCGCCTGTCGCACGCCAGCTCCGCCTCCTCGGACGGCGGCTCCCAGTACAGCGCCTCCTCCCAGAGCACCTTCGTGGCGCACAGCAGGGTCACCAGGATGCCCCAGATGTGCAAGGCCACGTCAGGTGAGAGGGGGCGGACGGCTCGGCGCGCACCTGGTCGGTATGGAGGTGAACTGGTTGGGGACTGAAGGTTTTCTTAGAGCAGGCAGGAAGAAGAGATGGTTAATTCTAGAAACCTAGCTGTCAGGTGTGTGAGACCTTCCTTCCCCTCCTTCCTCACCCCTCCCACTCTAGCCTAGGTTTTGCCGCGTGAGGAAGACCTGGGAAGGGGCGGGGCAGCGCATCCTAAGCCCCGCCCCAGCCCAGCGGACTGCGCGCACCGCCGTCTCCCATATCAGCTTCCTGAGTAGGGGTGCAGACCATCCCCGCAGCCACTTGTCCTTGTAAGGACGGAGATCCAAGCAGTGGGTGAAGTCCGTGTCTTTCAGGGTTTATCCAGTCAAAGGTGCGCCTTTACCCTGGTGAAGGGGGCGACAGTAGTAGGTGAGAGGCAGCAGTGGGTTAGAGACCTGAGCGGTACCCTTGCAGGGGAGAGGAGCACTTGAAGCCCTGAGATTTGGCCAGTGTCTCCCCCAGGTGGCGCAGACCGGCTACAGAATGAAGTGACGAGCTCTGCCTGTGACTTCCCCTGGTGACTTCCTGGAAAACTCGAGACTGCTCCTCGAGATCTCGTTGCACTGATGTTATGTTCTGACCAAAGTAATGTTTGTAAAGTGCTTCTGATGCCCCGTTGTTACATCTTAAAGTTTTCATCATCAGAGGAAGGGTTACCGCATATCCTTGTACTCAGGGCGTCGAGCAGTACCGAATCAGGTGAAAAATGGAAGAAACCGTTCTCTCCCTTAAGTTAATCCCCTTCCCACTCCGTCTCCAAGAAAGAATAACGATGATAGAAAAAAGTGTCCAGCAGTCTCCACGTCCCTGCGGGGTTTTCAGCTCCAGCAGACGCTAACTCATTTATATATCTTAGCACCCACAAAGAGGGGAGATTGTGCGGTGATGAGAGACTTGATCGGAGCGCCTGTCTAGTTGGTAGATGGGATGCTGCCCGATCGTGAATCGCCTGATAAAAGCCAATTAAAAAGAGACTGCATCACACTGACTGTAGGAAAGTAAGTGGGAGAGGATTGCGAGACATAATGAAAAATGATTTTTAAAGTATCAGGATAAAATGAGAGCAGCAAATGGAAGGAAGTCCAAGTCAGGATTTGACTTGTGACTGGAAAGAAGGTTAAGGGCGGGCAGAAATCCAGGGAAGGGAGAGTGATCTTATAGACAGAAAATGGGGGGGGGGGGCAGATTCCTCTTTGGGGGACTGAAGGAGATTCTTGGGGCCTGGGGAAAACAGGGCGAAAAGACCGGCCGGCTGCCCGGGTGTGCCAGCTCACAGGGCTTCTGCGTCCTCTCCCCAGATTCCCAGTGACTCATTTATTATGTCATTGCCAAATGACAAGTTGCAGAGACAGGAATAAATATGGTTCCCGCAAGTGTGAGAGAACCGTGGACTTCAAGGTCCGAGAACCTTCTCCAGCTTCCTCTGTCATCTGTAAAATCAGCCCAGTGAATTATGCCATCAACTTCCTAGGAGAATTTTGAGAATAATGAATGAATATATTCATTATGAATTATATATTCAATATATTATGAATATAAAGACCATGGTCCCCTGTAACCCTGTCAGGAGAAGCTGAGGCTGGACAGGTCAGGAGTATTTATGTTCTGTTGAAACTGTAGCACTTGTCTAGTAGATCTGCTTTACCTTAAGAGATTCGGTAAATCTTTTGGAACGTATTTTAGACTAAGCCTCCTAATGAAAAAGATTGCATTCCTAAGGAAGCAGAGGGATGCATTTAAGTAGGATTTACTTCCTACTGAGTTTTCCCAACTAAAAAACTCCTGCCCACGTCAGTAAGCTCCACGTAGTCAGGTTTGGATGAGCTTTGAAAAGCCCTGCCCCATTTGAAGGGTCCTGACATGGTAAATTCTAAGCCTAAAACGGCAGAGATCACAAGCTCAGAGAACGTTTCTGGAGGTTCTGTTCGTAATAAAGAACAGTTTTAACATTGGGGCCGTATCTGGAAACGCCCTGTGCAGAGAAACAGGTCCTCCCTGCCTGCACTAGGCCAGCCCAGGCCCCCCTCCGAGGATGGTGGGGACTGTCGCCATCCCTGCGGCCGCTTCCCAGTGGCAAAGCGGGGACCTAAGACCCCAAGCGAGCTTGACTCAGAGTGGAGCTGCACGGCTGGGGGGAGAAAACGTCATTGGCCAAACGTGGGGAGAGGAGAGGGGTGGACGTTTTCCCACGGGACCCTGCCACGGGGCCACAGGCAGCATCTCTGGAAAGAAGCTCCTTCACTGCCCCGTGTCTGACCTGTGTCTCTTCTGCGCCACCTACACGCAGCTGCCTTACCTCAAAGCCAGAGAAGCTCAACGCCGTCCAGTGAAGTTGGAGCGACGCCCCCCGGCAGCCCTCACCACATCCTAACCTGGCAGACCGGGTGAGTTCCCCCTTCAGACCTCCGACCCTCCCTTCCTGGTTAGCAGTGATCCTCCGCGTTCTTCGTCAGTTAGAGCATAGCAGGTATAAGATCCTAGTGACAGAGGGTTCATCGGCAGGAGAGTGAGGTACTGGGAAACCGGGAACGATGTACAGCGCTGGGAACTTCTTCCTCTCCGGAGAAGCCCCAGGAACTGCTGTTACCTTCCACCCCCTCCTTTCCGGCGCCGTCCCTTTATTTGAGTGAATTCTCTCTGCTCTCCTTCAAAGTTGGTGATGGTCCTGAAAATGTGGAGGGAGCCCCGTGTGCTTCTTTGGCCAGAATTCCAGATAGCACTGGACTTCGGTTGCGATCACCCCAGGCCAGCCAAGGAGGAATTCAGGAACCCACCCACACCCACCCCCGGCCTGAGCCCCACCCAGCCTGCTGCTTTGCATGCTTGGCAGTGTATCCACTATCTTGGTGTCAGGATGCTTCTTAAGGAAAAAAAAGCAGAAGGCTCAGATTCTGTCTCAGTCCCGGCCAAGCCCTTGTTCAGAACCATCCGGTACCTTGAGACCCTGAAGAGGTGGCCCACAGTAAATGATGAAACCAAAACTCGGCTCCTTTTTCAGCTTTAAATGTAGGCAGAGAACACCACGTAGCACAGTAAACCTCATGGACACTTAGGATGTTTTCATGTACAGAAGAGTCCGGCAGATACACGCGACCTGCCTCCTGCTCCCCTCACCATCCCTGCGTCTTCCGTTGCTCCTAAGACGTGGACTCTAAGTGGATGCTCCATCCTATCATTATCCATTGGCTAAAGGAATAAGAGGTCCCTTTATCCAGCTTTATTCAGCTTCTCGTTTGCTGGGGCATCCGTGGGGATGTCTGGGAAAATCTGACAGCTGTGAGTTACACCAGAGGGAAACTACAGGACCCGAACTGGCTCCTCCTTTCAGGCTCTGTTCTTGGCAGACACGTTTTGTTGCTGCACTTATCTCTAGCGATTTTAAACCAGGCTTTCATTCAGCCTTAGTATTTGACAGAGGGGGAGCTCGCATTTATTGAGTGATTGCTGTGTACTCAAAGGCTGGAAGCGTCTGCTAACATATCTGAGCTCATATAATCCTCACTGCAATCCTGCAAGGGAAGTGCCCAGATTTTTTTAGTTTTATAGATGAGGCTCAGAGAAAATCAGTGTCTTCCCGATGTCGCACAGCTGGATGGTGCTGGAATTTCAGCCCTGCACTCTGTGGGCCCACACCGAAGCCTCGTCTTTTTCCACCAAGCCAGTGGTTCTTAAAGATGTGGTACCCCAGACCAGCAGCATAAGCATCACCTGGGGTCCTGTTAGAAATGCACTTGTCGGGCCCATCCGTGACCCACTGAATCAGAAACTCGGGGTGGCGCCCGGCGGTCTGTGTGTTAGCAAGCCCTCCAGGGGATTCTGATGCACTTAGGTTTGACGATCCATCACCGACCCACCGCACACTGCCCCTTACTCTCTTGAATTAACAGACCCTGCGGTCCCAACTGCCAGTGTTCTGTGTCCACTCCCACTGCCTGGTCTGTTGGGCAGCAGCTACCCCTGTCCTTATTACACACTCTTCTAACACTACCTTACGTACCATCCACACCCCAGCTCTAGCTCGTGTGGTCAGGCAGCTGCTGCAGGGCTTAGGGCCCCAGAGTTTCAAGAAGATAGATTCATAAAAAGAATGACAGGTCTTCTGTGTCTATGGTACCTCCACTGGCTAACCCATGTCACCCCGGATAAGGACCTTCAGATTTCAGGCTGTCTTTCTGGCTCCTCCAAATTTTCTGGATCACACCCAGTCTCACCTGATCTAAATACATGACTGTTACTTGACGGACAGCAGGCTTTGGAACTTATGAGCACCCCTCACCTGCCTTTCCCCTGGAGTGGATCTGGGAACATGCCCATGTTTGATCACACACAGCTAGTGAGGATTCGAGACCAATTTGAAACAAAAAGGAATTCTGGTTCGTAAACTCTTTTATCAGATTGAGTTGAATTATCATTAACGAACAATACCTGTTCTCTGTGATGTGATAATAAGAAATGGGTCAAAAGTGCCAAAGCCTGGCTGCCTTCCTAACAAAACTAAAGAGGTCTGTGCCGCCCGCGAGGGGGCTGAAAGCTGCGCACGGCCTGTGTTATGTGTCACTAGCGTCTGGGTGCCTAGTCAGCTGGGCTTTCCAGTGCATTAATAAGCTACTCATTGTGTCTGTGTCAGCTCCTCTCTTTAACCTGACCTCTCTTCTCTTCCTTCTGCTTTCCTTTGTTCAGAGAAGCGACAGAAAACTCGCCCATCACGGATGGGTCTGAGTCTCCAACTCACCAAAGTACTGATGAATAGAGGTATCGTAAGGGCATGTTTCGTTCTTACAGCCTTCCCCCTTCACTGTTCATGAGTCTGTGATCTCAGATGTGCTGCATCTGTGTTGCCTCTGGCCGTATGTATCATCATTTCCAGAAGGAAACATCCGAGTGGTGTGGAAGCCGTTATTTTCATGTCTTATTTCTAGATACATGTGGAAGTCGATGTTTATGTGTATGGTTTTACATCAGGTGTGTGTGTGTTAGACATCCCCACTGCTGCTTCCCAGAAAAGACCACAAAGTATGTTTGAGACTTGCCCCAGGCTCTCTGTACACGCAGACACTTGTAGACGCTTTTACGGGTACTTTGAGTGCTCGACGTCGGTTGAAAAGCACAGCGTCATGCAGTTTATATCTCAAGGCGCCAAGGGCAGACTGAGCTCATCCAGAACCACCTGGTCACCCACGATCTCATCCCAGTGTTCTTGAGTGACGGCTGGGCACTCTACCAAGTGCCATAGGGCCTGCTTTCCAAACTGTGACCCACCGACGAGCGGCACCCCCTCATCACCCAGGAGCTTGTTAGGAGGTAGACTCCTGGCCGCACTGAATTCCAATCTGCATTCTGACAGGATCCCTGGGTAAATCAAATGCACGCTGGAATTTGCAAAGCCCTGCTACGGCGGGCATAAAAACACGAACACCTGGTCTGGTTCCTGTCCTCGGGGGGAGACAAGGTATCGAAATTAAGAGCATTTCAAGGGTTAACTGAAAAGGATACCATTCAGAAGTGGCTAAAAAAAAAAGTGGTAAGTTTATTCCATCAAAAAATGATTCTTGCAGCACTTACGTATTAAATACCCTGAGACTTTAAACAGAATGCTAAAAGGTTTCCAAGGGGAGAGGGATCCCTTCCAAGGCCCGGGGTGCGAGGAGGGGTCTCGAAGGGTGGAGGCCAGTTCAAGGGCGAAAGCAGCACAGATGCAGAAACAAGCAGGGGTGTCTGGGGAACAGCAGAGTGTCATTTTGCTGTAGAGAAAGAGCGAGACTCCAGCCTGAAAAGTAGGGTAGGACAAGATCCTGACCCGAAGTGGGGAGACGTGGAACAATTTTTACTGCAAGTGCCCTGAGCTGGCAGATGGGGGATTCGGAAACCAGGGGCTGAGCCTTTGAGAGGAAGATGGTGTTAAAAGAATTCAACTGAGTATATTTGAAAGAGCTTACTGGCTTTATTTCAGTGATTCATGAATCAGGCAGCATCCAGGCCGGCAGATAGAAAGGAGCTGTACAAAACGAAAGACATGCAGGCAGAAAGGAGCGGGAACGAGGAAGTTACACCAGGTGAAAAAGCGGGTTGGTTGTAGCCCAGTCGCTCTCTGTTAGGGGACGGCAGGGGTCCGTCGGGCAGACGTGCTGATCCGGCGAGTCCCGATTTGACTGGTTAAAGATTCCTTTCTGGAGGAGCTGAAACTATAAAGTGAAGTCTCGGTTTGGTGATATGGAACCTAGCCTAAGCGACTTCATTTTGGGTCTGCTGTCTTGTTTTTAACAATCAGCCCCTTGCATCAGACTCTGAACCTAATTAAGAGAAGTGATCAAAATTTAAGGCGTTAGCGCTACTCCCAGCTATGGCTTTGGAGCTCTTACCGGGTTTTTTTGCTGAATCTCTGTGTGGTCTTCACAGGTCACGGCACTGGGTTCATGGTCTTTCAGTTGGTCATTCTCTTCGTTCCTTTTCTGCTGTTCTGTTCTGAGGGAGATCATTTGCTTGGTAGCTAGTGGCTGCAAAGCTGCATTTAAAGCTTTTGCGGGAATACAGCACAGTACGGTGACTGCTGTAGTATTATAAGCAGAATAATCCCCAAAGAAAGGTCCCGTTGGCTGGTTTGTTCAGTAGTCTCCCGGGGCTGAGTCTCACCTTCCCCGGAAGTGTTGACCCAGGCGCAGCAAGCGGTGCGGGTCACAGCACAGACATCTCCTTGTTCAGCTAAAGGATACTCAACCAGAGGCGTCGCTCATTTTCAAGAACAACTCTGGCCAGAGAGTCTAGGGATTTTCATTGGGCAGCTGTTGCTTTACCAGCAGATTCTGGAATCTTCAAGAGGTAAGGAGAGACTCCTGGTCGTGGCCTCATTTGTATCAGCTCCTGGCCGGCGGAGCAGGGCTGCACCAAAGGAAGCAGATTTTGAACCACTGAATGCTTCCCGGTAATTCCTGTTTCCACCTGTGGCTCGGGCCCCAAAAGGTGACAGCCGTGGAGGCCTGTACACCTAAAGGGTCTGTGGACAGCACAGGTGGTTTTATCCTCTTTCCCTTGCCTCGCGTCCCTTTCTTTGTACAGAGCCTGGATGCAGGGTTCCCCGGGGTGTTAACCAGAGACAAGGAAGTAGATCCCCAGGGTTAGGGAGTGGGACACAACAGAAAGGTGGGCTGGCCGTTTGGTCCAGAGAAACGGAGGCATTGGAAATCAGGGAGCAGTCTGTGATGGACAGAACAGTGCAATCACTGGCATCGTGATAATTCAAAGTCTTTGAGGTTAGATTTACCCCCCTTTGCAATGGCCTTAGATAGATATGTGAACAGTGGCATTACCTTTCCAAGCCAGAGCAAAGCAAAAAGGATGGACAGCAAGAATCATAAACACCTTCACAGTGTGAGACTAGGAAGAGGATGGTCAGAGAGGGAAGGAAGAATGGAAAGACAGACAGACACGCTGTTGATCTGACATCTCGGGAGGAAGCAGTCAGTCTGTCTATCTCGATGGTGGCTACGTCTCTTGCTCGTTGGTTTGACTGATTTGAGAGCTCCAGCTTTTCTGCACGGGACCGGAAGGCAGGTGGAGCCTTCGTCAGTTGTGAAACACGTACCCACGGTTTGGCCCCTTGTGATGTGGCAGCCATGTGGTGGTCAAGAGTTCTTGGTAGGTTCCTTGCCGTGAATCTCACTTTTGCAAAAGCGTCAGAGTAAAACAATAACTGTCTGTAAATGACAAAAGAACTTAAAGATGCCCAGTGCTAAAGATCTGATGAGAGTTCATTATAATGGAATTGACAAGGAAATTTGGTTATTTCTGTGATTGACAGACAATATTTTAAGATAACCAGAATTATGACTGATACTATTATACCAAGGCATATCAGAGCTCTAGGAATTTCACACAATTTCTAGAACACTTAATTATATTAATAATTATTAAAATACTAACAACCCAAGAAGATTTATCACCACTTAGTTGGCAACGCTTTCCGTGTAACTGAACAATAAACCTAGGCAGCATAACACCTCTCAGAAGGTAAGCGACAAAGCCTCTGAGATCTGATTTAGAACGTGGGGGCACAAATGCACCACGGTTTACAAGGCATTTGTGTCAGACTGGACAAGGAGAGTTATGATCGGAGAAAGGTAAAAATAAGGCACTGAGAGACCGGGCTGCAAAAGTTTAACACTGTAGCTGACATCGAAGGGACTTCAGCTGTTGCCTAAGGTGGCACCAAGGATGATTGATAGAAGAAAAATCAGGTTACAGGAAGGACCAGGGAGTCTCCAACCTTCCAGACAGATCGGAGTTTTAAATGACAAATACAGAGTCTGAAAGGTTACCTCCCTTGGCAATTGTCTGGAAGACACGGGCAACCCGGAGAGAAAACAGATAAGTGGAGGAGTCTGGGTAACTTCCCCTATCATGATTTCCACAGTAAAGAGAACAGTGGCGGAAATCAAGTTAAGTTACACAGGCCTGGCCCGTTGTCTTGGGATAGCTGTCTGTCTATGTCCGAGGTCGTCTGCTTCTGGTGCCGGGAGATCTTAAGTGTGAGATCACCGGTGGCTTTGCTGGTTCATTCTGGTCCTGTTACTCCTTTCAGGTAGGCCGGATGCCTTCGAATTTAGCTGTGCAGGAACTGGCGAGCAGTACCAGAAAAGATCCTTTCCGAGGAGGGAAGCAGGAATCCTTTAGTTGGGGTCTTTTCCAGCAGACGTATTCTCCAGGAAGTAGGTCATGAGGGGTGTCAGTATCAGGCTGTAATAAGCTTTTTAACCTGTAGGAGGAATAGAGAATAGATGACTAGCCATTTTTTTAATAGGTCCTGTTGGGCAATTTGAGGGTCACAGTATGGAGACTGAAGCAGATGCATGGGTCTGCCAGGTACTGTTTCCTCGGGAGTGAGCTTAGGTTTTTCAAAAGGCAAGGACCTTAGGTGCAAAAGGACCGGTGACAGCACCTTGGTCAAAGTCTCAGGAAATTTTCCTAATTGGGTTTTAATGATGTCATTAGTCTTTTCTCCGAGTCCTAAGAAGGACTCTCCAGGGTTCTCGGATTACCTGGCCAGTAAAATGAGTTCCTCAGTCACTGTGCAGAAATGACGGGGGCGCCCCATATAGGGATGACGTTTTGAGGGCGCCCCACGTAGGGATGACGTTTTGAAGTAATTTCTTTGCTACAAAAGAGGCAGTTGCTTATCAACAGGAAAAAGCTTCTACCCAGTGAGAAATTTGTTCATGTGTTCTTAACAATTCTGTTTAGATTAGTCAGTCATGAAAATTTCTCGAGGCATTAAACAGCTAGCCAACATCTTAAGTTCTCTTCCTTGGTGACAAATTTTGTAACAGATTAACGTGAACTTATTTGACTAATAAACCCAGGTAGAATAAAAGTTGTACATATGCATTATATTTAACATACCTACTTTAATTTAATTAAACCAGCAAACTTAAGTTAGCTTTTGTTTACTAAAGATTTTTCCTAGATCATGCAAACTTGAAAAACATTTGGGTTAAGTTTCTGTATTTCAGAGTTTTAGAATACTTAATTTGATAATCGCTTATTTTGCTTTAAGCCAATTCAATATGCTCTTTTGCAAATTAATTTTGGCAATACCACTCAGGTAGAAAAACATTACATACAATGTACACAGATAAACATACAGACAGATGCAGAGATCGTAAAGCTTTTGTTTTAAAATTTTACCTATGAGACAGGTACAATAATGCAAAACTTACTAGTTTATAGAAGAACACTTTTATCCAAATCCTGTTTCTGGAAGTTGGAGTAAGGCAGGGTTACCTGCTCAGATGGCTAACGCTTTTCATTACTATTTGTGGAGAAGACACTTAAGGTTTTTCATTCACCTAAGCTCCAAATAGCCTTCCCCACCTTTTTTTCCTTCTGGTGAGAATTACCTGCCTGAAGTTTGTGTTTCTGAGAGCTGGCCTAGGTAAGAATTCTCGGAGACCAGGTAGAACACACACAACTCAAAGGCACAGGGAAAAAAATGGAACTTCGTCCAGGAAGGACTTTTCTTTCTTAAATCCAGGTATTTTACAATGTCTGCAAGCCTGTTGAGATGAAGAAGGGATGTCTGGGGATTGACAGAAAGGACAGGTGAGCTTTGAACTGCCTCTAGAGCTGCATCTCTGTGCTTGTAAAGACTAGGTCTGTAAGACAAGGACAGTCGGGGAATTGGGTTGCAACGTGAATGACATCATAGCCCATCCAACTACATTATCTTCTATTTGCTTCTTTAGATCAGAGAGAAGATCTTCAACTAAGATGGAATTCAAGAGATTCCTACGCTCTAGATTTAGAGCTCTGTCTTTGGAATGTTTTTCTTTCCCTCTGGGTACATAGCTTCATTTTGACTTAGGGGACAAAGCCTTTAAAAAGTTCCTAACGGGCTCTGTATATCAGCGTCCAGCAGTTTGGCCAACTTCTGACCATAGAGCTACTTAAACAATCCTTTTAAATATCTTGTCAGGGGGACAAACAGTAAATATTCCTGGCCATATTGAAAGACCCCATGGATGCAAGAGGCATTCCCAATGAGGGTGCAAAGGACACCACTCTCCCAAGCTCCAGAGCCACCCCCAAAGATAACCAAAAGAAGGAAAGACTTAGTTCCCCTGAGGGCTGGCACTCAGCGATAGGACCTCAGCCACCAATATAAGGTGCAACTTACATTTCTGTTACATCTGCCCCACCTGACGGTCGCCAAGCCAAGTTCTCAGGACACAAAACGAGACAAACAAGAAGGCAACAGCTGTCCCTGGGAGAGAAAAGATCAACCAATGGGTCTGGATTTGGAAAGGAAGGGACATGAACGTTTTACCTTTCTCTCTCAACTGGGCACTGCAAACAGAGATTCAGGAGAGCTGACTCTGGTCAGAATTCTCACCCCTTCCAGCTTCTGCCAGATTTACCAGGATCCCATCTGCAGGCTCTGGAACAACTGGGGTTTAGAGAGTATAGCCACTAATCTACCAGAATTTGGCAAGGTTTTCCATTAATTTTAGTTTCCCCTTGGCTGTTGAAGGGAATAACTGGTAGCAGTTACAGGAGAATCCATGGAGTCCCATCAACCCTGGGAGAGCCCAAATGGGGGTCCTTCTTTGAGGGTAGATATGGGAGTGTTCGTAAGACCACCAACTTGAGGGCTTTTGTTTAGTCACGCAGTCTCTTCAAAGTGGGGAGACAGTGCAGACGGAGGAGAGTATGAGGCAAGGTGGAGAGAGGGGAGAGTAGGAGTTAACATCAGTCTTACAGTCTTTTATTTTGGGTATCTCTTGTATCTTTGTTTTATCATCGTTTTGCAATGAATCTTTCAGTGAAGCTATTGGGGAAGTTTGAAGCCTTCTGGAGGCTTCCTCACGCCAATTAAAATAGGTATCCCATCCCACTTGTTTGATTTGGGAGCCCTTGCTTTCAGGTGCACTTCTGAAGTGAACAGTCTTGGCTAACTGGAACATTCCTCACGGTGACCATTGCCATTTTAGTTTGTCTTCAGTAAGATTGGTCCATGTGCATGCAGACAGACCAAAAAAATTTTTAACACAAAACTGCTGTGGGTGGTTCCTAAGGCCAGGGTGGGAGGCACCCTTAAAGCATTTAGATGACTGAGATCCCATTTGCAGACTTTTTCCTAGAATGAAGAAAATATTCTCTAAGGCGTGAGCTTAGGGCTGGGACTTGGGTTTTGTCTGATAGTTTACCTTTCACAGGATACTTCTTTGTCCTGGTGGACGGCCTTTGCCCATGACCAGGGGTCTCATTACATGCAATTTTCCTGCAGGTGGCCAGTGACCTATTGTGAACCTTGCTTGGCTGTGACCACCCTATCCTTACCCGGGAGCCTTGTGCTTTGGAAACAGTTGTCTCTCGTTAGGTGTTTGACCCATGCCCTCCAATTTTTGTTTTAGTTTTGCTCTCAGGAAAACTACACGTTTGGATGTGAACCAAGTGCATTCTAATTCAGAAACCAAAAGGGTACTCACCAGAAGGACAATCTGTCCTTGCCTAAGTCCTGAATCAAGTCGGACAGACCAACCACAAGGAGGGAGCCTGAAGTCAGAAGTCTCCTTCGGATCCCATGGCTGCCACCACTGTTCAAAGAACAAGTTCAAGTTTAAAGATCCTGTTGGCTTCATTCATCAAGTTGCAACCCAGTTCCTTATGGAATTAGAAACTATCCTTGTCTTACAAACCTAGTCCTTACAAGAACAGAAATGCAGCTCTAGAAGCAATTCAAAGCCTACCTATCCTTTTTTTTAATCAATCCCCAAACATCCCTTCTTCACCTCAAAAGGTTTGCAGACATTGTAAAAGACTGGATTTAGGAAAGTAAAGTCCTTCTTGGAGGAACTCCCATTCTTTTCCTGTGCTTTTGAGTTGTGAATATTCCACCTGGTCTCCTCCAGGAACTCTTACCTAGGCCAGCTCTTAGAAACGCAAACTTCGGAGAGATAATTCTTACCAGAAGAAAAAAAGAAAAGCAAGGCTCTTTGGAGCTTAGGGGAATGAAAAACCTTAAGTGTCTTCTCCACACTGAGCACGTAACCTTCATTGAGTCCAGCTTCCAGAAACAGGATTTGGATTCTACTGTTCTTTTACAAACTAGCGGGTTCTGCATGGTCGCACCGGCCTCGTGGCTGCGGGCAGCACGGAGCTTGCGTGCTCTCTCCATCTCTGCCTCTACTTCCTGTTCCTGGCGGTCACATCCTCGGGAGGAAGTGGACAGCCCTGTAGTGTGAAAGCTGCTTGGCCCTGCTCGGGCATTTGCCCATCTCTGACCAGCGACGGGTTAGAGGACTCTCACTGGCCCCCCCCGGGCCACTTGGCCACCCTCAGTGAGGGTAGGGCAGACACCCTGGTGGAAGGCACCACCGGGACGACGCAGAGTTAGGGAGGGACTGTCCCCCAATGAACAGCGTATGCCCACCGTGGGGTCCAACCACCTTTTGCCACGAAAAGTCTCACACTCCCTCAGGCACGATGGCACAGGTCGGTTTTATCAGGGTGGAGAGAGTTTGCAGGGTGGGTAGGATGGAATCAGCTACTTACCACCGGAGGGCAGTGATAGACGGGCAGGGCCAGTTCCGGAATTAGGGCCTTGATGTTACTTTGCTTCTGAAGCCACCTTGAAGTGTATTAACCCCAGTATATATTCCAGGGGTTCCAGGCACAGGACTCTCTTTAAAGGCCACAGTATGCTCACAGAGGCCTTGGGTTTTCCAGCGTTGATGGGTTTTTTAAAAGCCAGATGAGAAACCTTCACGAAATCCAGAATGCCTTCATCCACTTATTCCTAGAGAAATCAGCGAATCAAACAGAAAAACGGCGATGATGGCTTATTCTCGGTCATAAACTGGTTCACGAGGTGGTCCTAAAGATGCTCTTGAAAGCTGCTTTCCTTGGAGTCTCTTCCTGCCACCCGTCCCCAGCCATAACGGTAGCGCAGGGCATGGGGAGATCAGCGGCAGGGGAGGAAATCATCTTGACATTTATGGAAAGTCCTGATGCTGTTTCCAAATAGGTATTTCTACCCCCAAAACGACATGTGCTCTGGGGAGGTCAAACTTGAAAACCCAGCTTGAACAAACCCACACCTACTAACTTAGAGGCACAGACCCGTGTCCCTCACAGGAATGCTATTCCAAAAACTGAAGGCTGTGGTTGAAGGCCTATAGGTTTCATCCCTTTAGGAATCAGCACAAATGAACACTCAGAAGTTACTAGGAGTAGAAGCTCAAAACAAAGGAAGAGCACAGGCGGTAATCCAGGCCCCTCTGCAGCTGTTCCTGCACAGGGCCCAGAGGTCAGCCGTGCCCACGTCAGGGGCTGCGTGCGGCCCGCAGGGCAGGGAGAGGAAGGTAGGACCCCATCTCCTCAGGCCGCATGGCTGATTAACCAGCGTCTGGGCACCTCCTGGGCAAACTCCAGCCAATTCCTAGATTCAGTGAGATAAAGTGTGATCTTTAGCCCTGAAAGAGCTAGTTTAGGATCAGTGGGGAGGGGCCGTTTTCCCTAATAATGATGCCTAGCAATGATCATGGGCATCAGCATATCCACGTGATTGCTTCTTGATATGTAAAGACCACAGCTGACCCTTGAACAACACAGATTGGAGCTGCACAGGTCCACTTATACTCAGGTTTTTCCCAACAAATACAGTCGGCTGGCCCTCCGATCCACCGATGGGAACCCACCGATACGAAGGGCCAACTGTACTGCACCAGTTTGTATCAGGGACTTGATCATCCTCGGACTTTGGTATCCAGGGGGGGGCTCTTGGACCCAATTCCCTGCAGATACCAAGGGACGACTGTGCCCAACCTGCGTCGTGACGCACAGCTACAAGTCTGTTTTTTACAAAGTCTTTTCTATACACTTTTCTATATATTTTCAATACGTTTTTTGATAATCACATAACAATACATGTTATTTCAAATAAACAGCAGTAAGACTCCATTCAAAATATCACCTCAGTTTCCCTACAGGGAAACCTGCCATTTCGCATGTGCTTCCAGGACAGAATAAAAATCTGGTGGACGCTAGTTACACCTGGGATCTCAGGGAGGACAAAGGAAGCAAGTGTTCTGAGAAAAAAAAGAATCCTGAGGACTCCAGCCGGAGGGGTTCTGGGCCTCGGCTGCATGGGAGAGTCACGTGGGGGGATCCGAAAGCTCCGGCCACTCAAGCACAGCCCAGACCAATTAAACCTGCATCTCCACGGTGGGTGTTTTGGGGGTTCCCGGGCGAGTCCCACATGCAGCCGAGCCTGAGGACCACTGCATTAAGTGTTAGCTCCGTTTCCCTCCACACACGTGCAAGGCTCAGGTCCCCTGGGTGTGAATGTTCTGCAGTCTGCGCGCGCCTGCTGTGCGCTCAGTACTGTCGCAGGCCTGGTTCCTTATGAACGGGGAAGACGGCCCCTATGGACACGTACTTCTGAACGCAGACTGCCAAGTGACATTCCCCCCTAACTGTCTCCTCTCGCCCTTGGATTCCCTGCAGGAGCTACAATGATAGCTGTTTCCTGGATCCCTCCCTCTATCCAGAACTAGCTGATGTCCAGTGGTACGGGCAAGAAAAAGCCAAGCCCGGGACCCTCGTGTGAGCCAGCCGGCCTCAATCTGGCCGCCTCGACGCCATTCTGAGATCACCTCACTGCCTCTCATTTGCCTTACCCAGACGCAGTGTCACCTGCACCAGCTTCGGCCCTCAGCACTTTTCTTCTCCTGTCTCCGCGTCCCCCTCACCCTCCAAAAACCTGACTGGGGAGACATTCTGGAAGGTTCCGGTCCCACTGTGTGTCCCCTGGCTCCCTTGCCCAGAGAGCCAGGCACCAATCCTCAATGGCACCTTGGTGGCTCCCCACTGCCGTGACAGCCCCCTGGCCAGGAACCATCAGGGAAGCTGGCTGGCCTGGACTCCTGTGGACTAGTGGCATTGGTGGAAACCAGGAAAGGGGACTTAAGTACAGGGTGATCCAGAAAGACTGTGAAAGCTGGGGCCCACCTGGAGGCCCCCCAAGCACTCGGTGAAGACGATGCCCCGTGGGAATATTCAGCAGACAGCTGAAGTACTTCCTGGGAGGAGTGACTGTTGCGGGAGCAGGAAGAACAGAAACAGAAGCTGGACACGTCAGAGATGCATCCACGGATCACAGTCAGTTATGCTGCCAAAGATTTTAAAAAATTAAAAACTAAAAACACACAAAAAATTAAGAGGGGCCAAGAGGAAGACGTTCTTTCTGCAATGAAATCTCTTTTAAATCCTCAACTGCTACCGCATTCCACACGTGAAAGTCAGCCATCTGTAACGTGTGCCCCTCACCCCTCTCCCTTAACATTCCACCTCCCTCTCCATCGAGAGCCTGAAAACTGACCCAATGTGATGGTCACATCGGGGGACCCCTGGCTGGCATTGCTGACTTGGATCTCCATGAGTCTGGCCCCCCAGGAGAACAGACCCACGGGGAGTAGCGGAGTGTCCGCTTAGCCCCAGCCTGCATGGGGGGTTCAGCCCAAGACACAAAGCTGCTTTCCTTTGGGGATTTGTAGGAAACGTAAGGTGATGGTTGCCAAAAGTGGTTCTCTCTCATTAAAACAACCAGTAAAAGTGTATCCTGTTTTTTTCTCACAAGGTGTTTCATTTGATTTTTTATGGGAAGCCAAGGGAAAAAGCACATTGCGATCCATTCAAGCGTTTAACTGTCGTAGCCCATTTTCTGTTTGTTAGCACTTGTGTGACAAAGAGTTCAGATCCGATGGCACCCGGTTACCAACGTGTCACTTCTTGCAAGAACCCAGCTATGCCCTTAGGTAGGAAGACTGTACTCACATGTCTACTAGCTGGCAGTAGAAAAAATGTATCAGCTCCCAGAGGGCCCATATGCCTACGACATCATCGGCTACCTCGATGTGTCCCGATGGTCTGCAGGTACCAAAAAAGGAAGAGAGAAGAAAGGTGTGTGGGAGCTGCACGTTTACATGTGTTTTGAGCTATGCTTAACACACAACTGGAAAGCCATCAATCTTCAAAGGCCTCAAAAATACTTTTATAATACTAACAAGTGCACACTCGTAGTTGGGTTATTTCAAATGGCACAAACACGGTCTCCACAGAGGTGGGATGCTGTGCTTATTGGCGCAAGTGGCGGGGCGGGGGGAAATTTCTTTTCTCACTTGTAATGACTTCCTACTGGAAAGGCAGTGGACAGCCAGAGACAGGAGCTGGGGTGGGGTAGATTTGTGGGCAAGCAGAGTTGAAGTTAGCTTTAGCGTAACAAGAAAAAGCTTTGTTTTTTATGTATATGTAATCCAAGAATAGACAATAGACTCTACCAGACCCGGAGGGTAAGAACGGACACTTACCATTGGTTAAAATGAAATATCAGTAAATACCCACGGTGCTCCCCCTGCTGCAGCTTGAAGAGCACTGTGGGGTTCCTCTGGGGGCTCACAGCAGGCTGGGGCCAGGCTGGACGGTTCAGGGCTCTGTGCACAGCTGGGTTGGTGATACCAGCTTGAGGAAGGGATTAATAGTCACAGATCGCTTTAGGGGTAAACCCTGCAGGGTAAATAAAATTGGTTATGATGATATTAAACGATTCTGGGGATTGACACGGGGAGGGGTGTTGCTCTTATTTTGATGGTCAGAGCTACAGACAGCAGGTTTTTCTTTCCCCATTCGGGAACGTTCTGTATTGGGCCAGATTCTTTCTCCCAAAGGAAGATGCGTGAATAATCAAACTGAACCCTGTCCCAGAGGAAAAGTCGAAAGGGAAATGGATGAGGTGACAAGGTTACATACCGCGGATGACACAACAGGGACAGTGGCTTGAAATCAAGTCGGAAGTCAGTCGGATAAATGTTTAGCCCAGTTGGGTTACAAAGACTGAGAGACGAAAATTCTTTCTAAACACTTGGGTGTGGGATTCGGGGGGCAGGAAGGAAAGGAGGCAAGATAGAGGGGCAGAATTACAGTTCCGGCAAACAGTGTGATGGTCTGGTAGTAAAGACGGAGATTGAGTAAAACAGGTTTTACTGTTGAGCTGCGTTCAGTTCCTACAGGATGTACATAAAAGTGCTGGTCCTTTGAGACTGACGTGGTTAATGATCAGTGTGGTGGGAAATGATATAGTTACTGTACACAAGCACTGGCAAGCTCTTTATATACCCCTATTTCTTTAAAGCAAATTAAGATGAAATATGAAACCCCTGGTCTGATATAAAGCCCCTGTTGGAGTCTTTGGATACGTATAACAAACTGCCTGTTTAGCCAGAAGGCTGGTGAAAACACCTACGTCAGACTTTGTTGTGAGACAGGTGGGTTTTTTTAATTTGATCATATGCAGGTGAGTGTTGAAACCGTTCAAATTCCAAGTTGTTTTCATTCGGTATTAGTTTAGTTCTACATATAGCAAACCCCATCCAGGTGCTATCAGATGACCAGTTACTGCTTAATTAACTAGGTGTAAAGTTTTACATATACATTAATGTCAATAGTTTATTACAAGTCGTGTAAAATGGACTCTAGTTTAATAATGGGGAAGAAAGGATTAGGTTGCTCCTGAAACTGATTTGTAGAGCATGTAAAATGACTTTACTGGATTCTGTTCAACTGTAATCAATGACAAAGATGTATGTTGTAGACAAAGTTGCAGAATTAAAAAGAAATCTGCTTTTAATTTATTCTTTTTGTATTAAGAATTTGTATAGTACCTTTACATTTTGCAAAACAGTGTGTCAACACTTATTAAAGCATTTTCAAAATGAAAAGATCTCAGTTGCCTCTTGGACATTCTGTTTGTTTCTAAGTGATAAACACGCATGCTCCAGGGATCTGTCATTCAGTTGCCTGTGCCCCATCCGGCTCCCTTTTTAAAGTCAGTCTATATAGATGATATTCTCAGTGGCTTACTCCATGATGTAGACAAGCCTGGTTTGTTTAGTAGAGGCTAATTCCCTCTTATTCTAGTTTCCTTTTTTAATTACACAAAGATAACATATTCTTAGTTACGTATTTCTCCTACTACAAAAAGGATTTGAGATGAGAGGTCAGCCCTTGTTAGGATGCTATTTTAGTATCTGTATCACTGCTCATGACAAATAGTTACCTGTGTGCAGTATGTGCTAGGCTGGGTACTGTTCCCCCAGAACCGTGCCACGTGGAAGAAACACCGAGGGCATCTGGGCTCTGGAGGTCGTTGTCCTTAGTCTCTGTCCCCTGTGGTCCCTGGTTCTGTGTAGGACAAAAAGGGCCAACTGTGGAGACAGGCAGGAAGCTCAGGCTCTTTACTACCACTGCTCTTTACTACCACAGCTCAAAATCCTATCACCCACCCTCTAAATCCTATCACCAAAGCAACAGCCCGCTGGGCCTGCAGGTACAAAAAGCCCACACTGATGGGCAAATCGGGGACTGGCTTACTTTAGTGGAGCTTTTGCTGCAACTACATCCCTGGCCCCCTAACCCACACTGCATCTCTTCACTAGCATGAAACTAGAAATCTGGCAGCCAAGAGCATCCCGGGATGGAAAGCCTTGCTGAAGCATCTGCCACTGGTGTGGGTTAACCCCTGCCAAAAATGGAAACAAGCCATTGAGAACCTGAAGCACATCTGGAAGCAGGCCCATCAGGACAGCATCTTATACTTCCTAAGCCTGTCCTTGGCAAAACAGCGAGGGCCTCTGTACCGAGGTGATCAACACTGATTGCAAACAAATAGGATCTTCTGTTAAGCCTTTTCCATGTAAATATGTCGCCGCTCGGGAAAGAAATCTATCTCCTATTAAGCTCTATCACGTGAAAGCAGCTGGCCCACAGGACGCTGGGACATTCCCGTTTCTTTCCCACTCCTTCCTACCTTTCACCACCCATACACACACACACACACACACACACACACGCACACACGCACACTCCCCTTACACTGTGTCAACAAGGCAATTCCAAACAATCATTATTTTGGTTATCAGAGAACACAGTAAATACCCGATTGCCGTAGAAAGCACTAGAAATGGCCAGGCCTCTCCTTCCTTACTCCCAGAATACCAGTTCAAAAAGGCTCAGACACGAAATTCTCTCTAAAAAGAGGAATATCAGAGAACCCCTGATGTGGGCTAGCAAGCAGGCAGGGGCCCACTGTTGAAGCCAGTCATTCACTCCATATTGTGTGATGGGTCCAGGTCCTCAAAACCTTACATTCTCGTGGACTAAACAAACAGGCACACGACCACGACATAAGGGGAAATGAGGTCACCAGCATTAAACAGATAGAAGGAAGAGAGTAAAATGAGCCCCATGGATAAGCGGTCAGCAAGTGTGTAAATGGGATCTCTCACTCATCTCTCATTCAAGAAGCTGCCTGGTCAAAGAGATGGCAGAGAAAAGGTGAAAGGACGTGCAGAGATATAACCTCTCTGCCTTGCACAAAATCACACCCCCAGCATAGTCAGCACCTGTTCAGGTAACAGCTGAAGGACCTGGGCTGCAATGCAGGAGTATAAACAGTGAGCAGGTTAGCCGATAGGGCCCGTGTGTGTGCAATTACACCGAGATTTTTTTTAAATCAGAAAACCCCATTTTTCTGTCCATACATTTTTATCCCCACAGAAGAGTAGGTTCCTTTTGTTTTTCACTCATTCATCCATTTTCTATCAAACCCCCTCCAATCATGCTTCCATTCCTCCCACTCTACCAAAACCACTCTTGTCAAGGATGCCTCCCCACAAGGCCACATCTGATGGTTAATCCTCCGTTCACGTGCTATGTGACTTACCAGTAGCAACGGGCACAGCTGGTCCCTGTCGCATCCTCCATGGAAACACGCTTGCCACTGGAATCCAGGACAGCGTGTCCTCCAGGTTTTCCTCCTTATCAGTCAGGGCTCCTCCCGCCAATCTCCTTGAGGGTTTTCTTCATCTGCCCGAGGTCTGGGTGCCAGAGTGCCCCAGGGCTCAGTTCAAGGCCTCCTCTTGACCATCCACAGTCACTTCCCGTAGCTCTCATCTTGTCCATGGTTTTAAGTGTCTTATGCTGAGGACACCTGTGTTTCTCCCTGTACCCTGACCTCAGCTCTAAAACTGGTACAATCCCCCAGCCCACTCAACAGCTCCACATGGATGTCTAATGTGCTAACACATCCAGACTGAATCTCTGACGTTCCCTCCAAACCTGCTCCATAATGACCTTCCTCAGCTGAGTTAGAGGCAACTCCAATCTTCCAGGGCTCAGGCCAAAACCCTCGGAATCAACCATGATGACTTTCTTTCTCATCTCATGGTCAACCACATGTGAAATCCCTGCCCTTAGAAGATATATATTCTCCTGGGAGTAGAAGGAGGGAGAAAATGAAAGCAAATTACATGGCACATTAGAAGATGTGTCATGAGGACAGTATTGGGTAAGCAAGGTCGGTCAGCGGAAGAGCTAGCCCATGACAGGAGGAGCAACCCCTTCTCCTCCAAGTAAGGTAAGAACAGGTGGTGAGTGTGGGAAACAGACCTGAAGCTTTGCCTCCATACTCAACCCGGTGTGAGAAAAGACAGGTGAGGCCATCCTCCAGGTGAGACAGGAAAGGAGGGCAGGGTCGGGCTGGAGCAGAGTCACAGGTCAGAACAGCCCCGAGAGGAGAGGAGGTGGAGAACGCCCTCCAGGCATCACTTGGGGCCCAGGTGACACCCGACGCTTGGCGTGTGAACTCCCTCCAGTGGCACCTGCTAGTGGGCGCGGGAGGGCACAGATGGAACGTGCCAGGCCCAGGCTGTGTAGTGCAGTGTGGCCGGAGGGCAACAGGGCAGGAGAGTAGACGGTCCTGGTGATTAAGTGAAGTGGTGACAATGGGATCTAGATGGACTACACAGCAAAGCAAAGCCAAGAAGGTGACGATGAAGTAGCAGAGAGCAGAAGACTGAGTGGACAGAAGGTCTTGAAGAGACTGAGGAAGAGCAGAGTGGGAATGAAGGAGAGAGGGCACGAGGACAGGACTGCACGACTGAACAAGAGGTGAGATACCTGTTTCTCCATCGTCTTAGTTCTCCACGCTTGGGGTGAATCCCAGGATCTAGGAGCAAAGGCCACACGTGCCAGTGGGAAGCCAATCTGAGCTGGGGGTGCCGGGAGAGGACCCGGCCTCATTCCCCCTCACACAGGAACTGCAAATCCGGCTGCCTGTTCCATCAGGAGGCCAAGACCATGCCAGTTATTTTAACAGAAAGGGTTGAATATCAAGGGTTGTTAACAGGATACTGAAGAGGTGACAGAGATGATAACCAAGGGAAGCAGCCAGCACCCTTAGGGATGGGGAACAGAGAAGGGACTTTGAAAACCTAGAAGCTGAAGGAGGCACCCCGCAGAGCTGGGAGTCAAACCTCTGAGGCATGGACACCGCGCAGCTGGTACCCGTGCCTCGGGACTTGGCAGGACCTCACGGAGCCGGAATACAAATGTCTGAAAGGGGCACCAGGCTAACGGCGCTGCAATTTTCGAGGCAAAGCTGGTTCTATGAAAGTGTGGCAATCTGCAGGCCAGGACCAACTCCTCCAAGAATGAACTGACACTGCTGGGCTGCGACCCACAGCTGGGCCACCACCGTCAGGGACAGGAAGCAAGAATCGAGGAACAGGCCCCTTCTTCCCTCCTCGGGGTTCCCATCTCCCATGTGCCCCACCATCGGTAGAACCCAACAGAAAGCCAGTCAGCAAAGGAGAAATGTGGTTTGCAGGGTCTCATCCCAAAGCAGGGTACGGCAGGTGCCACGGGAGAGGCAAACACAATTTTTTATAATTTTGCAAAAAACACATGTACCCTTTCAGCCCACATTAGCATAATGTGTTACTGTTCTAGAAGGGACCATGGTAATAACAGGTCGAAGCATATCAAGATACTTTCCCCCGGGACTTCCCTGGTGGCGCAGTGGTTAAGAATCCACCTGCCGATGCAGGGAACACGGGTTCCAGCCCTGGTCCGGGAAGATCCCACATGCCGCGGAGCAACTAAGCCCGTGCGCCACAACTACTGAGCCTGCGCTCTAGAGCCCACGAGCCACAACTACTGAGCCCACGTGCACAACTACTGAAGCCCATGTGCCTAGAACCCGTGCTCTGCAACGAAAAGACACCACAATGAGAAGCCCGCACACCACGAGTAGCCCCCGCTCGCCACAACTAGAGAAAGCCCGCGCGCAGCAACGAAGACCCAATGCAGCCAAAAATTAATTAATTAATTTTAAAAAAAGATACTTTCCCCCCAAATGAAAGCACAATCGTGCATTTTCTCAAACACCTTTCACATCCGTAGAGGTATTCCTCTCAAAGTCATTTCTAAGGCTAATGGAGATTTGGCAGCAACACAAGAGAACAAGAGCTAGATGCCTCTGTCCACCGGAGTGACAAGAACGTCCACCACAGGCCAGACCTCTGTCTGCTCTGAAGCCTGGCTGTCTCTGAACGGCCTTTAGCGTCCGTTTGGTCCGTGGCTTTTCCGCGGCTGAAATGACCTGGTGCCGATATCCAGAGCTCATCCCCGTGAGCACTGTTACATCTACGTGTATCATACGTAGTAGGACGTGGACGTGGCAGAGTCAGGTCTTGCTCCCGTTGGGGCAGACGGGACCTCAGGGCACCGGGACACACTTGCTACACGCCTCAATGGTTCTGAAAGCTGACACATCTGAGTAACGTGTATATCGCTTAGGAACTGAATTCTGCAGAATATATGGAAACACAACTGCAGGAGCTTACCCAATACTGTCCTCACAGAACGTGAGGCCCAGAGGAAGGCAGCTGTGACGGTTAATTTTATGGGTCAACCTGACTGCGAGCCGGGTGCCCAGATGTCTGGTTAAACGTTACTCTGGGTGTATCTGTGAGGGTGTTTGTGGAGGAGATGAACATCTGAATCGGTGGACTAAGTAAAAGATTGCTCTCCAGTGTGGATGGGCCTCATCCAATCTGTCGAGGGCCTGAACAGAACAAGAGGTGGGGTAAGGGAGAAGCTGCTCTCTCTGCCTGACCGTGAAGCTGGAACGCTGGTCCTCTCCCTCCCTCAAAGTGGGACTTCCCATGGGCTCTCCTGGATCTCCAGCCTTTGGATTCAGACTGGAATTTACACCACTGGCTCTCCTGTTTGCAGACAGCAGATCATGGGACTGCTCAGCCTCCGTAATCAAAGGAATCAATTCCATATATACAATTTCCTTGTAGGTCTGTTTCTCTGGAGAACCCTAATACAGTGGTTCAAGGTTTGAACAGTGATGCCCACAATGCCATTAAAGAACTGACTCCACCATCTTTAGCATGGGTCTCCCACCATCAAGAATGCAGGATGGCTGCAAAGCACTGAAGCATCATGACCACTTTTTAGGAAAGAAGAGAGAAAGGGCAACATTTTTGTTAACTAAGTCTATACTTTTTTTTTTTCTTTTTTAGAAAAGCAACAGGTTTCCTGGAAGTCCCACCCAAAAGACTTCTATCCATATTTATTGGCAGAACCTGTCACAAAACCAACTCTAACTTTAAAGGGTCCCAGGACAGCAAGTAGCTTTTACTGTGCTCACTGCAGCTCTGCACAAAGTAGGGCTCTGTTGGCAAAGGAGAGGAGAATGAAAACGGGGTAAGCAGCTGGCAGTGTCCACACCATACGTATACGGCCCATAAACTTGCAGACCTAAAGAAGAAAAATACAAACCAAGTCTTAATGAAACAGTAATCTAATAAAACTATACAGTTTGACAAAAGTACAAAAACTCACACGACTTCCTCTTCTCTCAAATCCCACACTCAGGCATGCCACTATGAAAAGGTTATGTTATTTAAGATTCACGTGATTTTTTATAAAATCTATCTGGCAAAGATAGCTGACAAAGGTTATGCCTGAGCTAGTTACAAGATTATTTCCCCTATGCATAGAAAACCCTGCATAAAGGCAAGCCACAGGGTGGGAGTATTTGTAATATATATATCTAACATAGGACTCATAGCCAGACTATATAAAGAACTATTGTATCTACGTACCACATCCTCTTTTTCCATTTGTCTGTCGATGGGCATTTAGGTTGCTTCCATGCCCTGGCTATTGTAAATAGTGCTACAGGGAACACTGAGGTGCACGTGTCTTTTTTTTTTTTTGCAGTACGCGGGCCTCTCACTGTTGTGGCCTCTCCCGTTGCGGAGCACAGGCTCCGGACGCGCAGGCTCAGCGGCCATGGCTCATGGGCCCAGCCGCTCCGTGTCATGGGGGATCTTCCCGGACCGGGGCACGAACCCGTGTCCCCTGCATCGGCAGGCGGACTCTCAACCACTGCGCCACCAGGGAAGCCCGCATGTGTCTTTTTGAATTATGGTTTTCTCAGGGTATATGCCCAGGAGTGGGATTGCTGGGTCATATGGTAGTTCTATTTTTAGTTTCTTAAGGAACCTCCACACTATTCTCCATTGTGGCTGTATCAATTTACACTCCTACCAACAGTGCAAGAGGGTTCCCTTTTCCCCACACCCTCTCCAGCATTCATTGTTTGCAGATTTTCTGATGATTCCCATTCTAGCTGGTGTGAGGTGACATCTCACTGTGGTTTTGATTTGCATTTCTATAATGATTAGTGATGTTGAGCATCCTTTCATGTGTTTGTTGGCCACCTGTATATCTTCTTTGGAGAAATGTCTATTTAGGTCTTCTGCCCATTTTTTGCTTGGGTTGTTTTTTTGATATTGAGCTGCATGAGCTGCTTGTATATATTTTGGAGATTAATCCTTTGTCAGTTGCTTCGTTTGCAAATACTTTCTCCCACTCTGAGGGTTGTCTTTGCGTCTTGTTTACGGTTTCCTTTGCTGTGCAAAAGCTTTTAAGTTTCATTAGGCCCCATTTGTTTACTTTTGTTTTTATTTCCATTACTCTAGGAGGTGGATCAAAAAAGATCTTGCTGTGATTTATGTCAACGAGTGTTCTTCCTATGTTTTCCTCTAGGAGTTTTATAGTGTCCAGTCTAATACATTTTGAGTTTATTTTTGTGCCTGGTGTTAGGGAATGTTCTAATTTCATTCTTTTACATGTAGCTGTCCAGTTTTCCCAACACCACTTACTGAAGAGACTGTCTTTTCTCCATTGTATATTCTTGCCTCCTTTGTCATAGATTCGTTGACCATAGGTGCGTGGGTTTATCTCTGGGCTTTCTACCCTGTTCCATTGATCTTTGTAGAGACGTGGATGGACCTAGAGACTGTCATACAGAGTGAAGTCAGAAAGAGAAAAAAAAAAATCATATATTAATGCATATATGTGGAACCTAGAAAAATGGTACAGATGAACCGGTTTGCAGGGCAGAAACTGAGACACAGATGTAGAGAACAAACGTATGGACACCAAGGGGGGAAAGTGGCAGGGCAGGCCGGGATGGTGGCGGTGGGATGAATTGGGAGATTGGGATTGACATGTATACACTAATATGTATAAAATAGATAATAAGAACCTGCTGTATAAAA
Source organism: Neophocaena asiaeorientalis asiaeorientalis (assembly GCF_003031525.2). Lineage (NCBI taxonomy): Eukaryota > Metazoa > Chordata > Mammalia > Artiodactyla > Phocoenidae > Neophocaena > Neophocaena asiaeorientalis. The sequence continues at coordinate 1,104,949 of NW_020171798.1, forward strand.
AACAAATAAAATAAAATTCAAAAAGAAAACAGGAGCTCACCTGGTGGCGCAGTGGTTGAGAGTCCGCCTGCCGATGCAGGGGACATGGGTTCGTGCCCCGGTCCGGGAAGATCCCACATGACACGGAGCGGCTGGGCCTGTGAGCCATGGCCGCTGAGCCTGCGCGTCCGGAGCCTGTGCTCCGCAACGGGAGAGGCCACACAGTGAGAGGCCCGCGTACTGCAAATAAAAAAAAAAGAAAACAGAACAAGCCAACTAACTCATTCAGGGAATGACTACTAATGGGTACCAGGTTACTCTTTGGGGTGATGAAAATGTCCTGATGAAAATCAAGACCATGGCTCTGACTAGAATGAGGTGCAAAGAGATTTCTGGGGCATTGATAACATTATCTTTCCTGACTTGGATGCTAGTTACTTTGGGAGATGTTCACTTTGAAAAAAGTTATGATATGGTACTCTTCTGCTTTATGCACTTTTCTGTATATGTTACATTTCAATAAAAAAAATTACAATAAAGGAAATGTAATCTAGCCCTGAGTCTTGGGAAATAATCTTCAAAGGGCTAAACAAACCCTCAACGGGTAACTGATTAATAATAATACCTGTCTCCTGCTATCTCTGCCCCAATCTTAACTCATGCTTTTAAACAACCTCTTACTTACTTTACAATATCTTATTTATTCTTGCTGTACACAATGTACAGCCAGCCCAAGGTTGTACCTATCTTTACTGCAAGGATTATATGAGGCTTGTCCTGGTGCTTCTTCTATGGACAAGTCTCCCCATTTGAAACCTAAGAATTATTACTTCAGAAGTATGTGACATTTGAAGTACTCGAGGTTTTATCATCTGCTGAATTTCACATTAACCTTGAGAGCTAAGTCTTCTCTCTCTCTTGGTATTAAAACAAAAAAAAAGAAGTAGAGTCCTGTTGCCCTGAATTTATCCACCAGGTCATTTCATTCCGTAACTCTGATAACTCCTTTTAATCCGTGGTTTTCAAACTGCTGGTCACAACATATTAATGAGCTGTGAGCCACTTTAGAGGGTCACAACCAGCATGTTTTTTTTTTTAAATAAGAAACACAACAGAAAAGAAAACATAAGAACGTACCGCACATGGTATGGTCGGTGCTTCTGTTACATATGCATATACGCAAGGAACACTGGGTCTCCACACACTTGTTATTGTTGTCCGTGAGTTGTGGTCAAAACATTTCAAAGCTACAACTTTAATCCTCCCACTTCACAGGATGGCAGAATCTCGAAACCAGGCTCCGACGACAACACTCATGGTTTATGTTGTCTCCTAAGCCTCAGGGGAAGGGCAGTTGGAGAGCAAAGGCAATTTGGTTTCGGCAAGTTGTAAAATCTGGGCGTGCAGAGGGCAAGGAGAGCCGTGTACGCCAGTGACTGGACTGTGGTGGCAGGAAGCTCGGTGACTGCATGTGTGATCGCCAACGACACTCAGAAAGCAGCTCAAACCTTCTCAGCTGCCCTCCGTGGTCAAAGTAATGTGTTCACCTTGAATGCTGTGAGAAGGCTGACAATTATTTCAAAGCTGGTGCTTAAGGACAGAGAGGAGAGACTAAACAAAAGGAAGTGGTCTAGTTAAACAGAGTAACCATTACCATCAACACAAGGATTCGTCTGGACAAGCTGCCTAAGAGTTTGTGGAAAAATAAGTAAATAACCAATGCTTTCATAATAAACTGTTTTGGTAAATGTAAAAAACGTTTTTTCTAAACGAGCGTGGTTCCAGAAGCTTGAATGGGCTCGGCTCACACCACAGCTGCGGCCGCCCACACTGCATTTCCCCTAGTTGGTCCACACCACCAGAACTTATTTTTAAATTTCAGAAGATTTTAAGGTTACTGTTAACCATTCCAGGACTACTGCGTAGTTAAAACTCAGCCAATCCAACTGCAGAGTGTGTGATGAAAACCAGTTGCCGTGATGGAGTTCCCACAGCGACCCTCCGGGGACTGGAGCTGGCTCCTGACTCTCGACAGCTGGCAACTCTTACATACACCTGCCATGAGAAGGTGCTTTCAGTTCAAGCCTCCCAGTGTGACTCCATACCATGAATTTCTATGGGACAGACATTCTTCCAGGGGCTCCAGGGGCTCCACGCACAAGGGCGGGAGGAGGGAGGCATGACCCACCAAGTTATGCTGAGATATCTGCATAAAGGAAACGGCCGCAGCTCAACCCGAGCTCCCCTTTCACTGAATCTGCCCCACTTAGCTCTACTACCCTTCTAGGTCCAGAAGCACTAAAGGGGGTTATTGCAGGGTTGCAAAGGAGCCAGTGATAGGAATCCCCCAAGTTCAAAGCTACCAAACACTTTCTTTCATATAAAAAGACAATTGTAAAAAAAAAAAAAAAAAAAAAAAAAAATAAGATTT
>NW_020171798.1:1107485-1123708 GCF_003031525.2 Neophocaena asiaeorientalis asiaeorientalis
TAAAAAAAAAAAAAAATTTAAAAAAAAAAAAAAAAAAAAAAGACAATTGTATTTCTACAGTATTTACTGGTGTCAAATCCCGGGACAATCTAAAGGGCTAGACTGGGTCAGGAGACCACCAGAAGGAAACACTTAATGTTAAGAAGTCGCACTGCTATCAACCCGATTTTCTATTCCTCCAAGTTCTTCCTGAGAGTCCAGAGTCGCAGCGCACCCTAAATGCTGCTGCTAGTGGCAGCTGCCTTCCTTGCTCTGGTCTCTCGGGACTCCTCCTCCTTCCTACAGGACCAGGACCATCCCTTCTCTCTCCCCACTGTGTGTCAATTGTCTCTGGCCTCAGCCTTCTTTTCCTAGTTTTCCCCAAAGGCTAGAATCACAGCCATGACCCCCAGACTGCCGCAGCCCCGTGCTGCGGTGCTGAAAAATACTGCTCGGTCTTTGTAGCTGGCAAGAACACTCCTAAGAAAAGCAGTATTTACTTCTGACGGAAAACCAGTGTTTCACTAAATATGAATCCAGAAAGACACGACTCCTTTGGAAAGGAGTCTGAGCAGGTGGGAGATAGAAAGGGAAAAATATACTTAGTTCAGGATTGTGACTGATTTTAAAAGACAGGCCTTTATTGTTTTAGAAAGAGCTAAAAAATAGAAATATGCAGCATCCGGTGAACTAAAATTTTCATGATGTGGAGACTGCGAGAGGTCATTTTTTAACACACCCCCATGATATCTGCAATCCTCTGAAGATCTTTCACTTCAGGAAAACGGAAGACTTTTCCCCAAGATCTACGTCTTCCAACCTAAGCCCAGAATGACCGACATTCACAGCACTGCAGAATACAGCACAACTCTTTTTTCCAACCGTCTATCCACACTGATGAGTTTTAGAAGATACTGGGGTCACATGACGCAGTGTCTTCTTTGTGGTGGAAAATTAACTAACAGCAAATGGGAAGACAACACAAAATTAGCTGACTGGGAATTAAAAAAGAAGTGACCTGGGGGAGTGTTCGTTCAACAATATTTATAAACAAGTCCTATACAACAAGACTACATAAGAGAAGTCTAGACTGTTGTCATATCTTATGAACGTCTGTCTCTTATTTGCTCTAGTAAGCTCTCTTCGGTTGTAATTTAATAAGAAAAAATGGTTTCTAAAGTAGGCAAGGAACCCTGATTCAATTTAGGACAGCAGGCCTCAGCCACCATCGCACACATGACCAGCGGACACGATCAGTCAGGCACAGCCACAGACCCCACGAGTGGCCAGAACCGGCTTTCGAGGCTTCCCAAGAGGGGCCAGGAGAAGTGACTGTGAGCCCACCTGCACCCGCGCAGCTGACTCCAGCCCCACCACATTCTCGATCCTTCTAAACTCAGAACTGGCTCAAAGTGTGAGCAGCTATAGAGCCTGGACACAGTAAATGCTAAACAGATGCTCCTACGAGCACTGCCGACGCTGCTAGCACGCTGCTGCCACCACCACTGTTCTCGTCACGTGAGCCCACAATGACCCTGACGGCAGGTTGGGGAAAGCTACTTTGTCTTCACTCTAACAACAAGGACACAACTGCTATTTACTGAGCTCTTGCTTGCCAGGCAGCGTGCTAAGCGTTTTCTTTTACGTAAATACAACAGTGATGCCATGAAGTATGTACAAGTATCACCACCTTTGCAGATGAGGAAGCTGAGGCTTAGAGGGCTGACGTGACTTGCTCACGGTCGCACATACATACTCACAGCCTTACGTGCACACGTGGGGAGCTGCGATATGAGGTGGGTTAGTTCTGACTTTGGAGCCCCACTCCTACCTCTAGCCGGCAGCGCCAATCCACCTGCTCAGGCAACTTTCTATTTCCCCACCTGCCTCTATCCATTGAGTCCTCTCAACCTCTAAAGCGCAGTAATTCGTCACAATTATCTGGGGGTGACACTGTGCAAGATTCAAAAGAAGTCCTCGTTTGTGCAAAATCAGACCCAGGACCTACTGTCTCGGGCAGTGGCCAAGAGTCCTGGCAACTTCCTCTTCTGCTGGGCGGGATGGAGCTGGGACAGCTGTCCACCACCGGTCTCGGGAGGATGACGCTCACAGGCAGTCCTATTCTAGGAAGAACCAGCGGCAGCAAAACATCCCCGTTCTTGGCTTGACAATCCATTTCCCCACCTTGAACCTTGATGCACTGGGGTTACTGAATTTGAACTTCCGTTGGTTCAAATCTTCGTGTTCCAAACTTCTATTTCCTGTTAATTGTATCTGTCCCGAGAGATGACCAATACTAAAATTTACACAGTTTAAAAGATAAAAGCAAGCTTTGAAATGCAAGAAAAATAACACGTAACAGTAGTAATATTTACATTCAAATCTATTGCAAGATGGCAAAAGTTCAGCAACATTTAAGGACTATCAAGTTTCATTAAATGGTTCCATGTTTTTGTTGAAAAATATAAAAATATTTTTCTATAAACACTTCATAAGAGGCAACGTGAAAATTACCATATTTTACAGAAATAATTAAGTCCATCCTCAAATGTTCCTTTTTAATCCTCTAACTGCAACTTTCAGGTCTAGAGGGGAAAAGTTATTTTAAACCCTGTCCTGTGACTGTTGTCTACACATTTAAATTATGGGGAAAAGTCTTTAGAACTTAATTTTTCGACTATTTAAAATAAAAGCAAGACACAAAAATCACTTGGCAGTCAGATGGGACATGAGAGCCAACACAGTTCTTAAAACCAAGAGTTGCATTAGGCAGAACTCAGAGACCAGAAATTCCCTTTTCTTCCTCCCTCGTGCTGTTGGCAATTCCGCAAGTCCACGCCAGGCTTCCTGAAGTTTCTTGTGACATTCACGGGCTGCACACAGATCTCATAGTGCATTGTACTCCACACATTTCGATGGATCTGTAGGAAAGTGCTTCTGGCAAATGGTCATTAACCTCTTCAATCCCTGAGAAAATAAAAATAAATAACGGTTGGTTATGATATGGCTAAACTACTCTCGATCGCCCTCCTCGGTACTCACTCCAGTTTACCAGCATCCCCGCTAAAATGCAGCAGTCCCCTGCAACACCACTCAGACGCACACTGAGAGAAAGATTGAATCGTGTGCGCTCAGAGAAACGTACAAGACGGTCATAGCTTGTTCACAAAAACAATAACATCAAAAGTACCAGAAACAACCCAAATGTCCATCATAGGAGAATATGTGAATAAGCTTTAGTAGGCTCACAAATGGAACATACTACATCAGTAAAAAAGAATTACCTAGAGCTACAATTTAGCCTTTCTCCACCAGGTTCCAATGGAGAATTAAGCCCTGCTGGCTAGCCTAAAGCATCCATTATATGTAATGAGACAGCTCCTCTCCGATGTACCCTAAAAGGGTGCTACATGTGTCCCATCCTTGGGAGAAATGAGAAAACGGGCACTCAGATCATCTTCTGTGTTCTACGGTCCAGATGAGAAACTCTGGTTGAGAACAATGGATATACATGAATCTTAGAACGTTAAATGTAAAAAGCAAGTGGCAAGGGGCTTCCCTGGTGGTGCGGTGGTTAAGAATCCGCCCGTCAATGCAGGGGACACGGGTTCAAGCCCTGGTCCAGGAAGATCCCACATGCCGTGGAGCAACTAAGCCCACGCACAACTACTGAACCTGCGCTCTAGAGCCCACGAGCCACAACTACTGAAGCCCATGCACCTAGAGCCTGTGCTCTGAAACGAGAAGCCACCACAGTGAGAAGCCCGTGCACTGCCAACGAAGAGCTGCCCCCGCTCGCAGCAACTAGAGAAAGCCCACGGGCAGCAACGAAGACCCAACGCAGCCAAAAAAAAAAAGCAAGTGGCAAAATGCTATATACAGTATTATACCATTTAAAACTTTTTTTATTATATATAATTTTTACAGGTTACTTTCCATTTACAGTTATTACAAAATATTGGCTGTCTTCCCCGTGTTGTACAGTACATCCCTGAGCCTGTCTTACACCCAACAGTTTGTACCTCCCCCTCCTCTCTATTGCCTTTCTCCCCCTGCCCCCCAACTGGTAACCACTGGTTTGTTCCGTGTCTGTGAGTCTGCTTCTTTTTGTTATGTTCACTAGTCTGCTGCATCTTTTAGACTCCACATGTCAGTGACGTCACTGTCTCTGACTTGTTTCACTTGGGCATAACGCCCACAAAGTCTGTCCCTGCGGCGGCTGCAAAGGGCAAAGTTTCGCTCTTCATGGCTGAGCAGTACTCCACTGTGTATATGGACCACCTCTTCTATCCATTTGTCTGTTGATGGACACTTAGGCTGTTTCCATGTCTTGGCTACTGTAAATAGTTCTGCTATGATCACTAGGGTACATGTATCTTTTTAAATTAGTGTTTTGGGGTTTTTCTGGATATATACTCAGGAGTAGAATTGAGGGGTCATATGGTAGTTCTATTTTTTGTTTTTTAAGACACCTCCTTAATGCTCTCCACAGAGGCTGCACCAATTCACATTCCCACCAACAGTGTACAACAGTTCCCTTTTCTCCTCATCCCTGCCAGCATCTGTTATTTCTACACTTTTTAATGATGGCCATTCTGACAGGTGTGAGGTGGTATCTCGTTGTGGTTTTGATTTGCATTTCCCTGATGATTAGCAACCTTGAGCATATTTTCATGTGCTTGTTGGCCATCTGCATTTCCTCTTTGGAAAAATGCCAATTCAGTTCTTCTGCCCTTTTTTTTTTTTTTTTTTGTGGTACGCGGGCCTCTCACTGTTGTGGCCTCTCCCGTTGTGGAGCACAGGCTCCAGACGCGCAGGCTCAGCGGCCATGGCTCACGGGCCCAGCCGCTCCGTGGCATGTGGGATCTTCCCGGACCGGGGCACGAACCTGTGTCCCCTGCATCGGCAGGCGGACTCTCAACCACTGTACCACCAGGGAAGCCCTGTCCATTTTTTAAGTGGGCTATTTGTCGAGCTGTAATGGGCTGTTTATATACGTTGGGTATGAATCCTTTATTAGTCATATCATTTGCAAATATTCTCTCTCATTCAGTAGGTTGCCTTTTAGTTTTGACAATGGTTTCCTTTACTCTACAAAAGCTTATAAGTTTAATTAGATCCCATTTGTTTATTTTTGTTTTGTTTCCATTACTCTAAGACAGATTCAAAAAATATTGCTTCACTTTATGTCAAAGAGTGTTTTGCCTGTTTTCCGCTAGGAGTTTTACAGTATTTGGTCTTACACTTAGGTCTTTAATCCATTTTGAATTTAAGTTTTGTATATGGTGTTAGAGAATGTTCTAATTTCATTCTTTCACATGTAGCTGTTCAGTTTTCCCAGTACCACTTATTGAAGAGACTGTCTTTTCTGCACTGTATATTCTTGCTTCCTTTGTCATCAATTAATTGACCATAAGCCATGGGTTTATTTCTGGGTTTTCTATCCTGTTCCATTGATCTATGTGTCTGTTTTTGTGCCAGTATCATAATGTTCTGATGAAAGTCAGGGAGCATAATTCCTCCAGCTCTGTTCTTCCTTCTCAAGATCGTTTTGGCCATTTGGGGTCTTTTGTGTTTCATACAGATTTTAAAATTAGTTGTTCTAGTTCCGTGAAAAATGCCATTGGTATTTTGATAGGGATTGCATTGAATCTGTAGATTGCCTTGGGTAGTATGGTCATTTTAACAATATTGATTCTTCTACTATTATACCATTTTAATACAACTCAAAAACAACTTAAAAATACTATATTGCTAAGAAATACACACATAACATGGTGGAATTATTTTTGAAAAAGCAAGGAAATGACAAATTGTGGATAATGGTTATTTCTGGGGTACAGGAGGAAAATACAGATTCTATGATCTTCAGAAAGTTCTAGTTCTTAAGCTGGGATTAAGGCCTTTACACATTTATCTTATTCTTTGCCTCATAACTTACATATCACATGTGTTCTTTTTTACGTACCAAATATTACACAATTAAAAAATCGTACTATAATCATAAAAAACAGCACAAGCATGACCTGGCCAGTTCTGCTGAATGCAGCCTTAGTACTACTACACCGCCTTCGTTCTGTACCTTTGGCATCTGTTACCATGGCCTTCGGTTCTTTCTAGACAAACGCAATACACAAATTCCCATGATGTCACAAATTTCAGGTGCTTTCTATCTCTTCTACAATTTGGCCAGTTCTCATCCAGTCTATAACTTCATAGTGATATTTTTAACTGATGATAAGAACTGTCACAATTAAGAAAGATTCAATCAGTCCCTTTCAACTCATCCTTCAGTCTGTGATCTTTTAAAATCTTTAGTGGGCATTTTATTTTCAGTTATTCTTCTTAGCTTTCTCATCCACCAGCAAGCAAACATGCCTCTAAGTCATTATCCAAATTCACAAACAGGCCAGGGACAAGGGCAGAAACCTGCGATGTGCCACTATAGATCTCTCCAGAACAATTCTGCAAGTTTTACAACTAGCATTGAATCCTATTTACTCTTTTATCTACCAGCCTACAAATGTCCTTGTTTACAAGGAGACACTCTGTCAGATGTCTTACTGAAATCTAGACATCTATAGCAATATTGGTAAGTTATTAAAAACGACAACCAATAACAGCAGCACTTAATTTTAATGATCTCCAAAGCAATTTTTGGCACAAATTATTTTAAGGTTTCTCACCTTGCATTCACAAAAACTGAAACGACCCAGTTCCTAACACAGTAAGAACAATGAAATGCCATCAGAGGCCAAAGGTTGACTATGTTCAGGTCTATATTAGATATGAAAAAATATATAGCACACTACCTTGTACTTAACTAGTATTCCCCCCAAATTCATTTTCTTTCCTAAAAATGATACAATGAAATATCATGTGCTCTTAAAAGAAGAAAGAGTTTCATGACCCAGTGGGAAAAGCAGAGGATGTTGCTGGAATTATACAATCTAGTAACAGAAATGTGCATCGAGAAGTCCGAGCAGGAAGGGTAAACCCCCTCAAAATACACACTAATGTTAACAGGTAGCGAAAACATCACCAAAGATCTAGAACTCTTACTCTGTAATTACCTTCATATTCAAACAACACTTAAGCTAAGTAAAATCACCAAAAACAAAACAAAACAATGAGGTAAAAAGCCTGCCAAATCTCTTTGGTCCCATAGTAAGCAGATAACACAAATATAAATTACTTCTACGAAGTGAGCTATAATCTAAGAGACTCGACATCAGAGAAACATGATTTTCAAACATTTCACGTCAAGTCCTTTGTGGGTTCAAAGACTGTCCATATTATGCTATTTAAGGAGTGGGAGTGTGGAGGGAGGTTATCCTTCAGCTGGTCTCCACGAAGGAAGACTTTCGCCGGCAAGGGCAAGTGCGAAGGAAGCCCGGGAGCCTGCTGTGCTCCTCGTTCTGCTGGCGCTGTTGCGGCTCACTGCGCCTAATCGGGTGTTGCTTTAGGACAAAGACCCTTCCCTCTCACCGTCCAGCTTCTCCTGCTGTGAATTCTAATCCTGTGGCCGCAGAACTGGAGCTGTGGCCATGGAAATGTATGTGATATCATTAAAAGGACCCTAAGTCTCCTGAAGGAAGAGGTGAGAAAAGAGGCAAAGCTAGGAAAGGGAACAGTCCAATGAAAGACGAAACGGCTTTAATCTGCAGCAAGACACAGCAAGAATTATTATGAGCCAATGAAAGGCAAACAGATGCTAAGACGCTGGGGGTCATTTTCCTTACACTGTAGGAATTAGAATTTTAGGTGTTTGTGCCTTATTGAAGAGATCTGTGATGCTTATTTACACTCACTGAACAGATTCTATGCTTAAAAAATGAATATTAAGAGTACCCTGTCTGAAATCTTAGCTGTCAAACAGTTGTGAAACTCAACGGTCTCCATCATAAACAGTTACCATGGAACGTTACAGTAAATTTTTGCCATAAGGACTGACGGCACCCAGCACAGAGTTTTAAAGGGGCATAACCTGATGATAACATGTGAGTATTTTCCAAATGGAGACAAATCTTTTCAGTTAGGTCCTTCAGGATTTTAGTTTCAAATTGCTTGGGGATGCTTAAACCAGTAAGACAAGGAGCTGCTTAGCTTAGCTTATTGCAAATAGCTTTTTAAAAACAAGTAGTATTTTTAAATATAATTTTCACTTTTATAAAAGCAATACATTTATTTAATAAATCCTTATTCAGTGCCTATTACGTGCCAAGCACTGCTCTAGGCTCTGGGAATAGAGCAGGGGAAAAAAAGAGAAAAAATCCTCACCCTCATTGAGAATATACTCTAATAAAGGAAGACAGACGAGAAACAAAATATGTAAAACGGACAAGAAACAAAATGAATATGTAAATATCTAATGTGTTGGATGGTGGCAAGTGCTATGGAGAAGGTCAGGCAGGCAAGAGGCGTGTGTGGATGTGGGAAGTGACCGGAAGGGCTCTGGCTCTCCCTGAACTAGGGAGCCACTGTAGGGCTCTAAGCAAGAGAGCATCACAGTCTGGTTTGTATTTTAACTGGATCCCTCTGGGTGCCATACAGACTGAACAGAAGAGGGGCAAGGAAAAAAGCACAGAGAGGAGACCCTGCAGTCATCCAGAGAAGACAGGCAGGTGCCAGACCCAGACGGTGGCAGTGCAGGTGGTAAGAAGGGATCACCCCAGATGTAATCTGAACATGGGACAATCATGGTTTGCTGACAGGACATGGGCTGAGACAGCGAGAGAAAAGCCAAGGGTAATCCCATGTTTTGTGTGCATGTTACTGTATGTATTTTTAAAATCACACAGTTCTTCTATCAAATAATAGCAGTCCCCTGCCTCACCCTTTCCAATCCTAATTCCATCACCCCAAAGGCAACCACTCCAAATCTCTTAGGCGTTTCTTCCGGTATTTACTGCCATATTTCTAGATACTACACGCTGACAGTGCTTGATTTTTTTCCAGTTTTTATTTTTCTACCTCCTATGAAAGGTGAAGATTTCATCTCTTACACTACGTGCATTGGCCCCACCTATGCACACACGCGCCTTTCACTCCCTCTCCTCCCCCAAGTCACAGTCCTCAGTGAGCACCATGTTTAGGATATACCTCATAATGTCTACACAAATATTGTCCAAAACAGAGCCAATATCCTGTTTCTTAGGTATTCTTCCCCATCTTTTTGCTTTTCTGTGTAGTATGAATTCATTCTCCAACAGTGAGACTACTCTCAATATGACCAAACACATCAGGTAGTACATCTGTTCCATTTTTTTCCTGGAGCCCTGTCTTATCTGTTCCAATCTAGATCAACTGAATTCCAGACCTCCTTGTACTGCTACAATCCTAGAGCATCCCTTCACCTTCAACCTGGGAATTCCTTTTGCCCTGCTCCTCTGCTGGATCTTGTTTTCTGGATCTTTGTTTGCTTCCCTCATTTTGGTGGAGCACATCCTCAAGTATTAGCAATATAACATAGTGGAGTTAAGACTATGCAAGTTCAAATCCCAATTCCACCACTTACTAGCTGTGTGACCTTGGGAAATTACTTTTCCATGCCTAAGTTTCCCCACTTGTAAAACAAAGAAATCATAGTATCATCCTCTTACTACATATGTGAGAGAGAGAAGAGAGAGAGAGAATATATATGTGCTAAATTGCTGCAGTGAGCACACAGTAAACACCATGTAAGTGTTAGCTACAATAATAATGATTCTAGAGAATGGGTATGTGACACAAGATGGGTCACACTTCTGAGACTTTTCCTGTCTGAAAATATCTTCAACCTATACTCACACTTGACTGTTCATGTGGGAATAGAATTCTGAGTTGGAGACTTTTTCCCTTACTAATACAAAGGCATTGCTCCACTGTCTTCCAGCTTCCAGAACCATTAATAAGAAGTATGAGGGCATTTTAATTCCTGAGTCTTCATAAGTGACCTGTTTCTTTTCTCCAGAAGCACGGAAAATCTCTTTATCCGTGGCCTCCAATATTTGATTATATTGAGCCTTGATGTGAGATCCTTCCTATTCATTTGCTATGAATTCAGTGAGCTCTTTTTTCATTCTAGAAATGCATGTCCTTCAGCTCTGGGAATTCTTCCTGCATTAATTCTTTATTTCCTACCCTCCAATTTCTCTGTTCTCTTTTTCCTAGAATTTGAATAGTTGCAGACCTTATAGATTGACTCTTTTGTTCTCGTATCTTTCATAGTTCTGAGATTTCCTCAACTTTATCTTATAACCCTTTTATCTAATTTTTAAATTTCTGCTATAATGTTTAACTTCTGAAAGCTTGTTTTAATTCTTTTTTGTAGCTATTGTTATTTCATAGTTACAACCTTACCTAAGGATATTAATTTTTTAATCAAAGGGGTTTTTTCTGTTCCCTATGCTATAATTCAGTTTCTCTCAACTCCTTTTTTTCCATGTGTTTTTTGGTCTCTGTCTTTCATGTTGGAAACTCTCCCTGAATGTCTGATGATCCTAGGTGAACATGCATATTTATGAGTAAGGCAATAAGGAGCTAAAGGAAACTCACCGAATGGGCAGGGCTCATCAGTGGAACTTCAGTTTAGGACAATATGGCAGCAAGTTAGTTTTTTCATTAGCAGAATACTAATTGTTAGTAACTGTACATCTTTTCTCTTGGGTCAGTTCACAGAGAAGAACCCTCCTGTTTCCTGAGGTGGGATAACAGCCTGGCTGCCAGCATCAGAGGGACCAGTGGAGAAAAGGAACCAGAGGTCTCATCTGTCAACATACAGACCCTCACTTGAGTTGCCTGTTTTGAGTAGGGCATCTCACCTGCCTGAGGCTACAAATCCCTCAGAAAGTTAACCTGTTTTCTGCTATAAGGGAGAAAGGCAGGAGGGCCTACTTGCACAGGGTAGAAGGAACCTCTGGACTACTTATCCTAATTCTCAACCACTCCTTCATTTTCAGTCCCATCCCGTGGTGCAGTCTTTTTTTTTTTTTTTTTTTAAGATTTTGATGTGGACCATTTTTTAAAGTCTTTATTGAATTTGTTACAATACTGCTTATGTTGGATTTTTTGGCCACGAGGCATGTGGAATCTTAACTCCCCAACCAGGGATCAAATCTGCACCCCCTGCATTGGAAGGTGGAGTCTTACTGGACTGCCAGGGAAGTCTCTGGTCCAGTCTTTTAGAAGTACCTAAAAGTCCCATGTCCTGAGCCTTTCCAGATTCTACAGAGTCCTCATTAATGGCTCCTTAATGACTTTCTCCCCATACAATATTTAACTAAAACTGATCTTTTTAAAATCAATACTGTTTCTAGGAAAACATTCTGCATTTAAAAGTCTAACTGATGAACTGTACACTTAAAGATCGTTAAGATGGTGGAGCTGAAGAAAGATTTTCTTTAAATGGTTAAGATGGTGGAGCTGAAGAAAGATTTTCTTTAAATGGTTAAGATGGTAAAATTTATGTCATATATATTTCACCACAATTTTTAAATAACCTAATTGCAAGCATTACAGCATATTCTAGATAAGGCATAAAAATATCAATTACATATACAGTTTGGTGTATCACAGTATATGACATAGGATACAAATCCTGGATACAGTTGTTTATATCCAGATAAATCAATGAACCATTAAAACAATCAACCTGCATCAACTCAAAAAAACAGCAATTTTTTATCATTGCAGAAAGCAAATGCTTTTTAAAACCAAACCAGGGCTTCCCTGGTGGCACAGTGGTTGAGAATCTGCCTACCAATGCGGGGGACACGGGTTCGAGCCCTGGTCTGGGAGGATCCCACATGCTGTGGAGCAACTGGGCCCGTGAGCCACAACTACTGAGCCTGCGCGTCTGGAGCCTGTGCTCTGCAACAAGAGAGGCCACAACAGTGAGAGGCCCGTGCAAAAAAAAAAACAACAAAAAAAAACAAACCAAATTACAATCATACCCTTTTAGCTAGATTTGCCTTTTATTTTATAAACTATCATTAGTTAATAGGACTTGAGGAAGACTTTTTTTGTTTTTAAGTAATCTCCTTACTGAAGTATACAGAAGACATTTTATCAATGATTTCTGTTCCTGTCACTAGTGTGCCCTGTAAGAACAACGTCTTGAAAACGAAAGCACAGATGCGTTTAGTGGTGCAGCCTAGGAACATGAAGAACAGGGATAAGTTGAGAACATTTTCCATGCAGCTATTTAAATTCTGTCAACAAACTGCCAAGGTTCTAATAAAGGAATGAATTACCATGAGATATTTAAGTTACTAATTAATCCTAACTTCAGACTAAAGGAATACATATTTGACTCGAAATGTGATTTTCAAAAAATGTGTACTTGGGGCTTCCCTGGTGGCGCAGTGGTTGAGAGTCCGCCTGCCGATGCAGGGGACACGGGTTCGTGCCCCGGTCTGGGAAGATCCCACATACCGCGGAGCGGCTGGGCCCGTGAGACATGGCCACTGAGCCTGCGCATCTGGAGCCTGCGCATCCGGAGCCTGTGCTCCGCAACGGGAGAGGCCCGCGTACTGCAAAAAAAAAAAAGTGTACTTAATGATGAAAAGTTAATTTCTACAATAGCAACTAACATTCATAGCCATGCATACAAAGGCCAAGCCTTCAAGAATTGTCCACAGGAATTCTTTTCTTATAAGTATATGATTAACATTGAGTTGATCTGAATTACTCATTCTAGACTTTTTAATACCCAATCTGGATCTAGCTACTTGGGATGATGGCAGATGAAGGCCATCTCATGCTGCTTCTAATGAAGAGTCCTAGTGCAAGTATTAAATGTATTAAAATATTCAGGATCTGTAGGACTTAGTGGAAAATTAAAGAAAAAGTAGTTTGGGACTAAATCTTCTTCTGGAGTGTATGGTAAGAAATAGAGAGGTGCTCTCAATTTTTACTTGTCTGAATGTTTGATATATAAAAGAACATTATTTCCAGTTCAAAAGTTCATCACTTCACAGAAAGGAACAAATTACAAGTGATTATTCCATTTTGAAAACAGCACTCACGTACTTAATGAAGTTAGGTAAAAATGTATGCCAAATGACCAGTTTGAGTGAAGATTTTATTTACTTGACAAGGCCTTCATGCTGCAGGGTGATCTGACTTTTTTTTTTAAGCATGTGGTTGAGAAATATAGAGTTAACACCCCAAGTTAAACGTCTATTTAGCTGCCAGCTAAAAAGAAACGTGGCACAGTTTAGACCAGCATTCCCCACAGTGTGCTCCTACCCAACAATGGCGTTCTATAATATTAAAAGGTAATGTATGTGAAAGAGAAATGATAGTACTATTTTTCTCTAAAAATTTCTTTTAATATGCCAGGAAGTTATTAAATGGGTAAACAGTTTGTTACCAAAACAACTTGCCTTTAAGAAATGGTTTATCAGAGCCAAGAATGCCAGGAGGTAGCATAAGGCCGCTTGACCCACAAATGTGTGACATACAATCTGATGCATAGGGAGCGTTTACCAGCTAACCATGACATGTGCATACAACACATGGATCACGTTGTGATCACTCACTGCAGTAATGTTTGTTATACCATTTTCAGCAATTCACGAACATATTATAAATTTACAAATGTTCCATGAACAACTAAATTTGACAAATTCTAGTACAGGTGAAATATGCCGAAATCTGAAATGCAGATATAAATATCTGACATAAAGTGCTGGAATGATGTTTTTAACCAGGGAATTTACAAACTTAAGGTCATTGAACACAACTTGCCAGAGAAGATTATGGGACATTTTGCCTTTTGGAACAGTGAAAGCTTGAGGAAAATTATTTGGAATGAATATTACTCCTTAATCTTCTAATCCCCAAAGAAACCTGTGTTGTAACACAGCACACAGACAGACTAATCTATAGGAATCAGGGAGGGTATCCACAGGAAACAAAGGGCATACTCAAACTGGGTAATTTGACGGTAGCAGTCCCAAGGACTTTACAAAGGCATGGGCAAGACCGGGACCTGTGAGCTGACAACACTGCAAAGCTGTGGCTAACCTGTTTTCTAAGGGGGCAAGGGAGAAGACTGGTTACCAGAAACCCAGAGAGGGTAACTAACTGTATGGAGACGGCTGTGGCCTTGGGTGGAAGGGTGTAGTGACTCCACAGGGAGGAAGCCAGGGATATAAATACCCCAAACTCGTTCTTCTCCCACCTACAGAATGCCTTCCAGTCCCTCTCATCACCTGCCCCGTTCAGAAGTCAGAGGGCAAGGGAGCCTGTCCATGTTGTTCATGAAAGCCAGGTTTCCAGGGCACAGAACACGGTGAGGAAGGATGGAGTGGATCTGGAGGGCAAATCACCACGTGATGTCCATTTCAGCTTTTCTTCCTGCTCTTCTTTACTAACAAGTAAAGAACACCCAAGATATGAACCTTTTCAAGAGATGTCTTGAAATGACTGAATTATAAAGACTCTAAATAATCAAGAACTTCCTTTAATCTGTGTAGAAGCTTTATCCAAATCTGGGCCAAAGGCTACATCTGCATTTGGCAGACCAACAATTTCCATCTCGCCCTAGATTTGAGGCTACCAATAAGCTATACAACTTCTCTTTGATCTACATGGTGAGCAAACCCTCCCTGTGGTGTGTTTAATTTTTGTGAGAAAGAGAACACTTCAAACAACCTTCACAGTTTAAATTCTACAGAGGTTTGCATAAAACCCAAAGATGAAATCATGTTACAGTAAAGAGCCCGCTGAATTGTTTTTACCATATTTCAGAAAACAGTTACTTCTCACCAATATTTCTACATAAAAGAAAATAATTACATATTGCAAGATTTCATTTAAATGATGTCCAAGAACTGGCAAAATTAACCAATAATGACACATGTCAAAACCATGGTTATTTCTGATGGGAGGAGGAATTAGGCTGGGAAAAGGAATGAGGGAAACTTCAGGGGTGCTGCTCGAAATCTCCTATGATCCAGACCTCATTTTATGTCTTGATAAATATCACATATATATGAAGAATCACTGAGCTGTACAATTAAGATTAGCACACTTTACAGGCTCCACTGTTTACTAAGGTTTATTATATCTCAATTTTAAAAGAAAAATTTTATTCAACATAGTTTTGGAAGTTTTAGCCACAGCAATCAGAGAAGAAAAAGAAATAAAAGGTATCCAAACTGGAAAAGAAGAAATAAAACTGTCACTGTTTCCAGATGACATGATACTATACACAGAGAATCCTAAAGATGCTACCAGAACACTACTAGAGCTCATCAATGAATGTGGTAAAGTAGCAGGGTACAAAATTAATGTACAGAAATCTCTTGCATTCCTATACACTAATGATGAAAAATCTGAAAGAGAAATTAGGGAAACACTCCCATTTACCATTGCAACAAAAAGAATAAAATACCTAGGAATAAACCTACCTAAGGAGACAAAAGACCTGTATGCAGAAAGCTATAAGACACTGATGAAAGAAATTAAAGATGATGCAAATAGATGGAGAGATATACCACGTTCCTGGATTGGAAGAATCAACATTGTGAAAATGACTATACTACCCAAAGCAATCTACAGATTCAGTGCAATCCCTATCAAACTACCAATGGCATTTTTCACAGAACTAGAACAAAAAATTTCAAAATTTATATGGAAACACAAAAGACCCCGAATAGCCAAAGCAATCTTAAGAAAGAAAAACAGAGCTGGAGGAATCAGGCTTCTGGACTTCAGACTATATTACAAAGCTGCAGTAATCAAGAAAGTATGGTACTGGCACAAAAACAGAAATATAGATCAATGGAACAGGACAGAAAGCCCAAATATAAACCCACACACATATGGTCACCTTATCTTTGATAAAGGAGGCAAGAATATACAATGGAGAAAAGACAGCCTCTTCAATAAGTGGTGCTGGGAAAACTGGACAGCTACATGTAAAAGAATGAAATTAGAACACTCCCTAACACCATACACAAAAATAAACTCAAAATGGATTAAAGACCTAAATGTAAGGCCAGACACTATAAAACTTAGAGGGAAACGTACGCAGAATGCTCTGTGACATAAACCACAGCAAGATCCTTTTTGACCCACCTCCTAGAGTAATGGAAATAAAAACAAAAGTAAACAAATGAGACCTAATGAAACTTAAAAGCTTTTGCACAGCAAAGGAAACTATAAACAAGACCAAAAGACAACCCTCAGGATGGGAGAAAATATTTGCAAACGAAGCAACTGACAAAGGATTAATCTCCAAAATATACAAGCAG
>NW_020171798.1:1125790-1204887 GCF_003031525.2 Neophocaena asiaeorientalis asiaeorientalis
CAAAAAAACAAACAACCCAATCCAAAAATGGGCAGAAGACCTAAACAGACATTTCTCCAAAGAAGATACACAGATTGCCAACGAACACATGAAAGGATGCTAAACATCACTAATCATTAGAGAAATGCAAGTCAAAACTACAATGAGATATCACCTCACACCGGTCAGAATGGCCATCATCAAAAAATCTACAAACAATAAATGCTGGAGAGGGTGTGGAGAAAAGGGAACCCTCTTGCACTGTTGGTAGGAATGTAAATTGATACAGCCACTATGGAGAACAGTATGGAGATTCCTTAAAAAACTAAAAATAGAACTACCAAATGACCCAGCTATCCCACTACTGGGCATATACCCTGAGAAAACCATAATTCAAAAAGAGTCATGTACCAAAATGTTCACTGCAGCCCTATTTACAATAGCCAGGAGATGGAAGCAACCTAAGTGTCCATCGACAGATGAATGGATAAAGAAGATGTGGCACATATATACAATGGAATATTATTCAGCCATAAAAAGAAACGAAATTGAATTATTTGTAGTGAGGTAGATGGACCTAGAGTCTGTCATACAGAGTGAAGTCAGAAAGAGAAAAATAAATACCATATGCTAACACATATATTTGGAATCTAAAAAAAAAAAAATGGTTCTGAAGAACTTAGAGGCAGGACAGGAATAAAGACACAGACATAGAGAATGGACTTGAGGACACGGGGAGGGGAAGAGTAAGCTGGGAAGAAGTGAGAGAGTGGCATGGACATATATACACTACCAAATGTAAAATAGACAGCTAGTGGGAAGCAGCCACATAGCACAGGGAGATCAGCTTGGTGCTTTGTGTCCCCCCTAGAGGGGTGGGATAGGGAGGGTGGGAGGGAGACGCAAGTGGAAGGAGATATGGGGATATATGTATGCATATAGTTGATTCACTTTGCTGTACAGCAGAAACTAATACACCATTGTAAAGCAATTATACGCCAATAAAGATGTTAAAAAAATTAAAAGAAGAAAAAGAAAAATTACCCAATTAAATGACTTTCACTATTACCTCCTCAGCAAATATCTTAACGTAGAAAAGGTTTGGGTTTATACATTTACCAGAGGTCAGCAAACTACGGCCCACGGGCCACTCGCCCCTTTTATAAATGGAGTTTTCCTGGAACACGGCCACTGGCTGCTTTCACTGCAGGGTTGAAGAGTTGTAGCAGAGACCAATGAAGCCCAAACCCTAAAATATTTACTACCTGATCCTTTAAGTGTGTCACTTCCTGACTTAAACTTCAAATAATATAGTTAAACTGTCCCTTTGTAGGAATAATTCAACTCAACCTCACCCAAATACCAAAATAAGAGGAGAAAGATTTAAAAGACAGCTTAGGAAATCACTCAGTTAATTGTAATCAAGAATTTCGTAAAACGCTAACATGGGGGTAGCTTCATTCTGCCTTGAGCTGCACTATGGGTTTATTTTAAGACAGATCAAAACTGGTACTTTATTGGGCCTCACACATGCTAATTTTTTTGTTTTTGTTATTGCCAATATTTTAAAAATAGGAGCATATGCTTTTTTAAAAAATTAAGGATTCCAGTTATCTCACTAAAATATAAAGGAAGATGGAACAACACTAGAACCATATTCCTACAAGGTAACAACGAGCTGAAGTGACTCCCGTAACGCTGGAGGCTAAGACTCAGCTGGCACTTCACACTGTGCTTGCGCTATCCACTTTTTAAAGTTTTTATTTTGTATTGGAGTACAGTTGAACTAACACAACATTGGTAATCAACTGTCCACTGTTCTTATCACCGAGTTGAGAGGAAAATGAAAATACTGCTTCCATCTGTGGCTACATGAAAAGTAGGAAAAGAAAAGAGAGACCGAGGGTCAAAGGCTTCTCAACACTCAGCTCACCTGTTACCCAACTATCCTGGGTATGTGAGTTTACAACCTCAGGTTTAAGCGATGGCCTCTAGGGAAAACGGCAGAGAAGTACCAGAGAAATCAACAGACCAGAAAGGGCAACAGTTAACTGGATGCTTGCACACATCAAGTGGTAGGGATCTCCCCCATATCTTCTAAAGCAGCCCTACTCCTATTTTGGGGCAATTCTGCCTGTTAAAAAGCTTCTTTGGGGCTTCACTGGTGGCGCAGTGGTTGAGAGTCTGCCTGCCGACGCAGGGGACACGGGTTTGTGCCCCGGTCCGGGAAGATCCCACATGCCACGGAGCGGCTGGGCCCGTGAGCCATGGCCACTGAGCCTAGGCGTCCGGAGCCTGTGCTCCGCAACGGGAGAGGCCGCAGCAGTGAGAGGCCTGCGTACCACAAAAAAAAAAAAAAAAAAAGATTTTTTTTACTTTTTTTGCAACCTCTTAGCAGTCTCTCATTGTTTCAAAACAAAAAGATTAAAAAAAAGAAAGAATCCTTTCCTTACACTGATTAGAAATATGCCTTCATTCCTATACCTTACCTGGTCCTTAACTGTATGGGACAAGTTCAATCCCTCTTCCACCAGAAAGTTCTCTCATTATCTATAGTTACCCAGACCCCCACCAAGAGTCTCCTTTCTCAAGGACTAGAAAAAAAAAAGCAAGACTTGCACCTCTCGTCCTCTGGAGTATTCATTCATTCGACAAATATTTACTGAGCACCCACCATGAGTACCATTCCAGACTCTGCGGATATGACAGTGAACTATGCTCTTGCCTTGTGGAACTTATACTAAATTATTACCTCTAATAAGGTAGCATAAGCTATCATTAGACTTTCCAGTAGCCATACTGTACTAGTTATTGTACTTAAATTCCCTAATTCTTCCTCATATACAGTGCTCAAACTGTACGCTCAAGTCTAACTTGACTTGTTAGGAGTCTAACTGAGTTATTAGACTTCCAAATTTCTTTATGGTCATCATTGCTAAATATTATATTTTTAGAATCTGCTTTTTTCTTCAGTCTGTCAAGAACTTCTGGAATGCAAATTTCTTCTCCACCTGAACGCACACCCTATTCCTTCTGTTTTTTACTGTCTGTAAATCTGATAAATATACCTCTCAGTACAGTCATCCAAATTGGTCATTAAAATTGTTGAATAGGACCAGTACTGAGGTCACTAAGTGCCCCATGGCATGTCCCTAGCATGCACCCAAACAGACACGGATCCATTATTTAGTATGCATGGCTTCTCTCACTCAACAAGCTGAGTCCACCTGATCAGTTTACCATATTTATATCTGTACACAAGAATATTATTGGATTTAGGTCAAACACCTTCCTAAAGTTCAGATACAGTATGTTTGCCAATTTTCTCTAATCATCTTGGGAAAAAGGGGGAAAAACATTTTAAGGGGAAGAGAAGAGTTAAAAAGGAAGAACAATGGAGGGAGGATAGGTCACTGTATAGCTTCCAAAATGAACCAGAAGTCTTTAAAATACTAGGCATATTTTTAAAAAGAAAACTCAGTTTATAAGATGATGGTAATCATACCATGGTCTAAAGAAGATGCTGTCTTTAAGACAATTTATCTAATTATATGAACTCTTATATACACTATAGCTTTGGCCATGGTACAGCAGAACACAATGAGCAAATTTAATCACTGGTAACTGTTTTCTATTGTTAAAGCCAAACCACCTTTTTTTCCCCCAACTAAAAGCTTTTTTGCCTTCGATATGGTCAATGGTGGTTATTAAGAAAATGGAGGGGCTTCCCTGGTGGCGCAGTGGTTGAGAGTCCGCCTGCCGATGCAGGGGACACGGGTTCGTGCCCCGGTCTGGGGGGATCCCACGTGCCGCGGGGCGGCTGGGCCCGTGAGCCATGGCCGCTGAGCCTGTGCGGCCCGCATACCACAAAAAAAGAAAGAAAAAAGAAAACGGAAATGTTTTGAATTTCCACAAGTATATTTGAACTCTATAAGTTCTACAGTTCACATTAGGAGGTCAGGTTGAAATCATATTTTAAAATGCTAATATATATGAATAAGGTACAAAGCATGACACAAAATAACCGTTAGCACTTGGAATTGAAATGAAATAAAAAGATAATCCATGAACATGATAGTGACTGTTGTCTGGCACAAATTCTGAAAGCACTTTCGGCATTTTAAGTGAACCTTACACTTTAAGTAAACTTTCAGAGTTTCATCTTCAAGCTTTAGAGTTAACATCCAGCAAAAGTCATTATACAGACACAACCTGGGGTTTTTGACACCTTGGCAAAAGCTAGATTACAGCTGAGGGTTTTTTCCCACTAAAAAGTAAAGTTTAACCCAACAGCAGTGTAACCAGGTTTATGTGAGGCATGTATAACTTTAAGAAAATAAACTATAAATATTTTAAAACTGTGTACCGAAGTGTTGTTACAAATTATTTAAAAATATTTACTAGCTAAATTTTTCCCGTTTATACCTTTTTAGCCTAGATGTTAATCTACCTTGAAAGTAATAAAATGTGAATTATTGCAAAATACTGTAAATTCGTCATTCTTTAGTAAACTCCCAGAGCGAACAGCAATAGTTTTATTTCACTACTCAGGTAATTAAAGCACAACATTTCACCCTGTCTTACATCATATATGAAACCTAAAAGGTTTCTATCTTATAGTACAGCGGAAGGTGTCTTAAATACAAGTACTATTTACATAAGGGGTGGACTTGCATCCTGTCATGCTATGCCCAATCACTATAATTCTCCTCTCAAAACGTAGTTTGAGAGCCGGGGAATGTTAACCTCCAGAGCACTTCTCCCTCCAAACCGCTTACCTGAATATACTTCCGCTGTGTCTCATCATTTAAAACATGTGCAACGTGCTTGGAAAAAATCTTTTCCCTACCGGTTCTGGCATGGATGCCAACCATAGTGACACCAATGGGCCAAGGGGCATTTCCAATGGCCATCTGGAGGTAAGCATCATTAGCCTAAAAAGAGAGTTGAAGAAGAGATCAGGAGAGCAGAGATATTCTGCTGGTCCAAATTTTCATTTAGTATTTCACAGCCCTTCACGATGAAATTTTCATCCATCTCTTGGGCATGTTGAAAGTATCATCATTCCCATTATTCAAACAAAAGAAATTAAAATATGGGGTGACTGACTGCTTACCGAGGACCACAAATGTCTGTGGAAAAACAGAAACCAACACTAACCCAGGGGGTAAAAAGACAAAACATTCCTTTGCAGCCTTGGTGCACTGGAAGTTAATACATTTCAGATCTGGAATTACCAGGCAGGTAATTTGATGCACTGACAAAAACTCTAGTCTGAGTTTCCGTTAGGCCTAGTCTTCTCCCTAGGTGGTCACAGAGAAGACAGAGGCTAACTAGTTTTTCATAATCCAACCTGAAACTACAACTACTCCCTGCACAGCAGGGCAGACCTCTGAAAGCAGTGTGGGCTCTGTGTGCTGGGACCATCACATCGGGTCCATAGCAGATGTGTAAACAGAGATTAAATACTGGCCCTCGAGCCAAACAGCTAAAGGATGAGATCACTTCACTTTGGCCCCCAAAACCTCCCACCTGCCAAGAACCTTAAAAGCAACAAAGTGAGAAGAGAGAAAGCAATGAAGAAAAATGGCTCTTTTTCTAAACCAAGCCTGGCTACCTGGGCTGGGGTGGGGGACAAAACAGAAAGCAAGTAAACTCTAAAAGACCCCAACGGTTTCAGAGAGGCTTACACAGCCAGGCCTCAAAGAGATCTTCATTTAAAAATCAAACAACTATGAGACTGATATACTGAATTTTAAAACGGCATATACACATTTTTTTAAATCCCTGATACTCGTGTGTGTAAAGTTTAATACTGGATATTAACTGATAAAATTTCCAATATTCAGTTTCCCCAAATTTCCAAAGAAGAGTGTCCTAATATTAAGTTTTAGTTCTTTCTGTACTTTATATAAAATAAACTTTCACCAGCTTCTCATATACGAGAATGAGAAAAGTATCAAGAGGGAAGGCATCGCCTCTAGTAGGCAAGTGCCGTGAATTCCTTCTGCTCTGATGGTGACCTTATCCATCCATCCCAACGCAATCATCCCTGGTAAGCTCCAGGCAACTCACAGAAACTATCCAAAAATAAAACTCATAGCTATAAAGCAGAAACACTTTCTTTGACTAACCAACAGGCTCTCATCTAGAGGGACTAAAAACACTACTTTAGGCCATTGGCATGAGGCTCTCATCAAGGAGATCTCCAGTCACCCAGGATCACCCACTGTCCCTTCTGAGGACAGACACTCAGAGCACAGGAATAAGCAACGCATCCCCACTTTTCTGGCAGAGCCCCATCGAGGCTCTGGAACTGTCACTGGAGATGCTGCACGGACCCCTCCACTCCTCTCTTGGGAGGCACAGCCGCTGGAAGCCTCCCTCCTCAAACTCGGCTGATGGCCCACGAGCAGGGGTGCACTTCCAATCCCATTAGTGGTGCAAGAGGCCCTTCTCTTCTTGTTCGCCACACGGACTGATGGCCTTCCACCTCCTTTCTAAACTCTACCCAGGAAGCACATGGACCCCAGAGCTCTCTCCTCTGCCACCTGGTCCCAGAGTCCACTCAGGAATAAAGACACTGCGGCAGGGGAAGTCTCCCCTCCTGGGCTTTGCTATTGTCGCAGTACTGAAATGGGAGAGAGAAATTCTGGCAGCCTCACTTAGAACATTTTCTCAGAGAAAACAGCATAAAGGGCAGTTAAATTCCACTGTATCATTAGTACGATGGTTCAGCTATATTATGGATTAAGTAGGTTTTTATAGCTGGCCTGGGAAACTAATCTACGTAACATTGCTTCTACGGGAAAATTTGTTCCAAGCCATAATCAACAATCTAAAAACTTTGAAATTCAATCCCATTCATGAAATGAACGGCTGCCTATATCCAGTTTGTGAAGAATCTTTACACCTTCCTTAAAAATGACTAAAAAATACAGTGCGGTCTTAAACTTGATTATTCATGCCTAACAATAAAGCTAATATATTAGAAAATGCAAGTTTTTTTTACTACTAATTCATTTCACATCTATTCTTAAATCTTCTATCAAAATACTCCCACACGAGATGAACATATTATGTACACAACCTACGCATGCTCATAAACATAATTCTGATGCACGGCATGGTAATGTACCTTCACATATTCCCTCTGCAACATGAATTTAATGATATCTGTTATGGATTCTTTAATATCAGCAGGAAGATTCTGGAAAAGAAAAAAAAGCGTAACTAAATTTTGGAAGCTACAGTGTGTAGTTACAGACTGCATTTATTCTAACTTTATATATTCTATTTTTTTTAAATCAGTTAACAAAAGCATTTTTCGTGAAACCTCACCCTTTTCCGTAGCTTTCTGAAAAGGGGTCTGAGATAGGACTCGGTCTGTTTCTGAGTAGCACTGTTGAGTTTACCCTGTACGCTGCGCTTCACATAATCCTCTCTGGCATTCAGCTCCTTAGCCCAAACACCAAGAAGAAACTGTGGGAAAAAAGGGTAAATTTAGACTACAATGCCACCCAGTGGTTCTGTAAGCTTAAAAGTTCTCTGATGCACAAAATGGTATACACTCATCCTTAGAGTAAATGTCTTGACTGATTAAAACATCAACCAATATGTAACTAATGAACTATCTCTGCTTACTGCATCACGTATGTTTTAATGTAGTACCTTTGGCAAGTCACAGACTTCCCTATTCTACACCTCTCCCAGCTCAGATGCGATCCATTTCCCCTGAAAGAGCTATCAAATTTCACCGGCAACTGCTTGACAGAAATAAACTTTTACTTGTATTCTATCACATAAAATTCAACCTACCTAGACTCATCAGCCATAATGCCATATGTGCTGTGATATTTAATCAATCTTCCAGGGATGATGTTGTAGTATTTGGACTTTCTACTTTTGCAGTAGAGACCACAATTCAATTAAAAATTCCCTCTAAAGTGCCTGACCAAAGGAGAAGGAAGGAAAAAAACGAACGAAAATAAAAGAAACTATGATCAGCCCCCATCCTGCCCCAGAAAACTACCCAGGTGCCCCCTGAGTTAAACTGCACAAAGAGCATCCTTCCCAGAGGCAGGTAAACACTGAGGGCTGAGGAAGCCATACTCCCCTAGCGGTGTTACCTATGCATGTCCTACATAGGGAGAGGCTGTCACTCAAAGAGGAAATTCTAGTTCATGTTAGATCCCACCACGCCCTAGCTAACTCCATGCCAAATCCTCAACAGATTGAGAATCTTGATGACTAATTATGTTGTATTTAAACTGTAAACACAAGTAAAAGCATTTCTTGCATTTATATCTCTTGTTCTGAACACAAATAACGTGTGAATAAATGTTAAAAGGAATCTGGGATTTGCACATACGCTACCTAAACCACTGAAAGAGGAATTCCAGGAAGGATGAATGAGCTAAATCCCAAGTCTCTGAAAGGCTGCTCGAGTGTTTGCTTTTTTCCCTGTCAACGTCTTCCCACCTCCTTCCCTTCCTTAGTGTCATCATCTCTCAGAAAAGCTTCTCCTTATTGCACTCCTTCCCAGAGTGTTTAAAAACAAATTTTTAATCCTTAGAACTTCTTGTTCATTCCACTGCTATGATTCTTTTCGGTGTATTTACATTAATAAGTCAGCTTTACAAGTGCTATGAAGAAAGTAAATATACATTTTCCTCATTTAACCTCTATATCCAAGCACATAGCAATATCATAAACACCGTACGTGCAGAAATGTTTAGTGAGGATTTCCCTTTGCAGTCTGTAACTCTTGAACAATTCAAAAATGAAAACCCAAAAAAACCCCAAAAAACAGAAAGTACGACCAGTTCTTAACTAAAGAAAACGTGTCCCCCTTTCCTAACCAAAAAGTACATACCTTCAGGAATTTGGTAATGATGTCCATGTCTTTATGATCATCACCTTTTCCTAAAGACTCTCCCAGTGCCTGAAGAAAAAGAATGCTTCTGTTCATTAGTCAAGAGCAACAGCGGAATACATACATTATCAACACCAGACTAAACATGGCTCTTTATTACATATACATATGGTCCGATTTAAAATCCTGATGGAATTTCTAGATAGATTTAAAAAAAAGACAATTGGCCATTTTAAATTTAGAGAGCATGTTATCTTTTATGACTCAAAGAGGGAGTAAAGGGAATGACTGCTAATGAACATGAACAAGGTTTATATTTAGGGGAACAAAATGCTCTAAACTTAGATTGTGATGATGGTTGTAGCAACCTGTGAATATACTAAAAACCACTGAATTGTACACATTAAATGGATAAATTGTATAGTATGTGACTATCTCCAAAGCTGTTTGAAACGAAGGAAAAAAGAAAAAAATGTCCAGAACTGGTTGCTCACACCAATTACTGCAGTAAAATTTAGGGGGTCGAGGTATAATTAAAAGGACATCTTCCTTAACTACAGTCTCACTCACAGCATGCAATGTGGGTTAAGAGCCAGGAACGAAAGGTGACAGAAAAAATAACTGTTTTATTAACCATTAAGAACTTTAAACTAAGTCATTATTTCTGTTCATGCTAGACATTTAGATAATACAACTTTTAAATAAGATTACATATATCACTCCACATTCAACACACTGGCAAAAATAAGAAAGCAAGATACTGCCAGGTGTTGGCAGGGACGCAGGGATACAAGACACTCACACACTGCTGGTGGAGGGTGGAGACTGGCAAACCCATTACAGAGAGCAATTTGGCAGTACTCAGACAAGTTAAACATATATCAGAAGCAATCCTGCTTCTGCTCCAGAGGGGTCATGTGCAAGACTGTTTGTCACAAAGCTGTCTGTGGTAACAGGGAGCTGGGAGCAATCTCACTGTCTGTCATGATGGCGAACAAAAAGTAAAAGGCAGTGAATGCCACAGTGTATGAAATGCTATGTTAACAGTTAAAATCAAAGGTTTAGATGTACCTAAGGTATCAAGGATGGAACTTAACATAGTTCTAAGTGGGAAAAAAGTGAACAGAATGAAGAATTTCACAGTAAAATATCATTTATGTGTATACCAAAACACATGCAGACAAAACACTACTGGTTCTACAAGACCATCAACAGATCAAAGGATACATATCAGAGTGAATACTTTTGAAGGCAGGAAGTAGGTGAATGTGTATAGAAAATGAGAAAAAAGCGAGTGAATAAACACAAGGCACGAAACAGAAGAAGGGCCTTTGTAGTGACCAAAGACGCCAGCACGCTGTACACTGAAGAGTCTGAGGAGCTCAACCATCTGCTGCAGGGAACGAAAGGCGTGACGGGGAATCAGGGAAGGTGGTGGAGGGATCACCTCTAACTCTTCAATCGTGGTGTTTTCTTCATGAACTTTCAAATCATTCTGGGTGTCTTCCTCTCCAGGTTCTTGGCCACCCACAATTTCATTCAGGTACTGCTGATCAATCTTATCCAAAGCTGCTTTCAGATCATTCCTCAATCCCTGAGGAAAGGTAAAAAGTTACATCCGGTATGAAATTTCACTGATGTTTCACTTCTGATTTTTTTCTCTAATAATGAGTATAATCCACTTTTTTCTCCACAAAGAAACTCAAATAATATTTCAATTTATTATACAGCTATCACCACTGTCCATGCAAAGTCAATTCTTATGAACATATTTAAATTTAAAAGAATGTACACACAACAGGTAATCTGATGGTCAGAAAAATAAAACATACGAGTGACAAATCCAAATAAGAATAAGCGTTAATGCTGTAATTTTCTAATGAGGCCCTAGTGAAAGTGACCAGGTCTCCACTGGTCCCCAACCCATTCTCCTGGTTCACTGAAAATGTCTAACAACTGCAACTATTGATACTTTGAACTCCCAAAACATTTGGAAATGTCAACAGTATAAAACCAGGGTCTCAACCATATCCTAGGATTTCACTATGTTTCTAACAAACCAGCAAATTCCACGTTCTATTCACTTCCAGTTTGTGACCACTTGGTAAAACTGGAAGCCTTAAAGCTAGACCCTTGGCATATACCACATTCAAAAATTAACTCAAAATGGATCAAAGACCCAAATGTAAGAGCTAAAACTATAAAACTCTTAGAGTTAACTAACAAAACAGAAAACAACCTGATTTTAAATGGACAAAGGACTTTAACAGATGACATACGAACGGCCAGTACGTAAATGAAAAGATGCTCAACATCACTAGTCATTAAGGAAATGCAAATCAAACCACAAAGAGATGCCACTTCACAGCCATTAGGATGAATATTATCAGCAGAAAACAGAAACTAACAACTTGGCTAGGATATGGAGAAACAGACCCTAGTGCACTGCTGGAAATGTGAAATGGTACAGCTGCTGTGGAAAATGGTACGGCAATATCTGAAAAAGTTAAACATACCCACACCAAGATACATTACAATGTCCAAAGTTAAAGACAACTACAGTACAACATAGGCGGAGCAGTCTTTGACATAAATCTTAGCAATACTCTCTTTAATCAGTCTTTAAGGCAAAAGAAATAAAAGCAAAACCAAACAAACGGGACGTGATTACACTTGAAAGCTTTTGCACAGCAAGGAAACCATCAACACAAAAAGACAACCTACTGAATGGGAGAAAATATTTATAAATGATGTGACCCACAAGGGGTTAATATCCAAAATATACAAACAGCTCGTACAACTCAATATCAAAAAACAACCCAATCCAAACATGGTCAGAAGACCTGAACAGACATTTCTCCAAAGAAGACATGCAGATGGCTAACAGGCACATGAAAAGATGCTCCACATCACTAATTATTAGAGAAATGCAAATCAAAACTACAATGAGGTATCACCTCACACCTGTCAGAATGGCCATCATCGAAAAGTCTACTAAACAAAAGTTGCAGAGGATGTGGAGAAAAGGGAACCCTCATACACTGTTGGTAGGAATGAAAATTGAGAGAGCCACTATGGAAAACAGTATTCAGATTCCTTAAACTAAAAATAGAACTACCATATGATCCAGCAATCCCACTCCTGGGTATATACCCAGAAAAAGTGAAAATACTAAATTCGAAAAGATACATGCACCCCAATGGTCACAGCAGCACTATTTATGATAGCCAAGACATGGAAGCAACCCAAGTGCCCAACAGGTGACTGGATTAAGAAGATGTGACACACACACACACACACACACACACACACAGGAATATTACTCAGCCATAAAAAAAAGAATGAAATTCTGCCATTTGCAACAACATGGATGGACCTGGAGAGTATTATGCTTAGTGAAATAAGTCAGACAGAGAAAGACAAATACTGTATGATATCACCCATATGTGGAAACAAAAAAATAATACAAATGAAAGTATATGCAAAACAGAAAGAGACAGATATCGAAAACAAACTTGTGGTTACCAAGGGGGGAAGGAAAGGAGAGAGGGACAAATTAGGGGTATCGGAGTAACAGATACAAACTATTATATTTAAAATAGATAAGCAACAAGGATATACTGTATAGCACAGGGAATTATACCCAATATCTTGTAATAACCTATAATGGAATATAATCTGCAAAAACCTGAATCACTATGCTCTATACCCGAAATTAACACAATACTGTAAAACAACTATACTTCAATTAAAAAAAAAAAAGTTAAAGAAGGAGAGCATCTTAAAAGCAGCAAGAGAAAAACAACTTGTTTTGTACAAGGGAACCCCGCTCCCCCATAAGACTATCAGGAGATTTTTTTCAGCAGAAACTTTGCAGACCAGGAGGGAGTGGCACAATATATTCAAAGTGCTAAAAGAATAAACTTCCAAGAACACTCTATCCAGCAAAATTATCATTCAGAATTGAAGGAGCAACAGTTTCCAGAGAAGCAAAAGCTAAAGGAGTTCATCATCACTAAACCAGCCTTATAAGAAATATTAAAGAGACTTCTTTAAGCTGGCAAGAAACGGCACTAATTAATAACAAGAAAACATATGAAAGTATGTATCTCACTGGTAAAGGTAAATATATAGTAAAAGCAGTGAATTAATCACTCATAAAGCTAGTTTGAAGATTAAAAGACAAAAGTAGTAAAAACAACTCTAACTACAACAATTAGTTAAGGGCTACACGAGACAAAAAGATGTCAAATGTGGTATCAGAAAAATAAAACGTGGAGGGAGGGGAGTAAAAATTGTAGAGCTTCAGAATGTGTTCAAATTTATGAACTTTTAGACTGCTCCAGTTATTTCTAAAATAAATAAATCACAGGGATATAATGTACAGCATAGTGACTAAAGGTAATAATACTGTATTGCATCTTTCAAAGTTACTTCGAGAGTAGATCTCTAAAAAAAAAGTTCTCATCACAAGAAAAAAAAATTTTGTTGTAACTCTGTATGGTGATGAATATTAACTAGATTATAGTGGTGATCATATAAAATCATTATGCTGTACACCTGAAATTAATGTTATATGTCAGTTATACCCCAGTTTTTAAAAAGTACATAAGAAACTCTAGTATTTGGGACAGGCT
Source organism: Neophocaena asiaeorientalis asiaeorientalis (assembly GCF_003031525.2). Classification (NCBI taxonomy): domain Eukaryota; kingdom Metazoa; phylum Chordata; class Mammalia; order Artiodactyla; family Phocoenidae; genus Neophocaena; species Neophocaena asiaeorientalis. Next base: position 1,139,282 of record NW_020171798.1, read on the forward strand.
TGAATAAGATTAGAATACAGCAGGTTGTAATAAATTAATATTAAAAGCTAGGAGATTTTTCAAGTAATGAAATGAGCAGTAGAAAAATTAAATCAGGTAACAAAAACTGAATAGTTCACATTAGCATTTTAAACTGTCTTTTGATAAGGAAAATGACTCAAGAGATAGAAGAGAAACAAATATCGGTGAAATGAAGCATTACAAAACCACTTACTCTTTCCAAGAATTTAAGTTAGAAAAGTTCAGATAGGACTGAAAATAAAGAAAAACAAATTGCTGTACACATTAATAATATAAATGAAGAAAAAATTTTAAATTCATTATGCTTTAAAAAAAAGTTAGGTTTTCCCTGGTGGCGCAGTGGTTGAGAGTCCGCCTGCCGATGTAGGGGACACGGGTTTGTGCCCCGGTCCGGGAGAACCCCACGTGCCGCGGAGCAGCTGGGCCCGTGAGCCATGGCCACCAGGCCTGCATGTCTGGAGCCTGTGCTCCGCGGCAGGAGAGGCCACAGAGGTGGGAGGCCCGCGTACCGCAAAAAAAAAAAAAAAAAAGTTAGACACAGAATCACCGTATGATCTAGCAATTCCACTTCTGGGAATATATGCAAAAGAAGTGAAGGCAGGGACTCGAACAGATATTTATATACTTGTGTCCATAGCAGGATTATACACAATAGCCAAAAGGTAGAAGCAACCCACATGTCCATCGAGGGTGAATGGATAAACAAAATGGGGTCCATATATACAATGGAGTATTACTCAGCCTTAAAAAGGCAGGAAATGCTGACATCTGCTACAAAGCAGCTGCACCTTTAAGGCAGCATTCTAAGTTAGAAGGCCAGTCCAAGGAGCCTTCAGATGACCTCAGCCACAGCCCTCACCTGACTGTATCACATGCAAGACCCCAAGCAAAAAACTGCCCAACTTACTTAGCCCAATTGAACCACAGAACTGTGAGGGAGAATGATAAATTACCTTAGGTTACTAGGTTTCAGGGTGGTTTGTTACCATCATAGATGACTGAGAAAGATTTTATAATAATGAATTGTTTTAAGCTGTAAGTTTTGGGGTGGATTGTTACACAGCCACAGATAACCACACCTGTCTCTCACTGAAAGAGCAAGTTAATAAGGCCACAGAAGATCTGAACACCACCACTGTAACTGACATTTATCCAAAGCATAAAACATACTCTTTTCAAGAGCCCATGGAATATTCGCCAAGACAGACCATAATCTGTGCCATAAAACAAGATTAGAGTCCTAAAAGTAAAGCTAAAACTATTAAAGTTTTAGAAGAAAATACCATCTCTTTAAGACCTTAGGGTAAGCAAAGATTTCTTAAGCAAAACACCAAAAGCAATAACCATAAAGTGAACTTCATCAAAATTTGGAAGTCCTGCCCATGAAAAGGCACCATTAAGAGAACAGGTAAGGCCTAGACTAGGAAAAAATAGACACAAAACATGAATCTGTATATCTGACAAAGAATCCAGAATACACATAAAGAACGCCTATAACTCAAAAAGACAAACAACCCAACTGAAACATGAACAAAAGACACATTGCAAAGAGAAAGATATGGCCAATGAGTCTATGAAAAGATGCTCATAATCTTTAGTTATCAGGGAACTGTGAGTAGAACCACAATGAGATACTACCACAATACAAGAGAATGGTTAAAATTTAAAAGACTAACAATAACAAACATTGATGAGACACTGGAAATATTTGGCATTTCCTAAAAAGTTGAACATACATTTACTCTTACTATACAGCAATTCCACTTCTAAGTATTTACCAGAGAGATAAAAACATATTTACCCAAGAGGAATAACACAGATCCAAAAAAGATCTGTGTAAGAATGTTCACAGCAGTTTTATTCATAACAGCCCAAAGCTAGAAACATGTTTTGATATATTCATACAGCTGACTATCATCAGCAACGTAAAGGAACAAACTACCAACATCCACAGTAACATGGACGAATCTACAAAATATCACACTGAGCAAAAGAAGCCAGACACACATCCTCTAAATTCACTGGTGGGGACGGACTTTAACAAGGTGGTTGCCCAGGAGTGGAGGAAGAAGAACCCGGGGACTGGCCAAGGAGGAGTGCTGGGGAACTTTCATGTGTGTGTGATGAAAATACTCTACATCTTCATAAGGGTAGTGGCCACACACTTGCATGTATTCGTCAAAATGCACTAAACTGCATGCCCAAGATGTGTGCTTTTTAAAAGAAAATTAAAGAAAACCTGAGACTTCCCTGGTGGTCCAGGGGTTAAGAATCTGCCTTCCAATGCAGGGGACACAGGTTTGATCCCTGGCAGGGGAACTAAGATTCCCACATGCCGCGGGGCGACTAAGCCCGCACGCTGCAACTACTGAGCCCGCGCACCACAACTAGATCTCGAGTGCCATAAGTAAGACCTGATGAGGCCAAAAACAAACAAATAAATACTGAAAAATAATAAGTAAAAAAAATAAACTCACGCACACACAAAATTTTAAAAAAAAAGAAAACTTACATTCAGCTGCAGTAATCTGGCAACTTTATTTTTCCTTTTTTCTCTATAGTAATGCAATTAGTTGAACTCTGTCAAAGTCCATACTATTCTCATTTATATGGTACAACGACATTCTTCTACCTTTGTTCTGACTTCTTACCTTGTTAACTTCTGGTGTGAGGATCTCTATTTTTCTTAAACGTTGAAAAGCATCATAATCAGTTTCTCCAAAGAGTCTGATTGGTTCTCCTCTTTCTCTTAATCTCCTGATAACCTATTTTAAAAAATATATCAAACAACAGTAGTAATTCCCTATGTCATTAGTAATTCCTATTTTAGGAGACCAAACACTTATTTTGGTAAGTGAAAAGTAGATGCAGAAAGTAAGTTATATTTCTTTTTCTTTAGTTTCCACTAATAGATATACTGAATTATTGTCACACCTTAAATAACCCTAATGGTTTAGGTCATTTGGCGAGTGTTTCAGAAAGGACCAATCTGTGTAGTAGATTACATAAGAAAAACATTACGATGGGAGGGAGTGATAACATTTATAAAGAGAAAAAAATAAAATAAAACCAAGCCTGGAGTCAGCGATAAGTCAATGACCATAGATAGCCATGAGTCGGCACTGCAGTACTACATTAAAACCAAAAACTAGTCCCTCAGAAGAGAAAGTGAGTTACAAATGGAGGGAGGGGGACGTGCAGGGCTTTTGAGGGCCTGATAATACTCCTCCTTGACTTCGGCCATCGTTATACGAGCGTTTGTTTTGTAATTATCCACTATATCGCACATGTTTTACACACTCTTTGTATACATGTGGTATTTCATAAAAAGGACAAACAAGAATTATAATTAAGAAAATAAGTTATAATTTTAAAAATACCAAGAACTTTATCTGGGAACATAAATAGTATCACACTTAGAAACCACTGGCAGGGCTCCCACTGGACTAAATGAAACTCGGTATTAAAAAAACTTAAGAGGTCGTCTAGTGCTATCTCCAATCCATGCAGAAATGACCTCAAAAACACCTTCATCTGGTCCCTGTCTGACAAATGACAAAAATCACACCTCTTCATGAAACAGCCCATCCCATTTTTGGACAGATATGTTATGTTTCTCAAAATAAATGAAAAGCTACCTCTCTCAATTATCTCAGTTCTTCTTTATGAAACGACAGAGAATATTCAATGCTTTTTCAAAATTAGAACTGTGGTCAATGGATCTTTTTAAAAATCTCAAATATTCTTCGTTTCAGGCCAAGTATTCAAAAGTCCTTCATCTAATTTTCACACACAGCTTCTGGAGTCAGCCCTCCCTTCCTCTGAGAGTTTCCTTTAGCTCAAAGTTAATTTCGCTGTGTACCTTGTGTACAGTCTGAATTCTTTTTTCACAGGAATATCTTTAAAATTTTGTTGTTGGTGTTACTGCTGAAGGAAAATAATAGTTGATATTGACCAGGGTATGGGCAAATACTATAGCTGAGAGTATGAACTGCTATAACAAGTCTGCAGGGCTCTCTGGTAATATGTATCCAAAGCCTTAGGCATGTATATAGTCTTTAGTCATTAGAACAGACTTCAGAAATCATGTTTCTAGAAAATTTTCCAAAGCAAAGTAATCATATATTATTACACATGCAATGACATCTGTATGAGGGTGTTCATCTTAGTATGATCTAAAATAGGGAAATGCTGGGGCAACCTAAATGACCATTAGCACAGAATTGATTTTAAAAATAATAGTTTTTAAAATATTATGGGAAATTATGCAGTCATAAAGGATCATACAGATCTCTGTATTTTGACTTAGAAAGATGCATTAAGAGGAAGTTACAAAACACTAACTTTCTTTTAATACATAATTTATATTATTTTAAATAATTTACACAACTTATCAAGTATAATTAATTAGAATATATGTATTTAATTATACTTAGAATGTGTTTAGTTTTTAAAGTTCAGAATGATACATTCTTTAAAAACAACTTAAGACATAAGATATTAGACAACAGTACCTAGAAAAGCAGAGATTAATTTAGAACCTCATAAAGAAAATTGAACTAGAATACTCTGCAGCTGGCCAGTTAAGTCATTTTATACGGGAGATAATGACAAAAGTTATTGGAAAGAACTAAATGCAAATGCTGTGGAGCTTTTTTCCCCACAAAACATTCATATAAAAACTTACCTCTTGCCTAGAAAGAGTCATGGGTAATTTTTCTTCTGCCAGTTCAAGTTCTAATACTGGATTCGATGAAGTTAATGGTTTCTCGTCCTCCTCTTTTGGCTGTATCTACATTAATAGCCAAAAGAAACGAAATTCTCCTTTTAAAATAGAATATGGTTTAACATTTATCATTCTATACATTAGGTATTCACCGAAATTAAACATGTTTTAAATATTGAAGGTTTTCTAAATGTTCCTCTGAGCAAAGAGCTCATAATCAATGTACATGCTTGTGAGAGCTCAGGGACACCCAAGCAGAGACCATGCACCCAGGAGACAGCATTCTTGCTACAGGAGTATAATGGTTTCCACAATCAAAAACTTTAAAAGGCTGAAATTTAGACTCATTTTCTCCCTATACTCCAAGATTTTTACTTTCTTCTTAGAAACAATCAGCTTGCTTCTCCTCTTTGAGAAAATCATCTTACAGGGTTATTTGATCCTTGCTCTGGGTTTAAAATGAAGACCAAAGAAAGGAACTGCTCTCTAACAAAAACCTGTGAAGCCTCAAGCTCCAGCTCTTTCCTCTCCTGATTTTTGAAAGGTGTTTTTCCAAGTGCACAGGAATCACTGCTGGACATGCAGAAAATTTTCTGATGCTACACAGAACTTGCCCACAAACTGAGCTGTGAACCTTGTGGGAAAATAATGAAAACCAGCACCTCTCTACTCATAGTACAGAAAGAACAGAGTGGACATTCTTGCTCGTATGAACCTGCAGAGAAAAAAATTTCTTTATATATTTTCTTGAGTCTGCTGCCCGAGTCACAGTTTACGAAAATTGAGTTCAGCAATTTATAAGCCCCACTGTGTGGTCTGTAAAAAAGATACTGAAACATGGTTTTCCATCTGAACCATAAGACAAATCTAAGATGCCAAAAGAAGATCAGAAAACAAAAAAGATCAACATTAAGGAAAAACTCACATTCAGTTAAGAAAGGCTATATGGTTAAAATGATATAATTTATGATTCTATAGATTAAAGATTATGTTAATCAGTGTTAACAGTGGTAACAGAAAATTTAGGTAAAAAAGCTAAACTTTCATATTTTCACAGACCAAATCAGCATCAAGCCTTTAAAAAAAACGGTAACTGGTTTTTATAAAAGAATAAAAGCAACACATGCTGTATTTTCATTACTACCAAGAAGGAAATATTAAAAGGCTTTATATCGAAAACCCTGTGCTTTCTTTTTAAGCATAAAAACAGATATTGCTCCCAAAATCTCAGGATAAAAAGCATTTTCAATTATAGAATGGCAGTGAATAACTTTAAGGAAAAGATCTAAGACATTCTGTCAGCTGGACTCAAGGTTACAAGCAGCACCTTTACAGTAATGATTCTGCTTCACTGCTTTCCTCTATATAAGCAAGAAAGTACTGCCATTATCACGGAAGCAATCTAAACAAAGCAAAATCGTCACTGTTTAAATTATTTTCCTACCTTATCAAAAAGTTGAAAACAATCAAATTCAGGGATCTGGGAAAGCAACAAGTCAGCAGACTAAAACGCATGGTTAAGTGATTCTTATTCTAGTTCAAGTGTGAGTTTAGATAATGCTGGGCAAACAAAAGATGAGAATTCTTCTTTCTGAATATCTATCTATTCGATGGTTAGTTACATAAAACATATCTTAATTTCCTAAACTAGAAGCAAATGAAATCAATGTACCTATGGAAAATATCAAAATATAAACTTTCATATTTTAGAAACCTATCAGAAATACATTTTCAACACTTGCCCTCTCCCAAAAGTACCAAAAGAAAGCAAACGCATATACATACCATTTGCATTCCTCATGCTTCTTTCTAGAAATGCTATGCCAGATAAAATTAATTTCCAGAACTTTCTCCATTACGTGCACAAGAGTTATTATTTTATATTGATGTTTCACAAGCAAAAAGTCGATTTCAAATTTATGATTTGTCAAAATTATTTCAATAGAACCTCTGAACTTTGTTTAAAGAATTATTCAACTAGATTTAGCCTTTTTATAAAATAATTTAAACACAACTTCACCTCGTTACCTTTAACCCCTCCCAATAAAAACCCCAATACATTATTAACTGGTAATCTCAAAGATAATTTTAGTCATGCTTCTAAAGTATACAAAGTCTTCCAGATAACTCATTTATTTCTAACAAATATTTCAAGATCACATTTTCTATCCAATAAACTAAGCAGTGTTTGAAATGTGATACCTTATTACACAAAATGACACTGTATCTCAGGCAGAGGTACTTAGGGCCAAAAGGGATTATTAACATTGCAAACATAAAAACAATGGCTTAAAATATTCAGGAGAAAGCAGGGAAAATACCACTGCTAATGCCACTGTTGTTGAATGAATAAAATCTTTTGAATCCTTTAAAACTGGACTTTTATTGGGAGAGGTGAGGAGAGGAGTGGTGGTGATGGTGATGAAAATGAGGCAGTAACAGATCCAGGACTTAATTAAAAAGAAAAAAAATCAAGCTTTGATCTCAAGCCACTTCATGCTGTCCACAAAAAGCCAAACCATTCCAAGCCAAAAGTCATGCATGTATTTTCCTGAATTCAAGATTAAAAAAAAAGAAAAAGGAAAGAAAAACAAAAACTCATACCTCTCCAGATGGCTTCTCATTTATAGGCTAATGTATAACATTAATAAATTGAACAGAGATCAATCGTTTTGACACTTTAACAACAGCTGTATAAATTTAAACTCAGAAACATCAATTTAACATAAAAGCAGGCATTCATACCTTGTAGCCACATCTTTCAAAATATGCTTCCTCTTCTTTTTTTGCAAGTTCACTACGCTTGAAATATTTTTTATTTTCCTATTGAAGAAAGAAGTAAGTTAATGTCTTTGGGTAAAATTTCATGTCCCTTGGTCAACAACCTTGCAAGTTTTTCAAGAATTGTAAAGTTTTTTCGTTCACGGAGATTATACTGATTTCCTGAACACACCACCTGTGCTCAGCCCCTGTTCTAAACATGAGGTATTTCTCTTGCAGCATCAGTTTGACGGACATATCCAACAGCACAAAGAAGAAACCACCCACATTTTCCAAATGTTCACATTGTTTTTATTTAGTTTCCCAGTGTTTGAATTCAATTTCTACAAATGGATTCATTATAAACCACGTAAAATGAGATACTTTAATTATTTTCTCCTAACAGAACCAACCAAACCAAAATTATGGTAGCTTCAGCTGACATGTTAAATCTCATTACAAAGAGAGCTCCAAGGGTGTGTCCAAATTCTTTTTTGTCATCTGGAATCTTATTGTAATGATCAACTGTATTAGTATTCAACAAATTTTTATAATAATCGAGACAGAATGGTTTTGGAGAGTCTCTTTAGTAAAAAGATGGTTCAAAGGTATTTGTTTTAATATGACATGCTGTTAAGAGACAAACTCTAAATCTAGTGTGGCAGGTGAAAAAAAAACGGTTAGTTCTTTCCATGCTATGCATAAAATTATCCTGTTAAAAATGCAGTCCCCTGATCATTTTGTAATGTATAAAACTATCAAATCACTATGTTGAACACCTCAACTAATGAAATATTTTACATCAGTTATAATGTAAAAAATACAGTCCCTAATTTGTAGGCTTGTTACTATCCGCTTCTTAGATATTATGTCATTGATAACTTAGCTCAAATAAAGATACTGCCCTACTTTACCAGTAGTAACCGAAACATTACCTCAATAATACCTCCACACATGTAGTTAGCACCTCACAGTTCCAAACTCACTCACTCAGGCAGTGATCATCAATGGATGCTAAAACCATGACAAGAAAGTGTGATGGTGAACAACGGAAAGATAAGGCTGCCGCACTTGAACCCACTGCTCAAGTCTTGCATCGATACCACGTACGTCCTATGTGAAACACATCGGAAGTACACAGCAGACCACTCAGAAGTGTTCTCCCTAAAAATCTAAATAGGAATCTAATCAAACAATTAACTTCCAGCTTACTGGAAATGTAAGGAATAGAGGAAGCTCAAAACACCACTGGGAAGCAATCAAACACGAGCACATTTTACAAAACTAGCCCCAGTTTCTCCAACAAGTTGATGCATAAAAAAAAGTGGGGGACCTGGGAAATGTTTGCAATGAAAAGAAACCAAGAGTCATAATAAACAAATGTAATGAGTGGACTTTGTGTGGATTTGATTTGAATAAACCAACTGTAAAAACATATATATGTATTTATTTTAATTCAATTGGGGATATTCGAATGCGAGAGGAGTATTTGATGGTATTAAGGACCCAATTTTAATTTTGTTGGTGGTGATCTTAATTCTATAAAAACATGGTCTTATTTTCTAGAGTTGTATGTGTTGAGGAAAGACAGGAATTCATTATACAACTCTATTGGTGTGTATGTTTAAAACTAACAGCTCATAACAGTTTTTTTAAGTTCATTCATTAATCAATAAATATTTACTGACTTATGTGCTGTACCCCAAGCACAGCCTTACAGGTATGAAGATGAAGATGTTACCCGGCGTACGGAACTGATGGTATCACCTGAACATCAAAACTACTCTAAGAAATGTGGGCGCAAATAATACTAATCCCACTGTGGAGGTGAGAAACCTGAGAATTAGAAAGTTCAGGTGACTTTCCCAGAACTCAGCGAGGCTCATGAGTTAACAGAAGCAGAATTAAGAACGCTGGTCCTTAAATCCTTTGTGCTGATCTAGTATTCAAGTTACAGTTCTGCACTCCCGAAACTCATTTCAGCATCATAAAATGTTCCTTTTGACTATGTAGCATGTACTGGTCATATTTCAAATAAGTGCGTTGACAAACATACCGGCGGCCTCTCAGAATGAGCTGATACATAGGAAAAAAGTAAAAGGACTCTCCAGGCCAGAGACCATGGTCCAATCTTTAACTATGGTATCTTTCACTACCGTCTCTCAATTCCATTGAACACACCTAACAAAACCTTACGCCTTGAACATCAATTCTCAAAATGTGGACTTCTGGGGGGTCCCTAAGACCTTTTCAGAGGTTCCACTAGGTAAAATTTATTTTCATAATAATACTAAGATATATGTGCCCACCCCTTTTTCACTGTGCTCAGACCTGCACTGATGGTACAAAAGCAATGGTGACGAAAACTACTGGAACCTTAGCATAAATGAAGGCTAAGTTTATGTACCAGTGGTCATTGTATTCTTCACCACCGTGCACTTGCAGGAAAATAAAAAAGCCAGTTTCTCTTAAGAATATCTTGATAAAGTACAATTTTACTAAATCTCATCCCTGGAGCACATGGCCTTTTAATATTTGGTATGACGAAATGAAATGAAATATATTGAAGCACTTCCACTATATAATGGCGTAGGACAGTCCTCTCAAAGAAAACCAAACTGGTTGATTATTTCAGACCTGCATATCTGGCAAACAGTTTCTCAAAACTGAACAAAGCAAACCTGTCACCTAAAGGAAAACAATGATAGTATTTGTTGCCTATGATAAAATTCCACCTGTCAAGCGAAAATCAGAAGGGTAGAAAAGTGGTATCCCTCACTGTGAACTTGATGGCTTCCCAATACTTAAAGGCTTTTCTGATGAAATCAGTGGTGACGTTAACAAATGTAATTTTTTAAATATTGTCTAATGAAACACATCATTTAGAAGATCTGCATAACTCAGCAAAGTTGAAAAAACTCATGATGTTAACAAAGGCAAAGAGTTCACAAAATCATGCACAGGCAAAAGATCTATGACCAGGATAAATCAGAATAGATCTAGAGCAGAACAGGTCAATGGATTTTAGTACACGAAAAGTCTATTGATATGTGTCCGAATCTAAACTCTGAGCTAATCTTTAAGAAACTTACCACTTACCCAGTTTTGGTGTAGTATCAAAGAAAAACGTCCACAATTACTGAAAAGGCTATTAAAATACTCCCTTTTCCAACTACCTCTGTTTCAAGATGAATTTTCTTCACATACTTGAACAAAAACAACATATTGCAACAGGCTGAAAAAAGAAACAGGAGAATCCAACTGTCTTCTTATATACCAGAGATTAAAGAGATTTGCAAAATGTAAAACATGCCATTCTTCTCACTAAATTTCATTTGTTTTGGAAAACATAGTTTTCGTAAAAATGTATTATTTACACTAACATGATGGATTTTTTATTGTACTTGTACAGAGAATATAAATATACATTTTCAATATCCCAGTTTTAATTTCTAATAGAGTAATTATCAATAAATACATTCTACATAAACAAAGCTCTCTGGAGCTATCAGTAATTAAGAATGTAAAGGGGTCCTGAGACCGACAAGTGTTCTGTCCTACAAGAGTCCACTTGCTGGCACTCTCCACGCCTGCACCTAGCTCTTAAATGCTGGGAAACCACTTGCGTCCCAATGTTGCCCACTGATCCTGATGTATTTTCCCATCTTTCTCTCCTATTGTCTACACTGATCATTATTCATTCTCCATTCTCTCAAACCTCTAAGCCCTTTATTTCTCCCCTTATTTCCAGCAAATGACTAAGTCACTCTACAGAGAAAAGGGAAGCCAGCAAACAAGAACTCCGAATTCCTCCCAGCACCAATCTCTTCTGCATCTCAGAATGGAAGAGGAAACCCTCGCCCTGTCTAAGGCCAACCCCTTCCAGCTGTCTTCCAGATCTCAATTTCTCCTGCCTTTCTCATAGTTACCTATTTTCTGCATCTTCACCTTTTCCTTCTCTATTGGCACAAATGATCATCACTTACATATGTTCAAGACTCTGCAACCTTAAAGGAAAAATTCGTTACTCTGTGCTGGGTATCATGCTAAGTACCAATTACAGCAGAAGGACAATAAAACATTTCTCTATTCCGTCTCCATTTCCTCACCTCCAGTTCTCTTTGCAGCTGCCCAACAACTGGGAGTCCATTCTTAATGCTCCACTGAAAAATCCCCTGAGGTCATAACTAACTTCCAAGGTGCAAAACTAAAGGATCTTCAAGTCAACTGCTAATTCCCTCCTTCTTCAATTGCTTTCTTCCCTTGGCTGTCAGACAACTTTCTTGTTTCTTCCTTACCTACTGGCTTGTTCAGATTTTCTATTTCTTGCTTTTTTGTCACTTATTTCACTTTGATTTTCCAATTTATTAGAACATATTAATGCATTATTTGCCCTAATTATTGTTTTATTATTTACTGTTTTCCAGTAACTTTCATATTGGTTACTATAGTTCTTTATTGTTTCAATTTCAGGGTTTCCTCGGTTTCTGTTAAAGGAGGGTTTTTTTTTAAATTAAGTGGTTTCTATATTTTTATAAATGAAAAAAGCAAGTGCAGAAGAGTGAATCTAGTATGCTACCGTTTGTATTCAAAAAGGAGAAAAGATATTTGCTTCTTCACATTTGCTTTTACATGCATGAAATAACTCTAGGAGACCCCAAAACTGATAATGTTAGCTGCTTTGGAGGAGGTGAACTGTACAGCTGCGGGACATGGGTAAAAAGGAAACTTTTTATTGTACACCCTTTAGTATGTTTTGAATTTTGAATCATTTGAATGCATTACCTATTAACAATACATTTAATTTTTGAAAATTAATTTGCTTTTCATTTTAAAGAGTCCTAGTGAGAAAAATATAAACATTTTGCTTCATACTATGTGACCCCTCACTTCAGGGCAACAAAAGGTTGTCAAAAACAAAAGGGTGGGGCTTCCCTGGTGGCGCAGTGGTTTAGAGTCCGCCTGCCGATGCAGGGGACACGGGTTCGTGCCCCGGTCCGGGAAGATCCCACATGCCGCGGAGCGGATGGGCCCGTGAGCCATGGCCGCTGAGCCTGCACGTCCGGAGTCTATGCTCCGCAACAGGAGAGGCCATAACAGTGAGAGGCCCGCGTACCGCAAAAACAAGAAAAGTTCCCTACCATGTTTCAGATGTCACTCTGCACACTTTTGTTTAGAAACAAGAGCAGTTTATATAAGAAAAGTAAGTTAAGCAGTGACTTCTAATTATAAGACATTATTTTATAAAGCACACTGAAAACATACTTTGAAATACAAAGTATGGTGGATACATTTATGACAGAATTAAAATTGTAGGATGTAAGCATTAATAATACACCCCCCTTTATAGGTAAGTCAGGCAGGGTAGAGAACTTGTCCAAAGTTAAAGAGCTCTCTAGTAATGGAGCCCCAATGAGACTTTAGGACTTGTTTACTCATTTCACAAATTTAGTTTCCTTTCTGGCTATACTCAAAGATTTTGAACTCTAAGTTTGCTGAATTCACGACAGAATATACAACAGAACCCTACAAACACAAGTCTGAAAGTGGCTGGTAAGGGTTTTAAGACACCATCTGAACTGACAGTACCTTTATTTGGGTTCTCTCCTAAAGCACCTGACCTTTCCATTGGGCCTCTCACTCCTGCAGATTTTAGAAATGAGTTGAAAAGGGTATAGATAAAGAGCACTTCTCCTTTTAAAGACAGAACCTAACTCCTGTGTGGTGCTTCATACATGTTATTCTTGGACTTTGTCCAAGCTGTACTGTCTGGGTTATAAACCTGAGATTCACGGGTCTAAAGAGTACAAGTCTTTCTACCACATCACCGGAAACGTCGGCCCACACTAATAAGGGAGAGTCAAAATTTAAAAACCGCAGGCAACATGACTGTCACCATTTCATTAATTAGAATCATCATTCCTTCAATCAGATTAAGGTTTTTAGTGTTTATATAAATGAAACACAAACATCATCAAGAGTTCTACAAAAAGACACTGGAGAGCTAACAAATACACAGCCTGGACATCCAAAGCAGAGCAATACGTGTGAGATCACGAACCACATGGCAGGGTCCGTTTCTGGCTGAAGAATGGAAATAAGCCTTAAAGAGTCTGAGGTAATAAACCTAATGGTTGGGCACTCAAACACAATTTAAAGAGACACAATGATTTTCAAAGTGAAAGAACTGTCAACTGTCAAGGGATCCTGTTAGCTAGGCAGTATGTATTCTCAATGATGCCATCCAAAATAGAAAACTATACCAAAAGCTCCCCTGCACAGGTGAATTCTATATACTTCATAATCATATATATTTATATCATTACATATAAAATTATGTAAAAATGTATGAAAGAAATAACACCAATCTTACAAAGTCTTTAAGAAAATAAAGTTAAACAGACACTTACTGTATGATCCAACCACTCCACTCCTAGGCATTTACTCAAGAGAATGAAAGTATATGTCCATACAGAAACCTGTACACCAATGTTCACAGCAGCTTTATCATAATAGCCAAAAAAATGGAAATAATCTGAATGCCCATCAACAGGCTAATGAATAAACAAATTGAGGTATATCCATACAATGGTGGAATACTGCTCAGTAACAAAAATAATGAAGTCTTGATACAGACAAATGCATAAATGAATCTCAAAATTATTAGGCTAGGGGCTTCCCTGGTGGCGCAGTGGTTGAGAGTCCGCCTGCCGATGCAGGGGACGCGGGTTCGTGCCCCGGTCCGGGAAGATCCCACATGCCGCGAAGCGGCTGGGCCAGTGAGCCACGGCCGCTGAGCCTGCGCTCCGCAATGGGAGAGGCCACAACAGTGAGAGGCCCGCATACCGCAAAAAAAAAAAAAAAAAAAATTATTAGGCTGATTGAAAGAAAGCAGATAAGAGAGGAACATACTGAAAAATTCTGTTTACATAAAACTCTACAAAATGCAAACTAATGTAAAGTAACAGAAGGCAGACCAGTGGTAGCCTGTGGACAGGGTGGGTAGGGCACAGGTGGGGCAGGAAAGCAGGATCACAAAGGGGCACAAGGAAACTCTGGGGTGAGATGAACATGTTCACTCTCTTCACTGTGGTGACAGCATCCAGGTGTAAACATGGCAAAACTCACCGAACTGTACACTTCAAATATGTACGGTTTACTGTGTGTCAATTATACCTCAATAAAGCTGCTTAAAAAATAAACAGCACAATATGGAAGCAACCAAAGTGTCCATCAACAAATGAATGGATAAAGAAGATGTGGTATATATACACAATGAAATACTACTCAGCCATAAAAAAGAATAAAATTTTGCCATTTGCAGCAACATGGATGGACTTGGAGGGCATTTCCTAAGTGAAACAGACAAAGACAACTACCGTATGATATCACTTGTATGTGGAATCTAAAAAGTACAACAAACTAGTGAATATTTTAAAAAAACAGACTCACAGATATAATAGAGAACAAACGAGTGGTTACCAGTGGAGAGAGGAGAAGGGGGAGGGCAATATAGTGGGAGGGGAGTAAGAGGAACAAACTATTAGGTATAAAACAAGCTACAAGGATGTATTGTACAGCACAGGGAATAGAGCCATTACTTTATAATGACTATAAATGGAGCACAGCCTTTCAGAATTGTGAATCACTATACTGTACACCTGTGACACAGAATGTTTACAGCAACTATACTTCAATAAAAATAAAATTACATTAAATACAGGGGTAGCATTTACACTGCCTGACATTGCAACTCACCAGAATGCGACAGCAATCGAGACAGTGTGGCACGGGCACAAGGATCAACAAACAGTTAGGACAAGGGAGCAGAGCACCCAGAACGCAGCCACAGTTAAACTATTACTGATTTTTGATGATGCCAAAAGCAACCAAAGGGAAAAGAAAAATATTTTCAATAAATGGTGCTGGAACAAATGGATAATCACATGGAAAACAATAAACCACACCCCTACCCCCCATCATACAAAGAAACTGATTCAAAAAAAATTTTAACTGTCTTTTATAAAACATGAAATCATAAAGCTTTTAGCTCTTATAATAAGAGTATCTTGGGCTTCTCTGGTGGTGCAGTGGTTAAGAATCCGCCTGCCAATGCAGGAGACATGGGTTCGATCCCTGGTCCGGGAAGATCCCACGTATCACAAAGCAACTAAGCCCATGCGTCACAACTACTGAGCCTGTGCTCTAGAGCCTGCAAGCCACAACTACTGAGCCTGCACTCTAGAGCCCATGAGCCACAACTACTGAAGCCCGCGTGCCACAACTACTGAAGTCCGTGCACCTAGAGCCCATGCTCCACAACGAGAAGCCACCGCAATGAGAAGCCCAAGCACCGCAACGAAGAGTAGCCCCCGCTCGCCGCAACTAGAGAAAAGCCTGTGGGCGGCAACGAAGACCCAACGCAGCCAAGAATTAATTAATTTTAAAAAAAAGAATACCTTACTTTCCTGAGTAAATGTCTAGGAGTGGAATAGCTCGTTAACGTAGCAGGCCTATGTTTTCTTTTTAAGACATTACCAAACTGTTTTCCAACAGGTTCTACTATTTTATATGCCTAGATAGGATACAGTCAACAATCACCATGAAAAATTGCTACATTGGCTTATTACATACACCAGAGTGGCTGAAATTAAAGGCTGACAACACAAACTGTTGACACAATGTAAAGATCTGAACCCTTTTACTTTGCTAGTGAAGGTGTGACATGGTCCAACCACTTTGGAAAAAGGTCTGGTGGATTTCTATAAAACTAAACCCATAATGTACACCATGACATAGCAATTCCACTCCCTAGCATTTTCCTAAGAGCAATGAAAACACAAGACTTGCACAAAAGGGTCCACAGCAGATTTATTCATAATTGCTAAATCCTGGGAACAGCCCAGCTGCCCATTATCAGAAGAACAGATTAACAAACTGGGTCTATTTGTATAACAGAATACTTCTCAGCAATAAAAGGAGTAAACAACTGATACATGCAACAACATGAATAAAATTCAAAACATTATTCTCATTAAACAAAGTGGGTCATATAAGAGTACACAGTATGATCCCATTTACGTGAAGTTATAGGGCTGGCAAAACCAAGGGACAGTGGAAAGAAATCAGTACAGCAGTTTATTCTTGAGGGGAGGGGCTGACTGGAAGGTGGAATGAGGGTAGTATCTGTATCTTGATACAGACTGGGAGACACAGGCATATGCATTTGTCACAATTCACTGAATGGTAGGTACACTTATGATTTGTGTATTTTCTTCATACATAAAATTTTGCTGACATACCAAAAAAAGTATAAACAAACACTGAACACTAGTCAATGATATACACGCCAAATTATATTTTGGCAATTATGTTACATTACATTTTAGGGGTAAAGTGTATCAATGTCTGTAAATTAATCTGAAATGCATAAAGATCAGTACATTGTCTTCATGACCCTGTCTGCAGCTGGAAAACACTTGTCTATGGATTTGCTGTTCCAGAAGAGCCGCCTCACCTTTGGCCATTTCAAGTGGTTTCCCAGCCTTTTATGGTTCATCTGTGAGAGGTGAAACAGTAATGACTTAGCTTGTGAGTGCCTCTCGTCAAATTGTGGAGAAGCAGCCTTCCACTATCCTAAAATGTTCTGCCTGTTTTACTATTCTGAGGTAAAAGTACTTTGTGCATTGCTAGATGGATTGATGAATGGATATACAATGATGGAAGATGGACAGTTACATGATAAAACAAATATATTAAAATATTAATCGCAGGTTTAATCGCAATATCTAGATGGTAGGCGTATGGGTGTTCACTGTATAATTCTTTTGAGTTTTCGGTACATTTAAATTTTTTCACAGTGAAATGCTGAGGAAAATAAATCTTCTTTGCAGATGTCAAAACATGGTATCAACATGACAAACTCCCTACCACACTGTTTTCTGACTATACCAAAAAAACCATGAAAGGCTCCTAAATGACCACTAAAGAAAGAGGCACTGGAGAGGATTACAGAAGACCGTGCAAGCAAAGCGAGGAACAAGGGTGAAGAAAGGCAAGTTCAAAGGCCTGAATAAATGAAACAGGTTTAGAACTGGAACAGCTGATTGGTGGTAGGGATAAATGGGCACAGAGATTTTCACCAGCCCAGAAATGACTGGTTCTTGACCTTTTTGTCAAAGATCGCTTTATTTTTTTTATAAATTTATTTATTTATTTATTTTTGGCTGCACTGGGTCTTCATTGCTGTGTGCCAGCTTTCTCTAGTTGCAGTGAGAGGGGGCTACTCCTCGCGGTGCGCGGGCTTCTCATTGCAGTGGCTTCTCTTGTTGCGGAGCACGGGCTCTAGGCACACGGGCTCAGTAGTTGTGGTGCGCGGGCTCTAGAGTGCAGGCTCAGTAGCTGCGGCACACGGGCTTAGTTGCTCCGCGGCACGTAGGATCTTCCCGGACCAGGGCTCGAACCCGTGTCCCCTTCACTGGCAGGTGGATTCTTCACCACTGCGCCACCAGGGAAGCCCCAAATATCCCTTTAATAATATCATCAACAGGAGGAGGGGAAGAGGGGTCACATGTATACATACATGCTCAATTTTTTATAATATTGCAAGGAACTGATGGATACTCTGAAGTCCATCCAAAGGCTCCACTTAAGAACCCCTGTTACAGATGGCAACTGAAATCTAGAGGTGAATATGAAATTAATGTAAGAGAATTTTCAGTGTGAAGAGAAAGTAGCCTAGGCCTGAACTTTAAGGAAAACCAACATTTAAGGGATAAAAACTAAACAATAAAAAAACAAAAAAAGAAGAAGCCTGTAAAGGAGATCAGGAATAAGCAGCCTGAGAAGAAGGAGAAACAGGACGCTGTGGGGTAAGAGACGTCAAGGGAAGACTGAATAAAGTGGACCAGGGCTTCCCTGGTGGCGCAGTGGTTGAGAGTCCGCCTGCCGATGCAGAGGACACGGGTTCGTGCCCCGGGTCGGGAAGATCCCACATGCCGCAGAGCGGCTGCGCCCGTGAGCCATGGCCGCTGAGCCTGCGCGTCCAGAGCCTGTGGTCCACAATGGGAGAGGCCACAGCAGTGAGAGGCCCGCGTACCACAAAAAAAAAAAGAAAAAAGAAAGTGGACTAGCCGAGTGCAAATGCTGCTGAGGTTAAGAAAGCATGGAAGTCACTGCGGCCCCTGATTAGGATGGATTCAGTGCAACTGTCAGGTAGAAATCAGGTTAAGGAGTGAGTAGGAAATAAGAAGAAGCTTGGCTGTAAAGAAAAAGGACAGCTGTGTTTAAAAAAAAAAAAAAAAAGATGGGAGAGATTTGTATGTCTCAGTGCTGCTGGAGATAAGCCAGTAGAGACTGAAGACACAGAAAGAAAGGAGACAAGTGCTTTTCAGATTCTGATGATGCTACAAAAGGTGAGAGCTGGGCTCCAACATGTAAGTGGTAGGTTTGACCCAACATACAGCCAATATCTCATCCACTTTAACAGGGGAAAGGTGAGGAATTTCTTGCCTGATGGCTTCTCTTTTCTCTGTAAAACTGAAAATAGGTTCCTTAAAGAAAAGGACCAAGCATTACTTTTTTAAAAAATCCTCTGTGGCACACAGTGTAGTATCTTGAATATAGGAAATATTCAAAACATTTTGGAGAAAAAAACAAAGCTAAAATTCTACACAAAGTCCATGCTCAAAACTGAAACTAATAAAACTGCTAATTAAGCCCCACTGAGTCCTGCAATAGCCTGGCTTTCCACATAAATGAGGCTTTGCAGTTCAATGAAGACTCACCAACACCGGGGCGCCAAAGCGCTGGCATTCTAGCAGTACAGATACCGCACTTACCTCCAAGCAGTTACATCACGTAGAGCACTTAGCACAGGTGACAGGAGGTTAACAAAGGGGCTCTCACAAGCTGAGTGTTTACTATCCAACTCTCAGACTAACAATAAAAAGCTGGGACACCATGCTATCGATAGGATGGATAAACAACAAGATCCTACTGTATAGCACAGGGAACTATATTCAACACCCTGTGATAAACCATAATGAAAAAGAATATATAGCTATAACTGAATCACTTTGCTGTAGAAATCACAGCAGAAATTAAACACTACATTGCGAATCAACTATAGTTCAATAAAGCTTAAAAAAAAAAAAAAAAAAGCTGGGACATCACTCAAAATGACCAAAGAGGAGGTGGCGCTTCTAGAAAAACAATACAACAGAAACAGGTGTTCCCCAGCTACAGAAAAGGATAATGAAAGGATTCACTGACCCCCAACCAGAATTGTTTTTAAAAATGAAACAGGATGGATTAAAACAGTGAAACATATGATAGAATCACATGTAGTTAAGACAAGAAATGTTGCATGAAACTTTTTTCATACGTATCTGATGAAAATACAGATTTATTTCTTACTGTGGCTAGGACAGTGAAAAAAAAGATGGCTTCGTCATCTGTGGAAAGAGCATCCTAACTGCCCTATGCACCAAGCAGAGCTGTTGTAAAGCTCAAATGAGAAAGCATACTAGGGTGCTTTGCACATATGTTAATTTAATTTTAAGTAATTTAATCCTTAGATCAACCCTATCAAAACTAGTTCTATGTTCACAGGGTGGAGATAAATAAACAGCCTGTCTGTAGTGGTGAAGAGAGCAAGCTTTAGAGTGGGAGAGATGGATTGAAATTCAGGCTCTATCTCTTGCTAGCTGTGCGATTCTGTAAATCAATCTAACTTCTTTCAGCTTCAATTTCCTCATCTATAAATGCGAGTAACAGTAATTTTATGGGACTGCTGTACAAATTATATGAGGTATGAGATATGAAGCATTCTGCATAATGCTTTGCAGATTACTATTAATATTACCAGAACTATGACTTTCAGTATTTTAATCCCCATTTCATGTATTTCCTTTGCTGGTATTAACTGTAAAATCAATCTTACCTTCTGGCCAGGGATATCTGAGTAATTAAATCTACTATCAAATTACAAAATGAAAGACATCCCAGAGAAACAGTTTATATGTGATGATAAATTAATAACAATTATGTAGAATCAGTGTTTTTTGTAATTGATCACTTTTAAAGGCTGGTCTATATCCATGACAAAGAACCTGATTATGCAAACAGCCCTCTAAGCCCTGAGAGCGAGCTGAGCTCTTCGTTATTCAATTCTCCCTCTAAAGCACTTTAAATTTCAACACCTGGCTCTGACACCCACTATGCACTTCAACATCTAAATTAGCTTTTTCAAATACTCCGAAACCACTCATCAAAAGAAAAAGGCCCCTGAGTTACAGACGAAAATATCAAGGTACAACTATGGACAAGCTCTCTCCCCAGTTCCCCGCGCATTTGCTAAATAACATTCTATTTAATTAGCTCCACTTTGTTAATTGTTTTTAAAGTTTCAATAATTATGAAAGCTGCCATCTGCCAAGCTAACAATCCCAACTTACTTGCACTACATCATAAACATCAATCACACACTACACCCAAAGACCTAAGTCAGACTGTTCTCAAAGTGTGGTCCACAAGACCCCTGGAGTCCTTGAGACTCTTTGAGAGGGTCCGTGAAGTCAGAACTATTTTCAGTACTAAGGTATTATTTGCCTGTTCACTCTGTTCCCATTTATACGAAGGGTGAAAAGCAATGCTTCACAAGAATCAAGACAATAGCACTAAACTACCAGCTGTCACTGATTCTTCAATGCTCAGCACTAATGGGGGAGGGGAAGCAGTTTCACTTAACTATCTTCCTTGATGAAGTAGTAAAACTATTAACTTTATTAAGTCTTGGTCCTGGACCACATCTTTGTAATATCCTGTGTGACAAAACAGGAAGTATACATAAAGCACAAACCCTTCCTAAAACGACAGAAGTGAACGGCCAGAAAAACTGGGGCACGACCGAAGAATACCGGCAGATGGGAACGGGGATAAGGGACAGGTGAGGCGGCGGGTAGGGGAAATCGCCAAAATCTCGGGTTTTCCTGCAATTCCCACACCTCCATCCCAAAGGCTCCAAAGTGATTACCAAGGGCACAGCGGTCTAGAGGGAGCCGCTCCGGGGTAGCGGCGGGGCTCTGGCTAAACCCCATCCGGCAAGGACCCTTTCAGTACCGTTCCCCTCCCCCAGACTCCCCTCCCCCACGCAAACGCTCAGCTCCTCCGTCGCCCACGCCCCACGACCCCAAGGATCCTCACCACCAACAGGTTCCTGTCCTCCACCAGCTGCCGCTTCCGGAGGATCTCCGATTTCAGAATGTCCATCTCGCTGCCCGGGTTGAAGCTCGAGTTTTCTTCTTCTCTCTCCGGCTCCCTGAACCAAGGCTTTTCATCCAGCCAGCCGCCGCGAACCCACTACACATAGCGAGCCCAAATACCGAAAGGCAACAATTGACAGAGCCGCTTCCGGCGGAAGCTGAGGTGAGCGAGAGGAAAGAGCGCCCCAGGGCGCCTGTTGTTGACGAAGCCGCTGAGGCTTAGCGCCCCTGGCGGCGCCCTCCGGCAGCGCGCTTGTAGTTTCCCATCCGTGGATACGTGAACAAACGTGGGCTGAAACACGAGTCTTCTAAATCGATGCTGCATTGTTTAATAAGTTATATACCTATGTCAACTCTACTTCAATTTTAAAAGGAGAAAAAAGTTATTATACCTACTTGTACCTGCTAGGTCAGGTGCAAAAGCTTCTTAGCAAAACACCTCAATTATGTTCATTAATGCCAGATCTTTACTTATTATACGAGAAGTCCACGTCGGAGTTCCTGAAGTTACCTGCTTGCCAAAATCAATGTGCTGGAGTGAGAAAACCCTGGACAATAATACTAGCTCAAAAGTATAGTGTTCATTGCTAGCCTGTGAAACTTCCAGTAAACTTAGGCAATTACATCCATTTAAGTCATTTCAGAAGTAGAGCTGTCTCTCCTCCCTGAGTTCTAGACTGCTCACATATCTTGGTGATAATTGAACATTTACCCCAGGAAACTGAGATGATCTCTTTGGTCACGTGTTCAGCAATCAAGATTTTCAGTGAAATGATTGGAGATGTAATCAGAGATTTTCATTTTTTAAGTCCAACTCAAGAAGCAATATTAAATTGGTGAAAAAATTATATCAGAGATTTTAATTTTTAAAAGACCTAAAAACTGGGGCTTCCCTGGTGATACAGCGGTTAAGAATCCGCCTGCCAGTGCAGGGGACACCAGTTCAAGCCCTGGTCCGGGAAAATCACACATGCTGCAGAGCAACAAACCCTGTGCGCCACAACTACTGAGCCTGTGCTCTAGAGCCCATGAGGCACAATTACTGAAGCCCACGGGCCTAGAGCCTGTGCTCCGCAACAAGAGAAGCCACTACAATGAGAAGCCCGCGCACCGCAATGAAGAGTAGCCCCCGCTCACAGCAGCTAGAGAAAGCCCGCGCGCAGCAGCTAAGACCCAACGCAGCCAAAAATAAACAAATAAATAAATAAATTTATTTTTTAAAAAGACCTAAAAACTGTTTACAATGCATTTATTTTTGGTTCTATGCCATTGAAGCTGTTTTTAAATTTCTAGTTCAGTCATTACTGAACAATATTTGACACATTACTTTTCCCCACCCAAAAAGGAAAGAAATATTATTCAGTTCAGTCGGTTCTTAATGGGTGACATGGTTTAGCAAAATAAAAGAGGTTTGTTTCGATTTACAAAGTATTTTTATTGTATACGTGTGCGTTGGGTTATATTTCATCTGAAAGATATCTGACTTTTGCCAGAAATAAATTAACATAGGAAGTTAATTCACTCTTTGAGCTAAGATGCTTTGCTAATTTTTAGGGCTTTTGAAAGCTTTTAACAAAAAAAAAAAAAACTCTTTCAACGAATAAACATGGTAACATTCTTACATGGATTTCTGTTTCCTGAGTCACCTATAATTCAATAAGCAAATAACAATTTATTAGCTTTTTCCTGATTTAAGGTTTAGAAATTATGACACAAAAACCTGAAGAGTTGACGCAGGTGATTGTAACAGTAATGGAAGTTTACAGAGAAGAAGGAACAGCTGGCCGGATGGGAGAGAATTCATGTAAACCAGGGAAGATAGTCACTTCTGTAAAAAGGCTCCTTTTAAATTTCAGACGTTCATTGATTTTGATGTTTATGTAAACATGCGCTTTAAATCCTGATAAGGGCCTGAAATGGAAGAATAGGAGAGATGTGTGCTTGAACAAGCAAACTGATAAGGAAGCTTTTCAATATAAAAGGGGGAAAAAGATGACCAGGTGAGCTTAGAAACACTCAATCCTGATTCTAAGGACTCGTATTCGGTTTTTCAAATATGCAACCCCTTCCATCACAACAGTTATGTAAAAAGGGATATGTTGGAAACAATCCAAATGTCGTAAATGGGGGAATATAGTTCAGACGTACAATTGAATAATATGTTCAAAAAAAATTCAGTGATATGAGAATGCTCGTGACATAATGTTTAATAAAAAAGTAGGATAACAAAACTAGAAAAATAGCATATAGTCTCCATTTGGTAAGAAAAGCATATAAACCTAGAAAAATGATTAGAAGGAAACATATCCAAATATCAGATTGTTACCTGTCAATGGAAACCCTGGTGATTCTTCTTCTTTATACTATAATGGTACAAATTCGGAAAAAAAAATCCAGAGAGCAGTCATTTTCTGTTTTATTTAATTATTATTGAAATTCTTTATAAAATTTCAGCGCTACTACTTTAGAAATTATGTATGATAAATTTTAAATAACGCCAGTAAAGGAAAACAAAGGATCAGACAAAAAAAAAGAGAATTTGTTTTAACCTTCATACTTATTCAATCAATATTTAAATGTCTTCTATGAGCTCTGTAGTATATTAAGTTCTGTGGCTTAAACCAAATACAATACATAATCTCTGCCCTTGAGGATGTTACCAGCTAAAAGTTAAATTATAAAAGATAAATACAATTTAGTAGCATGTATGGGGCTATTTAAAGTATTCACAGGAATTAAAAGAAGGAATAGTAAAAATCAATATATATATGATTGATGAGATTATTCTTCTGTTGAAGTAGCCCATCCTAAGAGAGTATCTGTCATTTCTGGAGAATGGAGGAAATACCACATTTACTCAGGACCATCTGGGTTTGTTTTGTTGCTGTCCTAAAGGATAGAATGTAACTTCTTTTTGAAAGCTATGCAATCTCATATAGCGAGTACCCTGGTGGTCCAGTGGTTAGGACTTGGCACTTTCACTGCCAGGGCCAGGGTTCAACCCCTGGTCATGGAACTAAGATCCTGCAAGCCAAGCAGTGTGGCCAAAAACAAACGAAAAAAAAAATTTTTTTTTTTAAATCTCATACAGTAGCCCTCCATCTTCAACATGCCTCTGAATAACCCAGAGGAGTTTTTGAAACCCGGTCTGGGGGTCTCCATCCCCCAGAAAAGGTCAGTGGAGGAGCCCAAGAATTTGCTTTTTGAACAAGTTCCCAAGTGAGGCATTTGCTGTGGATCCAGGGACCACACTTTGAGAACTACTGATCTAATATATTATTTTGGAATCTTGGGGAGCAGATGAGTCAGAACGTAGGTTTGCACGAAGTCCTGATAAACAGGACAGGGGAGGAAGCTGTGTCAGTGTCTGCAGCACTGTTATCGGGCCTCTCAGGGTGCCTGCCCACTCACAGTGGTGCTTCTACAAATTTCCTAAATAGAAGATGCAGGCTCCATTTGGATCCAGCCATATTCACAGGCCTGCTTTTGTGTGGTCACACCGTGGGCTGGTAGCTGACCTCATCCGGGCCAGAGTCTGTGCCCTAGAAAATTGACACTGGAATTGAGTCAGTCTTTGCAAGTGCAGAAGGTGTGACCTGGAGAGTGATGGAAACCGTTCCAGTGGCATGCTTGAGCCAGACCAGTCCATTCTGACCTGCAAGAGCCCACTGCTCTATTTTTAAGAATTTTGGAGTCAGCTGTTAAGCATAGCCACGGTTAAAAGTTAAATGTTTATTAACAATTAAATACATTATGTTATAGACAATGGTAATAAATACAAGAACCTATTACTTACTAATTATATTACTGCATTTTACTATTATTTATGCTCTTGGAGTTAGTTACGACTGTTGCACCGTTGTGGTAGAAATATAACGGTGAACTAACTGCATGTCTTTCCCTGACGCCACAGTTGAGGACCTCATGTTGGTAGCTTGAAATTAGCCATAATGGGAATATTTACACCACAGAAATTGGCAAATGCTACCAATCTGGACTTGATTTATTGTTTTGTTGATTGTCTAAGCTTTAAAAAGTTATGGGGAAAACGTTAAAAATGTTAATAAATGTTTCTCAACCTTGGGCCAGATAATTCTTTTCTGGAGGAGAAATGTTGCTAACCCTACCCAGTAGATGCTGGTAACACCCCTTCTATAGTTGTGACAACCAAAAATGTCTCTGGACACTGCCAAATGTCCCCTGACAGGCAAAATCTCTCCCCATTTGAGAACCACTGATAAAAATGAAATTTAAAGCATCGTGTCTATAGCCATTACATAGTAAAGAAGACAAAGATCTGAGGAGATATTCTTCCAGGATTTGAAAACTATTATGTGATTCAACAAAGTCTCTTACATCACTGACAAACATGTAAGGTTCTGACGTGCATCTTTGTTGTTTCACTTTTGTTTTATTCATTAATTTAAGTAAGGATTCATGTCAAAGCTGGACGCATTCATCAGTTATTACTATAGGTTGGCTGGGAACACAAGAGTTCTAAAAAAGTCAATGAAAGCATCCTGCGAGAATCAATTGGCTATATGGAATTTACAATAAAGAGTATAGTAGCATTCATTACTGCCTATAAATTGTCCTCCATATCCTTTATAGCAGTAAAAATTATACGAATATCTGTGCCTACTTCTCTTCCTTCAGGGGCCAGTTTTTAAACATTTACCAGTGGCCATTATCCACTTCCCATGTGGGCTTTGCTAAACTATTCAGCAGAGAAAGTTTGAATATCAAGGACAAAAAGTAAAACAGGTTTGCAAGAAGAATCATGACTGACAGACAATGGAGAGGCTTCGGCCTCTGGATTTCCAATTCTCTACTTTGGTCTTCCAGGAGTCTAGCTTCCACCTCCATGCCAAAAACACTACTGAATTTACCTTTTTAATGTATACTTTTTTCACATTTTACTGTTTCTGAATCCAGGATGCATTTCACAACAAACATGTTTGTAGTGAGTGCTGTGGGACTCTGCACAGATACTCTGTTCAGGGCCAAGGCACCCATCCCCCATCTGCCAGGAGCTGGGGACACACAGCTGCCTCCCTCACGGGTACAGACCCAGGGTGCAGGGACCTGCCTCAGCCAAGGTTACAGCCCCTCCCAAGGGGGTGCCCACCACCAGTGACCGACTGGAGATTTCAAGGCCCAGCC
The DNA here is from genome assembly GCF_003031525.2 of Neophocaena asiaeorientalis asiaeorientalis. Lineage (NCBI taxonomy): Eukaryota > Metazoa > Chordata > Mammalia > Artiodactyla > Phocoenidae > Neophocaena > Neophocaena asiaeorientalis. Next base: position 1,166,216 of record NW_020171798.1, read on the forward strand.
CCATTGCCTCAACTTAGGGCAACTCTAAAGGGTCATTTTAGCTCCTAGCTCCCCAAGGACCACAGCAGATCTCAGTTGACACTTCCTTGCAGTCCAGCTTCTCCCTCTGCCAAATCCTACCTTCCTCACTTCCTTACAAATGCATCTCCAAGATCGGTCTCTAGGAAACCACAAACACGCGTCTGCAAAGAGAAGAAATGCTTTGACCGGTAGACACAGGTACTGCGGTTCAGTTGTTAGGAGACTATTAAATCGGCATGCTAGTTTCTACATCAGTCATTTCTGTGAATAACGTTAGCCAGTTACTCCAGAGCTGGTGACACTAGCGAAACTGAATTTAAGGATGCTCAAAGTTGAGAAGCAGAGCTTGGATCCTGGTACGTTTGTGAACAGCAGTGACCCTGGTTGAGAGACCAGCAGACAACCCCACTGACATCTTTTTCTCTTGGACTTTCCCAGTGATGAGAGGGACAGACCATATACCACATCAGTCCCCTTTCCTTCTTCCTTGACATTTCTTGTCTGCCCTGGTCATCCCTTCCATTCTCTTTGTCCCAAAGCTTTCATACTGTTTTATTAGTGGGGTATGTAAAATGAATGGAATAAAGAGTGAGTCCAGCGCCATTTGCAACAACATGGATGGATGTAAAGCGTATTGTGCTTAATGAAATAAGACAGAGAAAGACAAACACTGTATGTTTTCACTTATATGTGGAATCTGAAAAATAAAACAAACAAATGAATATAACAAAACAGGAACAGACTCACAGACACAGAGAACAAACCAGCGGAGAGAGGGAAAGGGGGAGGGGCAAGATGGGGAAGGGGATTAAGAGGTACAAACTAAAAGGTATAAAATAAAGTTACAGAGATATATTGTACAGCATAGGGAATATAGCTGATATGTTATAATAACTTTAAATGGAGTATAATCTATAAAAATATTGAATCACTATGTTGTATGCCTGAAACTAACATTATCGTAAACCAATTATACTTCAATTTTTTAAAATAAATAATAAATTGATTTAAAAATTTTAAATAATTAATTAATTAAAAGAGTGAGTCAGGAGAAAAAAAATCAAGGTTAGGAATAAGAATGGAAAAATAACCAAGGATAAAAAAAGCATTTAAGGAAATATGAGAAATCCTACCTGCAACTCAATGGAAATAAATTTGAAACCCCAAAACATATGAATGATTTCCTAACAGAAATTTAAGCTACCAAAATTGTTCAACAAAAGGTAGAAAACTGGGCTTCCCTGGTGGCGCAGTGGATGAGAGTCCGCCTGCCGATGCAGGGGACACGGGTTCGTGCCCCGGTCTGGGAGGATCCCACGTGCCGCGGAGCGGCTGGGCCCGTGAGCCATGGCCACTGAGCCTGCGCGTCCGGAGCCTGTGCTCTGCAACGGGAGAGGCCACAACAATGAGAGGCCCGCGTACCGCAAAAAAAAAAAAAAAAAAAAAAAAGGTAGAAAACTGAAATAAGCAATAACAGCAGCAAGATAGAAAAGGTGATTGTAGATCTCCCATTTTAAAAGTCACCAGATTCAGATGTTTTCACTGCTGAGATCCACGTAATCTTTAAAGAACAGATAACCCAAACTTTCTGGGCTCAGAACCCCTTTCGATTCATAAAAATTCTTAGAGATTTCAGAAAGCCTTGTTTATGTGAATTATAACCATCAATATTTATCATACTAAAAATTAAAACATATTTTTGTGGAAAGATGACGTTTTCAAAAACTTTAGGGAGAAGAGTTGTATCCATTTACATGATTGCAAATCTATTTGATGTCTAGTCTAAATAAAAGAAATCCAGATTCTCACATCTGCTTCTGCATTCAGTCTGCTGTAATATGTTATTTTGTTTAAAGTATGTGAAAAAGGGAATTCCCTGGCGGTCCAGTGGTTAGGATTCCGCACTTCTACTGCAGGGGTCATGGGTTCGATCCTTAGTCGGGGAACTAAGATCCCACAAACCTCATGGCGCGGCCAAAAAAAAAAAAAAGAAGTTTAAAGTATGTGAAAAAAATCTAGCTTCACACAGCTATGTAGCTGGAAAAGAGGAGTACCTTAATCAGATAGTTGTGGGCTTTCTTCTTTGATAGTATATCCAAACACAACAAACGGTAGCTTTGTAAAAGTTAGTTGCAGTGTGGAATCTGAAATCGTATCGATAAACTTTTCCTACTCTATTACATTAAAATCCCTCAGTCTATCTTGAACTTTATTTGTTATTTTTAAAAAATTTTTATTGAAAAAAAATTTTTATTGGAGTATAGTTGATTTACAATGTTGTGTTAGTTTCGGGTATATCTTGAACTTTAAATGTATCTTTTACTTGTGCATGATTTTGTAACATCATGCATTGGTCATTTGGAAAATATTAGTTCACTGATTTATGAAGGTCTTCCAAACATTGACATACTATATTACATAATAGTTTTAAAATCACATTTATTAATATCACCCCTTCCGTCTCCTTAGAAAAGCCTTTTATTGTTGGTGGGAATGTAAATTGGTGCAGCCACTATGGAACAGAATTCAGCTTCCTCAAAAAACTAAAAATAGAGTTGCCATATGATCCATCAATCCCACTCCTGGGCATATATCCAGACAAAACTATAATTCAAAAAGATACATGCACCCCAGTGTTCATAGCGGCACTATTCACAATAGCCAAGACATACAAAAAACCTAAATTTCTATCAACAGATGAATGGATAAAGAAGATGTGGTATAGATATAGACATAGATTGATATATATATATATATTTATATACACATACACACACACAATGGAATACTACTCAGCCATTAAAAAGAATGAAATAATGCCATTTGCAGCACCATGGATGGACCTAGATAATCTAGAGATTATCATACTAAGTGAGGTAAGTCAGTAAAAGAAAGACAAATACAATATGATACCACTTATATGTGGAATCTAAAATACGACACAGATGAACGTATCCATGAAACAGAAACAGACTCACAGACATAGAAAACAGACTTGTGATTGCCAAGGGATGGGGGAGGGAAGGATTGGGAGTTTGGGATTAGTAGTTGCAAACTATTATATGTAGGATGAATAAACAACAAGGTCCTACTGTATAGCACAGGGAATACTATTCAATACCCTGTGATAAACCATAATGGAAAAGAATATGAAAAAGAATACATATATGTATAACTGAGTCAATTTGCCGTACAGCAAAAATTAACACAACATTGTAAATCAACTACACTTTAATAAAAAAATTTTAAAACCCTTTTAATTATAGGGGAGATATTAAGCTCATGGTGTCAGATACAATTTGCTAATTGTAAAATGCTAGTTTTTACTGAAATCTCATATTTTATCACTAGCAACAAATATTGTCAATTGTTTCCTTTAAGTGGCAGGCTCACTTTGTTCTTTTACAAGAAAATATCTCCCAATACCCAAGTCTGAATAACCATATTCTGTCTATTGGTTATTCTTTTAAGTAAAAGTAATATCCCACCAAAAAAAAAAAAAAAATGAAGCTAGTTCAGCTTGCAGTTCAAACACCACACATGCTTTTCCTAAAGCTGACCATCAGACTTTGGGAAACCAATGAGGTGAACCCTAGCCCTGGACTACTACCTGGAGGTAGTTTCCAGGATACAGCACAAAGGCAAGCAGAAACCAGTTGTCTCACTGACTTGAGGAAAAGAGTTCTGGGAGTCTAAGGAAGCTACATTTGTAGGGCAGAATCCCAGGGAGGAGAGAAGCATTGAGGGGGAGATCTCAAGAGATCTGCAGAGGGGGCCCTTCAAATCATTGGCTGAACCCTGATCTGCATATGTTTAGATGAAACTCCCAAGGCTGCTGAAGAACCAGCATAAAGCAGAGGCCACACTATGTGCAGAACTCACACAGGGATAGGCATACACGAGGCATAGAATAGAGTCTTCAGAAAGGAATCACCTACGTAGTGATGATCTAAATGATCTTAGATTTCAGGCTGCTCTGACTCACCCTTTTGAGCCGGCCTTAAAAGGGTCAATCAGATTCCAACTAACTGAACTGTGTGTCAGGTCAAAGGCCAATATTTCTGAAGGAGTACAACAAAATCCAGCACCTAACAATATAAAACTCCAGTGTCATGAAATGCAAACAAAATTTTCAGGCATGCAGTAGATATAATCCACAACCAAGAGGAAAATCCATCAATAGAAATAAACCTAGAAATGACAGAGATGATGAAATAGGAAAGCTTCTAAACCAGCTATTATAAATATGCCCCAGATGCTCAAAAATGTAGAGGAAAACAAACATAATAGAGAGAGAAATGGACGAAAAGTCATTATATAAAGAGGAACAAAGAAAAGATTGACTACAGACTTCCTATTAGAAATGATGCAAGCCAGGAGACTTTTTTTAAGTACTGAAAGTAAAAACCATCAATCTAGAATTCTACACTCAATAAATTGATATATTAAAAATAAAGGTTAACTAAAGATTTTTTTTCACGCAAATAAAATTCAGAGAGTAAATCAGCAAACTGCACTATAAGAAATGTTAAAGAAAGTTCTTCAGCTGGAAGAAAAATGATACAAAAGGAAAAAGAAGAGATTCGGGTATATCTTGAACTTTAAATGTATCTTTTACTTGTGCATGATTTTGTAACATCATGCATTGGTCATTTGGAAAATATTAGTTCACTGATTTATGAAGGTCTTCCAAACATTGACATACTATATTACATAATAGTTTTAAAATCACATTTATTAATATCACCCCTTCCGTCTCCTTAGAAAAGCCTTTTATTGTTGGTGGGAATGTAAATTGGTGCAGCCACTATGGAACAGAATTCAGCTTCCTCAAAAAACTAAAAATAGAGTTGCCATATGATCCATCAATCCCACTCCTGGGCATATATCCAGACAAAACTATAATTCAAAAAGATACATGCACCCCAGTGTTCATAGCGGCACTATTCACAATAGCCAAGACATACAAAAAACCTAAATTTCTATCAACAGATGAATGGATAAAGAAGATGTGGTATAGATATAGACATAGATTGATATATATATATATATTTATATACACATACACACACACAATGGAATACTACTCAGCCATTAAAAAGAATGAAATAATGCCATTTGCAGCACCATGGATGGACCTAGATAATCTAGAGATTATCATACTAAGTGAGGTAAGTCAGTAAAAGAAAGACAAATACAATATGATACCACTTATATGTGGAATCTAAAATACGACACAGATGAACGTATCCATGAAACAGAAACAGACTCACAGACATAGAAAACAGACTTGTGATTGCCAAGGGATGGGGGAGGGAAGGATTGGGAGTTTGGGATTAGTAGTTGCAAACTATTATATGTAGGATGAATAAACAACAAGGTCCTACTGTATAGCACAGGGAATACTATTCAATACCCTGTGATAAACCATAATGGAAAAGAATATGAAAAAGAATACATATATGTATAACTGAGTCAATTTGCCGTACAGCAAAAATTAACACAACATTGTAAATCAACTACACTTTAATAAAAAAATTTTAAAACCCTTTTAATTATAGGGGAGATATTAAGCTCATGGTGTCAGATACAATTTGCTAATTGTAAAATGCTAGTTTTTACTGAAATCTCATATTTTATCACTAGCAACAAATATTGTCAATTGTTTCCTTTAAGTGGCAGGCTCACTTTGTTCTTTTACAAGAAAATATCTCCCAATACCCAAGTCTGAATAACCATATTCTGTCTATTGGTTATTCTTTTAAGTAAAAGTAATATCCCACCAAAAAAAAAAAAAAAATGAAGCTAGTTCAGCTTGCAGTTCAAACACCACACATGCTTTTCCTAAAGCTGACCATCAGACTTTGGGAAACCAATGAGGTGAACCCTAGCCCTGGACTACTACCTGGAGGTAGTTTCCAGGATACAGCACAAAGGCAAGCAGAAACCAGTTGTCTCACTGACTTGAGGAAAAGAGTTCTGGGAGTCTAAGGAAGCTACATTTGTAGGGCAGAATCCCAGGGAGGAGAGAAGCATTGAGGGGGAGATCTCAAGAGATCTGCAGAGGGGGCCCTTCAAATCATTGGCTGAACCCTGATCTGCATATGTTTAGATGAAACTCCCAAGGCTGCTGAAGAACCAGCATAAAGCAGAGGCCACACTATGTGCAGAACTCACACAGGGATAGGCATACACGAGGCATAGAATAGAGTCTTCAGAAAGGAATCACCTACGTAGTGATGATCTAAATGATCTTAGATTTCAGGCTGCTCTGACTCACCCTTTTGAGCCGGCCTTAAAAGGGTCAATCAGATTCCAACTAACTGAACTGTGTGTCAGGTCAAAGGCCAATATTTCTGAAGGAGTACAACAAAATCCAGCACCTAACAATATAAAACTCCAGTGTCATGAAATGCAAACAAAATTTTCAGGCATGCAGTAGATATAATCCACAACCAAGAGGAAAATCCATCAATAGAAATAAACCTAGAAATGACAGAGATGATGAAATAGGAAAGCTTCTAAACCAGCTATTATAAATATGCCCCAGATGCTCAAAAATGTAGAGGAAAACAAACATAATAGAGAGAGAAATGGACGAAAAGTCATTATATAAAGAGGAACAAAGAAAAGATTGACTACAGACTTCCTATTAGAAATGATGCAAGCCAGGAGACTTTTTTTAAGTACTGAAAGTAAAAACCATCAATCTAGAATTCTACACTCAATAAATTGATATATTAAAAATAAAGGTTAACTAAAGATTTTTTTTCACGCAAATAAAATTCAGAGAGTAAATCAGCAAACTGCACTATAAGAAATGTTAAAGAAAGTTCTTCAGCTGGAAGAAAAATGATACAAAAGGAAAAAGAAGAGTGTAGAAATGCTAAACGTGTATACAATATATAAAAGATTTTTTCTAGGGCTTCCCTGGTGGCGCAGTGGTTGAGAGTTCGCCTGCCGATGCAGGGGACACGGGTTCGTGCCCCAGTCCGGGGGGATCCCACATGCCGTGGAGCAGCTGGGCCCGTGAGCCATGGCCGCTGGGCCTGCGCGTCTGGAGCCTGTGCTCTGCAACGGGAGAGGCCACAACAGTGAGAGGCCTGCGTACCGCAAAAAAAAAAAAAAAAAAAAAAAAGATTTTTTCTACTTTTTAGTGTCTTAAAAGAAAAGTAATTAACTATGTTTTTAAGAAAGGTAATTTACTATTTAATTAATAATTGCATTAAATGTAAATTGCCTAAAGAGCACAGCTGAAAAGCAGAGATTATCACACTAGATTTTTTAAAAAACTGTATATGTCTACAAGAATCCCACTTTAAGTTAAAAAAAAATAAGTTAAAAGTAAAAGGATGGGAAATGATATATGCATGCAGCCATTAATAAAAAGAAATTGGGAGCAGCTATATTAATATCAAAGAAAGTAAATTTCAGAATAAGGAATATTACTAGGGAAAAAGAGGCATATTTCAAAATGATAAAGTTGTCAATGTATGAAGAGACGTAACAGTCCTAAATGTGTATGGACCTAATAACACAGTGTCAAAACACATGAAGCAAAAACTCTTAGAACTGAAAGGAGAAGTAAACAAGTCACAATTATAGGTAGAGATTTCCACACACCACTATCAGCAAATTGATGGAATAAGTAGTCAGAAAATCAATAAGGATAGATCACTGTCATCTAACCTGACTTAATTAAAATTTATATAACACTCCACCCAAACTTCAGAATGCACACACACTGTTTTAAAGTGCATTTGGAACATGCACTAAGACAGATCACATTCTGGGACATTAAACAAGTCCCAGTAAATTTAAAAGAATTAAAACCATACAATGTATATTCTCCAAAAACAAATAAACTAAGCTACAAATCCATAACAGAAAAATATCTAGAAAAATCCTCAAATATTGGAAACTAAACAACACACTTAAAAATAACCCATAGGATCAAAGAATAAATCACAAGGGAAATTAGAAAGTATTTTGAACTGAATGAAAATGAAAACGCAGGGTATAAAAATTTGTGGGATGGAAACAGAACTGTCCAGGCCCTGATAGAGTCATTGAAGAAATTACCAAATATTTAAAGTAGCATTAACACATCTTTTGGACAATTGCTTCCAGAAAATGGAAAAGGAGGGAATACTTCCCAACTTATTTTATGAGGCCAGCGTTCCCCTGATACCAAAACCAGACAAAGACAATACAGAAAAAGAAAACTACTAACCAATACCTCTTATGAACTTAGACACAAAATTCCTTAATATTTAGCAAAATATTTAGCAAATTGAATCCAACAATGTGTAAAAAGAATTATATACCATAATAAAGTGGAATGCAAGGATCCTTCAACATCTAAAAATCAATGAATGCAATCTACCATATTAATAGGCTAAAGAAGAAAAGGCATATGGCTACCTTAATTGACAGAGAAAAAACATTTGACAAAATCCAACATCCACAGCAAGACAACAAACTAGGAAAGAGCATTTACAGAAAACCTACAGCTAATATCATATTGAATGGTTCCCCATTGGCTTGGATAAACAACCCAAATGTATATCAACTAATAAATGAATAAACACATTGTGGTATAACCTTTTCAAAGGAATAATAACTATTCTGCAATAAAAAAGAATGAACAGCTGAGACATGCAACAACGTGAAAAAGTCTCAAAACATTGTGCTAGGGCTTCCCTGGTGGCGCAGTGGTTGAGAGCCCGCCTGCCGATGCAGGGGACACGGGTTCGTGCCCCGGTCCGGGAAGATCCCACATGCCGCGGAGCGGCTGGGCCCGTGAGCCATGGCTGAGCCTGCGCATCTGGAGCCTGTGGTCCACAACGGGAGAGGCCACAACAGTGAGAGGCCCGTGTACCCCCCAAAAGAAAAACAACATTGTGCTAAGTGAAATATTCAAACACAAAATACCATATACTGCATGATTCCATTTTTATGAATTCTTTAAAAATTAAAACTATAGTGATCAAAGGCAGATTAGTGATTGCCAGAAGCAGAGGTTGGGCTGGCAACTGACTCCAACGGGGCAGGAAGGAGCTTTTGTGGGGGGGCAGGGAATGGAATTATTTCTATATTACGAAGTGGTTCAAAATATCATGAAGTGGTTACAAAAAAAAAAGACACTTCTACACACTCCCTAAACTTCCTATCGTCTCATATATTCCATAGTCCTCCAACTGCATCCATTCCTTATCACCCCTACCACTCTCTTCTTCGTGCTAACCACCACACCCAAAATATACACACTCCACTAGTTTCGGGGGGAGGGCACCATTTGTGACCGCAGCTGCTACAGTTCATAGCACCCAAAAGGAGGGACAAAACATTGCAAGTCGGCAGTAGCAATGATCATGAGAAAGCTGGCTATGAGCAGCCCCCAAGTGTTAGAAAAATCTATCAAAACACAATTATATGCTCTATTTCATCCATCTTGAGATGCTCTCTTTTTTTTTCACATTTTAACTTCTCTGACACAGGGATGCATCTTTCAGTTGATGACATTATGCAATTGTCATTGGCTATGTTTTTCTTTTCCTTAGCGATACATGGTACACCTTAGAACTGACGGCATCCCCGGAGTCAATAAACTGCAGGATGGCTGGACAGAGGATACACAGGCTATTGCTGTGGCTTACAGGGGTAAGACAGCAGAGATGGGAGCAAAGTCTGAATCTAGAGGACTGGAACCCTTGCCCTGGGCCAGAGTCTCCCTGTTATGTTTGAAATTAACAGCCCTGTCCCCACCTATTCCTGTCCCTGGTTAAAGCTGAGGAGGTACCCTGGCAAGTGGTGCCAACAGACTCTGTAGCAAGAAGTCACTAAGAGAAATTGCTGGAAGAGACAGTGCTGGGGAAAGGTAACAAGAGCAGGCTCCATCTCCAGCAGATGGCGCCACAGAGAAGACAAATAGATGGGTTTGGGCCTGGCTTGCTGGAGTGAGAGCATGGTTGGCCAACTGCACTATGAAATCAGGTGACTAAGGAACGGGCCACAGTGCTACTAGTGGACTAGAGGACAGGACCTCGCCACTATAATGACTTATCTTTCTGAACGTCAGTTTCTTCAACTGTAAAATGAGGGGTAATAATAGTACCAACCTAATAGAATGAGTACATTGATTAAAAAGACATATAGGGCTTCCCTGGTGGTGCAGTGGTTGCGAGTCTGCTTGCCAATGCAGGGGACACGGGTTCGTGCCCCGGTCCGGGAGGATCCCATGTGCCGCGGAGCGGCTATGCAGAAAAAAACATATGTGATGCCGCGGAGCGGCTGCGCCCGTGAGCCATGGCCGCTGAGCCTGCATGTCCGGAACCTGTTGCTCCGCAACGGGAGAGGCCACAACAGTGAGAGGCCCGCGTCCCGCAAAAAAAAAAAAAAAAAAAAAAAACAAAACATATGTGAGGACTAAAAACAGTGCCTGCCATATGGTAAGTATTCAATAATTTTATGTATCATCATAGTCATTTCCATAAATATTTAAAAATACATCCAATTCATTCATTCACTCATTCTTTCAACAAACGTACTTAGCAGTTATGATGCTAGGAGCTGAACAGCTTATTGTATTTTGTTACTGTTCTTTACGTCTTTTTAATCTGCTTAGAAATTGCCTGTAGCAAATGCCAGGTCCTCATAAGTCTAACTTACCCTTCTCAATATATTTTCTGTTCCATCATCCTGCCAGTTAAGCAATTAGTTGAAAATACAGCCAGAGTTTTTACTCTTTATATTAGAACCAATACTATTGACTCATCACAGGATGTCCCTGCTGTTAGCATGCCGACAATGATATAGAAAAACACAAAAGGCTGAAAAAAAGAGAAATAGAAAGTGACTTTGTCACTTAAGGAGCTGTGATTGTAAGACAGTCATTTGCAAAATGAAGACAATACTACACTGGCACAGATTTTTGAGAGAAACAAATGAAATTTTGAACTTCCCTGGTGGTGCAGTGATGAAGAATCTGCCTGCCAATGCAGGGGGACACGGGTTTGATCCCTGGTCCAGGAAGATCCCACATGCTGCAGAGCAACTAAGCCCGTGTGCCACAATTACTGAGCCTGTGCTCTAGAGCTGGTGTGCCGCAACTACTGAACCCACGTGCTGCAACTACTGAAGCCCGCGTGCTTAGAGCCCGTGCTCCTCAACAAAAGAAGCCACCGCAATGAGAAGCCCGTGCATAGCAAGGAAGGGTAGCCTCCACTCTCCACAGCTAGAGAAAGTCCACACGCAGCAACGAAGACCCAATGCAGCCAAAAAAAAAGGTTAATCATCTTAAATGCCACTTTCATCATGTCACTTTCTTACTTAAGACATCCTTCCCTGCCTGCCTTCCACCACGTGGTCTAATTTGACTATTCTATTATAACCTTTATAGACCAAATTGGAAGTATATTGGGGCGCCAATGGCTAATCAGCAGGACCCAGGAAATAAACTGGAGCCAGTGGGACTAGATTTAGAATACACCAAGGCAGGAACAGTGTTGAGTCCCCAGATGCGTGTCACAGTGTCTCTGGAGCAAGAAATTCTTGGGTCCAGTTCAAGTTGGATCCACCCAGGAGGGCTCATCCAGCAAGGAAGGGCCTAGCCTTAATGCTTACTGAGCAGTGGTAATGCACGTCGTCAGGATGAACCGGAAATCAGAGTCCACGCGAAGTTGATCCAGCGGATGGAGCGGTGTCACCCACACTGGGAACAGAAGCCAGCAAAAGCTAGACAGGGCATCAGAGCCCAGTAGGTCTAGGTTTGTGCCACGGTTCCAGAACTACCAATTACCAGAGTGCAAACAAGGAGCAGGACAGAAGCCCGGCAGTATAACCTAGGATTTCGTGGGGAGCAACAGGAAGGGCTGTACCTACAAGCAGCAGGCAGGCTTGTAAGCAATCAGGGTTTCAGGGAGTCACTACATCAGATGTGTGGTTGACAGTGGCAGACGACACCTGGAACTAGTGGGCCCCGCTTCTTAATCTATTACCCATAGACAGAGAAAATCTATGACACAGAGACTGAAGACTTAGCCTGTGGATGCGGGCACCCACTATCCGTAGGTGGCAGAGACTGACATCCAGAAAGATCCTCCACCAAAGACAAAATAAGGAAAACCCACATCTATGTGTGTATAATAAAATGCACGTGTCTGCAGCAGCCCACCAGCCTCTCAGCACTCCTTTCTCTTTTTGGTTAGAAGACACTATGTGGTTAAAAAGATAAATAATGCCCTATCAGCTTCACATAAACAACACTCTAGTGTAAATCATCTATTACTCCACAAATTAGGAATTAGCCGAAAGCTGATTTAGGTTGCGGGCAGAAAGAAGGCAAGAGAAATTCGGAGCCGGTAGTGCACTATTAGCCATTGTATTAGGGCTCTCCAGAGAAACAGAACCAATAGGCTATATATATATATGGAGAGAGAGAGAGAGAGAGAGAGAGAAATTTATTTTAAGGAATTTTAAGGAATTGGCGCATGGAGTTGTGGGAGCCGGCAACTCCAAAATCTGCAGGTGGGCCAGCAGGCTGGACCCAGGGAAGAGGTGATGCTGCAGTCTTGCGTCCCAAAAAATCCTGGAGATAGAATTCCTCCCTCTTTGGGGAACCTCCCTCATTTTCTCTTAAGGCCTTCATCTGATTGGATGACCACCCTCAAACCCCATTATGGAGGGTAATCCGCATTACTCAAAGTCTACTGATTTAAATGGTTGGTCATATTGAAAAAGCAGCATCTAAACTGGTTTTTGACCAAACAACTGGGTACCGCAGCCTAGCCAAGCTGACACACAAAAATAACCATCACAGCCATGAAACAAATCGGGGTCGCTGAACCCCTGGGCTTGGGAGAGAGATAAAGACAAATGTATCTTCTCCCAACTCTTCCTAGATGGTGTGACCAAACCCAAATTTCTCATTCTTATGTTTAAGAACTTGGTCCTCGTGGCGCCTGAACACAAGCCTTCACTCGAGTCGGGTCAGCTCTGCCTCTTTCCCATTCACTAGCGTTCACTCGCGGCCAGCCCTGATGCTGTGAATCTCAAACCTCTCTGCCTGTCCAGTCCTCCCAACTCCCTCAAGAACAAGCTCCCAACAACGCTTCTCTACCAAGATCTCTGTCGCATGTGGGCTCCCACCTGTGGTGGCACTTTCCTTCTGACCAGCTCTTAAGGGATAGATACAACGTGGCATCAAAAAAAGCCACGGTTAGAGGAATGAAACCTGGAACTAGGATTCTTCCCTCTGCATGTTAGTCAACCTGAAAGACCAGCCATACGAAGGAACGCGTTTGAGAGCCATTCTCCACCTACTCATGAAGCTCGAGAACACGGCGGGTACTCTTCAAGGTCAGCAACACTTTTTCACAGCTGAGTCCTGGTTCCTTTAAACTTTCCTGTATTGCATCATATATTTAGTTGACTGTAGCCAAATTAAGCACAGATGATACTACAGAGTTGACTTTTTATTTCTGAGATAAAATTTACACGCAGTTAAATGTATAGATTTTAAGTGTACAATTAAATGAGATTTGATTAATGTATATACGTGTGTAAACACCACCCTGGTCAAGATAAAGAATTTCACTACAATGCCTTCCTCAAGGAATTGACTTCTAAAATTTCTTCTATTTTTCTTTAGTTTTTAAATTAATAGAATTTATTCTTTAAGAGAGGTTTTAGGCTACAGAAAAATGAGCAGACAGTGCAGAGTTCCCATGTACCCCGTTAATCCTCCAACCAAGTTTTCCTTACTATCAGCATCTTGCATTAGTATGGCACATTTGTTACAATCGATGAGCCTATATTGATACATTATGATTAACTAAAAGCCTTCTGAGTAGCCTTTGTGTTGTACATTCTATGGGTTTTGACAAATGTATAATGACGTGTATACACAATTACAGTATCATACAAAATAATTTCACTGCCCTAAAAATCCCTTGGGCTTCACCGATTCATCCCTCTCTCCCTCCCCTAACCCCTAGAAACCACTGATCTTATTATTGTTTCCATAATTTTGCCTTTTCCAGAATGTCATACTGTTGAAATCATACAGGGTGCATTTCTCTGATTGGCTTCTTTCACTTAGCAATAGGAAGTTAAGTTTCCTCTATGTTTTTTCATTGGCTAAATAGCTCATTTCTTTTCATCACTGAATAATAGTCCATAGTATGAATGTAGCACAGCCTGTTTATCCATTCACTGACTGAAGAGCTTCCAGGTTTTGACAATTATGAATAAAGCTGCTGAAAACATTTGTGGGCAGGTTTTCATGAGGACATTAAGTTTTCAACTCATTCGGGTAAATACCAAGGAGCATGACTGCTGGATCATATGGTAAGATTATGTTTGGGTTTATAAAAACAAACAAATAAAAAAAACTACTAAAGTGTCTTCCAAAGTGGCTGTATCCTCACCAACAATGAATTAGTTACTGTTGCTCTGTGTCCTCACTAGCGTCTGGTGTGTCAGTGTTTTGGATTTTAGCCATTCTAATAGGTACGTAGTGATATTTTATTGTTGTTTTAATCTGTGATTCCTTAGTAACGTATGATGTTGAGCACCTTTTCATATAATTATTTGCCACTTGTGTATCTTCTTTGGTGAGGTGTCTGTTCAGATCTTTTTCCCATTAAAACAAATTGAATTGTTTTCTTATGGTTGAGTTTTAAAAGTTCTTCATATCTTGTGAATATCAGTCCTTTAACAGATATCTGTTTTGCAAAGATTTTCTCCAACTTGTGGCCATTTCTTTCTCTGAACAGTGTCCCTTGCAGAAGTTTTTAAAATTTTAATGAAGTCCAACTTATCGATTTTTTTCTTCATGGATCACATTTTAGTCTTTTTTTGTCTTTTTTTTTGGCCACACCACATGGCATGAGGGATTTTAGTTCCCTGTTCATCTGTCGATGGACACTTAGGTTGCTTCCATGACCTGGCTATTGTAAATAGTGCTGCAGTGAACACTGAGGTGCATGTGTCTTTTTGAATTATGGTTTTCTCAGGGTATATGCCCAATGGTTGGATTGCTGGGTCATATGGTTAAATACCTTACTTTTAAATGCAAAAGGACAGCCCATGATCACTAGGCAATTGAGGAACGCCTCCAGTGTTGTTCTTTGTCAAGATTGCTTTGGATATTTTAGGTCTTTTGCCCTTCTACATAACTGCTCTGATTTTTTCCGCCATAGATCTGTTTTGTCTGTTCTAAAACCTCACGTAAATGGAATCAAATCGTATGTATTAGCTTTGTTCGCCCAGCATAATGCCTGTGAAATTCACCCATAATGTTGCAGGTACAAGTAGTACATTCCTTTTGATTACTGAGCCGTATTACCCTGTACGGGTATATCATAATTTTTAATACATTTTCCTACAGATAGATATTTTTTTCTCCAGATTTGGGCTATTATGAAGAGAGCTGCCACAAATATTCTCATCCAAGTCTTTGAGTGGATATACAGTTTCGTTTCTCTTGGGTATATACCTAGGAGAGAAATTATCAAACCTTTTCCAAAGTGATTTTACAATTTTACATTTTACTCTCAGCAATTTCTGAGGGCTCTGGTTGCTTCACACCCTCCTCTCAACATTTTCCATCATCAATTTTTTTTTAATATATTTTAGCCATTAGAATGGTATCTCACAGGTTTTATTTTGTTTTCAGAAGTATTTTGGAAACAATCTCCAACTTAAGAAAAGTTGCAGGTAAAGTACAAAGTACATTAGCCCACTTGAACCAGTTGAGAGTAGTTGCCAACATCATGTTCTTTATTCCCAAACAGTATTTTCCACAGAAAAGGATATCTTCCCGCTTAATCACAACACCTTCGTCAAAACCAGCAAGTTTGCGTTATTACATTACTACCATTTAATCCTTTGATCCCATTTAAATTTTACCAATTGTCCCAATAACATCCTTTAAAGCAAAAGGAGCCTGTCCAGAATCACATACATACATTGCATTTGTTTGTCACATCGCTTGAGTGTCCTTCAGACTACAACAGTTCCTCAGTCTTTCCTTGATCTTCGTGACCTTGACAATTCTGAAGATTACAGAATAGTTATTTTGTAGAACGTCCCTCAGTTAGATTCAGCTAATGAATCCTCGACAGGAGGATTGCAGAAGTGACGTTGTGTGTGTTTTTCTCATTGCATCCCATCAGGTGGCTTTGACTTCCATTTGTCCCATGACTAGTGATGCTATCTCTGCTCATTGGATTAAGATGATGTCTGCCCTGCTTCTCCACTGTAAAGTTACTTTTTCCCTTTGTAATTAATAAGTGCTTCATGAGTAGGTAATTTCAGACTATGTAAATATCTGTTCCTCATCTAACTTTCAACTCATTCACATATTTATTTATTTCAAATGTGGATTTATGGATTCTTGTTTTATTCAATGGCTTCTAATTCATTACTATTATTTATTTTGACGTCATACTGTCCCAGATTTTGCCAGTGGGAGCCCATCCAAGCTGGATTCTCTGTCCTTTGACGGATCACCACCATTCTCTGGAGATTTACTTATTTCCTGGCACAAAATATTCCAGGCTCATTTTGTACATTCCTTACCCCAGTCCTCAGATCATTCATGTCTTCAAAATGCCTTGATTCTTTTGGTTGAGAATGGTTTTCAGAAGTCAAGATTAGGCCTTTATATGTGCTCATTGCCATTAGGATGTTGATGCTTTTGAGCCTTGTCTGTGATCAGAGCTAGAAATTATATGGGTGCATGTGTCTACGGATATGTATATCCACATATATACATATATTCATGGACATATATACAGGTATATATGTACATACATACACATATTACATCTATATTTATGTGTTTACTTATGTATATTGAAAGCCATTGATTCACATGAATTCCAATACTACTGGCTCATTCTAGTTTCCTGCTTTTATATTTGTAAACTCCCTTTTCTGACCATAAGAAACATAATACCCACTATCATTAATATACTTTCTGCTATTTGTTTTCTATTTGTCATATTCATTCTCTGTTCCTCTGTACCTCTTTTCCTGCCTTCTTTTGGGTTATCTGAACATTTTATGGTATTCTACTTTGAATTCTCTGATGGCTTTTTAGCTATATAGCTTACATTATTTCTAGTCCTTGCTCTAAAGATTTCAGTATACGTCTTCAACTTGTCACAATCTACTTAGGGTTTATATTGTACTACTTTACATAAAATGTAGCAGACACCACAGTTATAATTTGCAGTATGCAGTCATATGACTTTTCAAGAAGTTAAGAAAACAAAAGAAAATATGAAAAAAAAAAGAAAAAGAAAATATGTACATACCCTTATATTTGCCCAAATACTTACCATTTCCTGTGCTGTTTATTGCATCCACTGAATCCAAGTTACCATCTGGTGTCATTCCCCTTCCACCTGAAAAATTCCCTTTAGTACTTCTATAAGAAATACTAAATATACAAGTCTGCTGGTGATACATAGTCTCAACTTTTATCTGAAAATATCTTTTTTTTTTGGCTGCACCGTGTGGCACGTGGGATCTTAGTTCCCCAACCAGGGATCGAACCCACTCCCCCTGCATTAGAAGTTCAGAGTCTTAATCACTGGACTGCCAGGGAAGTCCCAATCTGAAAATATCCTTATTTGCCTTCGTTTTTTGAAAGATAACTTTGCTACACATAAAATTCTGGGTTAACAGTTGTGTTTATTTCAGTACTTAAGGACATCATTCAATTGCTGTCAAGGGTTGGGTTCCCTGGGAGATAGACTCTGAAATGGAGTTTATCCAGCAGTTTGTTTACTAAGGAGTTTCCTTGGTATCAAAAGCTTGCAAAGGGGAAGGAAGCAAGAGTAGCGAAAAGGAAAAGTTGGGCTGTGATGCACGCCCTATAACAGCCTCAGCTGACCCTCTGGGGGAGATCTGGAGCAGGGATGGCTCTTTGGATTGTCTTGTATTTCACCAAGACGGTCAGTTCTTTATACTCCTGCACTGATCTGTCCACTGGCTGTAGACATTCCAGGAAGGGACATGACCTTGAGCGAGGCAGCTCTCTACAGCGGAGGCAAAGCCTGAAAGAGGCTGACAACTGAAGGCTGTCTGCTAACAGCACTCCTCGCAGCTGGGGCAACAAGTTTTTCACTGAGGGAATCTGGGTGTGCGTCACATTCTTCTGGCCTCCATCGTTTCAGATGAGAAGGCTGCCATCATTTGTGTTGTTGTTTCTCTTTATGTAATGTATAGGTTTTATTTTCTCCTGGCTCCTTTCTCTTCAGATTTCAGCAGTGTGTCGTGGGTCTAGTGTAGTTTTCTTTGTATTTCTTCTGCTTGTGGTTCACTGATCTCCTTGGATCCATAAGTTAGTGTTTCTAAAGTTGGAGGTTTTCAGCCATTATTTCTTGAAATATTTTTTCTTCCCTCTTCTCTCTTTACTCCATCTGGCACTCTCGTTACATGGATTAGACTGCTCGGTATTGTCCTACAGCTGTCTGAGGATCTATTTATTTTTCTTCCATATTTCCTCTCCTTTTTCTTGAATTTGGACAATTAGTCTTCAGAGAGTTCATTTTTAATATTTTCACCCAGATTTTATCATTGTCATCTGTGGGAAACCAGCCAAGCTAATCCCCCACTACCAGGAGCCGAATTTCCCAGTATTACTATTTTGCTCCATGCTGGAATCACACCCCCTTCCCCAGCCCAGTTTTCTTTGTTAGTAGAATAGAAATTGTATTAAAATGTCCATCCTCCTCCCATGTATCTCTGGGGGTAAATCCTGATTTGTCTATGTCAGTGCTGTCATTCATTTCCCCTGCTTCAATGATATGTTTAGGAAGGGTCATCTCTCAGTCAGGAAACTAGAAGCTACTCTTTGCAGGCTTGATATAAAGGGTTCTAATACAGGGAACTGGTGGTTTACCCAGAAAAAAGGCCTAAGGGAGCGGTGGTCAGATAAATCACAACTGACCTTCTCAACTTGAAGCACTCAAAACTCACCTTGAAGTTTCTCCGAGTACCACATCCGCTCACCGTTCTGGCTAAAACAGACGGAGAATAATGGCCTCTCCGTCGCTCTGACTCAAGGGTGCCTCCTGTCCACATGCTCTAGTCTGGAACCGTACGCTCAAGGGGATTCTAGCAAATGTAGCTCCTGCCTTCTCCTCTTCAGAGCAAAGGAGACCTTAGAAGGGGTGGTGACAAGGCCAAGTGAACAACGGGTAATCCAGCACGTGTGCCAAATCAGCCGCGCGGGAGGCGAAGGGAGCTGGAGAGCTTCTGATAAAGATTTATTTGCTGATAAACTAAAGAAAACAAAGACTCACAGTAAGAACCGTCTCTCTTCGTTTTCCACTGGATTTTTTTTCCATGTGACTCTCGGAACCAAAGACTCCATCTTATGATCATGAGAGGAGCCAGTTGAGATGCAGGCAGACAGCATCTGTGTGAAGCTTGTCCAATCTGAATTTCTTTTATGTGAGAATAAATGTTATTATTTAAGTCATGTTCAATTGTTTTTTTCTGTTAATTGTAACAGATGTAACACATTACTTAGATCATGGAGGTAAATCCCAGAAGAAACCATTTACAGGAGTGAAAATGGGAGCCTTGATAGAACAAGACCAGGGGTGATGAGATGTGGTGCAGAGCACATTGGTTTTTATTCTATGCCTTATGCTATTTCACATCACAAAGAGGATATATGTACTTGGACAAAAAATTGAATTAGAAAAGGGACAGTCTGACATCTCATATCCATCTCCACATTGTGCTTTTCTCGATTTACTCTGATCTATAGAACAAAAAGAAACGGCAGCTAAATGCAACCGTTCATCCTTGCTCTTATTTCAGGCGATCATCAATTCCAGCTGCCCGCTGAGGAGCTTCCTAAGTGAATTCCATTCTCATCCCCCTTGATCTACTATCTGTCACCAAAATAATCATTCCTCGGGGCAAATATGATCACATCCCTCTTCTGCTTAAAATCCTTAATCGAGGGACTTCCCTGGTGGTCCAGTGGGTAAGACTCTGCGCTCCTAATGCAGGTGGCGGGGGTTCGATCACTGGTCAGGGAACTAGATCCCGCATGCATGCCACAACTAAGAGCCCGCATGCCGCAACTAAGAAGTCCGCATGCCACAACTAAGACCTGGTGCAGCCTAAATAAATGATAAATAAATACTTTTAAAATTCCTGCTCTCACTAGGGTTGTCGCAAGTGGCTCTGAGGAAAGCCAGTTTGGGGGGTGTCTTGCTCTCGCTGAGGGGGCACCTCGGGAACGATGGAGGAAGGAGATAATCGCAGCACCAACCTGCCGGCCGCGGGGACTGCAAGTCTGGAAGAGCAGCTGCAAGGATGGGGAGAAGCGATGCTGATGGCAGATAAAGTCCTCCGATGGGAAAAGGCCTGGTTTCCACCTGCCACAATGGGTGTGGTTTCTTTGGAGTTTCTGACTATCTACTATCTAGATCCATCCGTTCTGTCAGGTGTTTCCTGTTTTGTTATGTTTCTGTGCTTGGCTGACTACCTTGTTCCCATTCTAGCACCTAGAATTTTTGGCTCCAATAAATGGACCGCTGAGCAACAGCAGAGATTCCATGAAATTTGCAGCAATCTAGTAAAAGCGACACAGAGCTGTGGGCTGCTGGAAACACCTCTTTACGCTAAAGGAAGAAAAGCCTAAAATGTACTTCATGACCATGATCATTTCTCTTGCTGCGGTTGCTTGGGTGGGACAGCAAGTCCACAACCTCCTTCTCACACACCTGACAGTGACTTTCTCACTCTTGCTTCCTGGACTAAACCAACATGGAATCATTTTGAAGTACATTGGAATGGCCAAAAGAGAGATAAACAAGCTTCTCAAACAAAAAGAAAAGAAAAATGAATAATGCATCTGCTTTATCCAGTGTGATTAACGGCGTATACGTTGGCCTTGGGGACAGTGTCTGTTATGCTGTCTGGATACTAAAATGTTACAGAAGTAGCTCTTTGCTGTCCCTCATTCTGCCCTTAGTTAGTAGAAATTCCAACTTGCCAAGTAAGGCCGTATGCCCGGTGTCTTCATGGGTATGTTCTCATCAGCTGGCCTTATATGGACAACTCATTCATCATTACCAGCTGTCTTGGTTTTTCTCACCCAGGGTTAATTGAACTCTTATTTTTAAAATAATACAGTGGTGAACTTCATCCTTTGGTACAGTTAACAGTGGCCTGGGATAACTGTTCAAGTTGATCTTTGCTTTAGCTGGATTCAAGATAGTGGTCTGTGACTACAGGAAGCTGGTTCTACTGTCTGCTTCCACAGTCTGCTTAAACAACTGTCTGGCTTCATGAATATACAAACCAAGTTTACCACTTCTGATGAAGAGACCAATTAAGATTCATTCCTCATTCTGTCTTGATACCGTGGGAGAAGAATCCTTGTGGAATAAAATGAAACTAATTCCATGGCCTAGTATGTGTTGGCTTCTCCCTTGTGCAGAATTTAGCAATTTGTTGGAAACATTGATCCTTCCTCCCAAATGGGGAATCTGACAGGCTTAGAACTCTTGTTCCCTTGCACTTAAACTTGAACTTAGTACATCCTTAAAGGCCTTTTAGTAGCAGGCTTACACGAGATGGTATTTAGGATTTTTAGCATACTTTTAATTTCAGATTTTCAGCTAACTGAAACTAAAGTACATAATAAGTTAAGAGTCATGTCTATGGCCTTCACTCCAAGACCAGCCAATACAGAACAAAACTCATCTTGTGTTTAGTTCAGTAGAAAATCCTACTAGTTTTTCAAGACCAGAATAAGCCTTTAAAGGTAAGCCACAAGATTCTCATTTTATGGTAACACTGGCCGCTTTTTGTCCCCGTAGATGGAGTGGTTGAAATCTGTAAGAATGAACTTCTGAGGGCTGGAGATGTGACATATTTGGGAATAATTCTTAAACTGATTAACTAGCTGTAATATAGCTTTGTGAATTCATTGCACGGATGCTGTAAAGTCTGGACCTTGTGGTATATCTGTTCCTAAATAAGTGCTGTTTTCTCCCGTTCAATATTGCTGTAAACAGTGGCACCCAGGTAGCATATGTTTGACTTTTCTTTTTTAATGTTTCGTGTACAAACTACCATGATTTACTGTGTTTCCTCATTGTAAATAAACTTGTCTTCCTATCTGGATTTTTGTGTGTATGCGTGCTCTACCAACTAACTACTTTTGTGGTTTTAATCCTGTATCATTTCTTCTACCTTGTTTTGTGTAAAAGGGGAAAAATAAAAAAGCTGGAATCCCCCCACCCCCCAAAAAAAATCCTTAATCGGGATAACCAGCAAGGACCTACTGTATAGCACAGGGAACTCTGCTCAATGTCATGTGGCAGCCTGGATGGGAGGGGGGTCTGGGGGAGAGCGGATACACGCATGTGGACGGCTGAGTCACTTTGCTGTGTACCTGAAACTATCACAACATTGTTAATTGGCTATAATAGAAAATAAAAAGTTACAAAAAATCCTTAATCGGACTCACACTGTCTCTACCAGATGAAGTCCAAATTCTATAATATGGCATCCAAGACTCTTCATGATTTGGCCCCTAACGCTCTCCTGTACATATTCCAGCTATTCTGAAATTTTTACTTTTCTTCACACATGCCATGTTCTCTCAGACTTCCATTCCTTTGCATACACTGGTTCTTTGGTTTGGAAGGTCCTTCCTAACTAACTCCTTTTACAGCTACCTCTTCTGTGAAGGTTTCTTAGCACCACCCTCCCCCACAGTCCTTCTGCATCTTTTCTTCCCAGTGTGTCGTGAATACCTATAGCCTCCATCAGCACCGATTAGATTACAGATCAAAAGTCACTTCCTGGGAAGTCTGAAATCCAGAAAAATCTATGAAAATGAAAATATTTTTTGGTAACTCATTGGATGGCAAAAACTGAACTCTCTGTATTTATAACCTCAATTGATTCTGCTTTGTTTGAATATTCACTAATTTTGTTGCAGAAATATTAACGAGTTTCATTAGAGTGAAGCCTCGGACCCTACTGGCGTTCTTATGTAACACGTAGCATATGCACCTGAGGCCCATTCCAAAAATGGCTACCGCAATATTTCTCGTCCCACGAGTTCTAGAACTTTCACTGCTCATCAAGAGGTGAGTTCTATTTCCTCTCCCCTTGAAAATGAGAGTAATATTAATATGGACTTGGTGAGTAAAAGCAGTGAATGACACCCATTGACTTCCCAGGCAGAGTCATTAGAGATGATATGCCTTCTGCCAGTTCTCCTCTCTCTCAGAATTCTTCCCTTGGAACCCAGCCACCATATCGTGAGGAAGCCCAGCCACATGGTAAGATCACTTGCCCACAGCCCCAGCTAAGGTCTCAACCACCAGCCAGCATCGACTGGCAGATGTGTGAGTGAGTGATGCCTTCAGATGTTGCTTGCCCTTGGCATTCAGGTGCCCCAACTGTTGGCCGAATGGAACAAAGACAAGGCGGTGCCACCACGCCCTGCACAAAATGCAGATATATGAGAAAAATAAACATTTTTGTTGCTTTAGGGCACTAAGTTTTGGGGTAATTGTTCCGCAGCCGTAGTCACTGGAATCCCATCTTCACAAAAATGTGAAATATTCTTAATTCCAAAACCCATCAAAGGTTTCAGATATGTATACTCTAATTGTGCATTTATATATCAATTTTCCAATGGAATTAGAAGTTTCTAAGAACAAGAACTAAGTCTTTTTATCTTAGTATTCTCAAAACCAATGTCTAAGATTAGGTAGGTCCACGAGGCATGTTTATTGAACGAATTTTGAATGAATGGGTCAATAAACAAATGAATAAACACAGTCCCAAACGAACGGTTATTTTAAAATAGTTTTGTGGGGGACTATACTTTCATTTAACTCAATCCATTGCTCAAAAATCATTTAGAATGACTTATTTTTATAATTATTTTCAGTTGAGGAGCTATACAAAAAGTGTCATTAATGTTGCTACTTTGTTTTTATCCAGAAGTGTTACCTGTTATGATTACATACTTTACCCATCACAGTATGTTCCAAATTGTCTTTGGCTGTTTCCAAAAGTCAAATGCGTCTTTAAGGATGAAGATTTTCCATTACTGAGAACAATCAAAATAATTTGACGTAAACTCTGAAGGTAATTCCCAAACAGAGACCCCAGCGTTTTTGAACAAGGCAATGTTCAAATGCAACGCAATGATGCATAAATGCAAAGATTTCAACATCCACGTCGACAACTTCGGGGAAAAAATTCCATTAATTTGGAGTGTAAGTTCTACTTTGCATGACAAAAATATGTTTATCTCATGGTCACACATCATGTCACACATATATTTATCTATATGCGCGGAAAGGGAGGAAAGGAGGTAAAGAGGAAATCCACAGTGTCATGAAGACATGAAAAGATGATGTCAATTTCTTTTTTTAATGTTCCTGTCGAGCATAACTGTTTTAGTGCTCCCAGGGAATCTTATAAAGATGGAACAAACAAGGCACTAGTTTTACAGTTTTGCTGCCCAACATTTGTTTGATCAGAATTTGGTGGATCCTTACTGCCCCGCTTTTCCCCCTCTTCACTTTGTATGAACAGCATAAGCTAGGTTGTATGTAGGTGTACCCGAGGATAATTCACATCCCAAGGAAACATCACTGTGACAGCAAAAGGTCATTAGATAAATATTAACCACAGTGTCTCAGAAAATGCCAAAAGGGGACAGATCTTACCAACCCCAGCAAAACTTCTTGAAAATCCTCTTTCTCCTCTCTGAAATCTTCACAGGAACAGTGCCTCCAGACTCCCTTCTTTCTCTACATTTCCCCTCCAAACTCCCCTCTCCCCCTCTGTCTCATATCCCCCCTTCCACACACACACACACACACACACACACACACACACACACACACACACACACCGCCTTCTTCCTTTTCTGCATTACCGCTCTCATCTTCTGAACCTGTTCCTTTCTCCTTTTGTCACTTTCTGAGATCGGTGGAACTGTCCTCAGCTGCATTTAATTCCCTCCCTCTCCCATTAACCTGGTGCAGGGCAACCTGGGACCAGAGACACAGTGCCGGTGAAGACAGGATTCTCCTTGCCAAGGTGAGAAGTGGGAGAGGCTGTGAATCCTCAAGTATTTTTTTCTCTTGTCATACCAACAACATACAGGCAGAATTACGTTTCACTACACAGCATGATGGGCAACCTTAACCAGATATACTGTTAGGACATCATCAGGTACAACATGGCCTGGCTATAGCGCCCAGGTGAACAATTCAGGGAACATACTCACTGATAAATACTGCTGCAGCCCTGCTGGAAGCTGGTTAAATTGGTATTGATCTCAATGGCTGGGTAAAGCAGTCTTACGAGGAGGTTTCTCATGTCTGGGGCTACCTCATTCCTGAGGACCTCTTCCTTTTCCGGGTACCTCAGCACCACTTTTCTAGGCCTAAGATGGTGTTTAAAGCTCCAGAAAGTGCCAAGAGCCCTCCTACATCCCCATCCCCTCCCCTTCTCTATGGCCTCTGAACCCTGGGTGAAGTTCTGGAGATTAAAGGGTAGGGAAGCTGCCGGAACGGAAATTCCTGTTAATGATAGGGTTGCCAAATAAAATATAGGCCACCCAGTTAAATGTGAATTTCACATAATGAATGAATGATTTTAAAAATAAACTATAAGTATATCCCGTCAATATTGGGGTCATACTAAGAAATTATTCATTCTTTATGTGAAATTCACATTTAACTGGGTGCTTCTGTTGGATTGTTTGCTGCTACCTAGATCTGGTAACCCTAATTTATGATAAACAACCAAGAGTGAAAACCTTAGGCTTCAAAGTGGGGATTCCTAGGCATACACTGCCTCTTGAGTTGCCCACAAGAAAATATACCTGAAACACCAAAATATCAAAAAAGCAGTCTCTGAAAACGTCAAGATCAGACAGAGGGAGTCTGCAGCATTAAGATGCTTAAGTAGCTGGAAATGTTTTATTGGTGTCCTACAGACAGAGACCAAGTCAGCTGGTCCTTCGAATATATGGTGTGGTAGCCACATGAAAATGTACTTGTCAGCAAGTACAGATGAGCTCAAAGTCTCTTCTCAGTTCCAGGAAAGGGAGCTGGGAATTTCAAAGCAAAGAGCTTATAGGAATGTTTAAAAACCGGAAGGAAATCTCCATTGCCAAACTGACATGATGCAGATCAAAGATACTACAGTGAAATAGAACTACACTGACCGGGAAAACTTAAAGAGGGTTGAGGGTAGTCATCAGCCAAAGTGTTCAAAAAACCCATGATTTTTTTTCCCTTGAAAAACACTAATACAATTGAGTAGAAAAGTGAAAATTTGGAGTGATAAAATACAGTCTAATCTGGCTAATTCACACTTTCTTATCTTCAATCCTGATCATTCTCATAAAAGAAGAAGAAAAAAGACATTTCACCCTAATTCTTCAGAAAATGAAACTACTGCAGTCTCACTTCATAGGGCTAAATCATTATTTTAGAAGCAAATATGGAATATATTTTTACATAGTTATACACTATTTCAGTTAAATTAGTAAAAATTATTAGAATTGTATGATGTATCTATATAGATTATTGATTACTAATAATCAAATTATAAAACCAGAAGAATCACCAAATTACCCAAGTTTCATAGCAGATATCTAATTTATTTGTTTTGCTTTGCTGTTTTAAAAACTATTGCTACATTACCTCCACTAGATACAGATCTCATCAAAGCATTCTTGAGCAAAGGTTTTTAACTGCAGGGCTTCCCTGGTGGCGCAGTGGTTGAGAGTCCACCTGCCGATGCAGGGGACACGGGTTCGTGCCCCGGTCCGGGAAGATCCCATATGCCGCGGAGCGGCTGGGCCCGTGAGCCATGGCCGCTGAGCCTGCGCGTCCGGAGCCTGTGCTCCGCAACGGGAGAGGCCACAACAGTGAGAGGCCCGCGGACCGCAAAAAAAAAAAAAAAAAAAGGTTTTAACTACAAAGGATTTCACAGGTGAAATGAGCCCGTTTGGTCCCCCAGCAAGGATGGAACAGAGCCCGTACAAGTTTAGGGGCAGCAGTAGCTATGGAAAGTAATGAGTGCGAAGCAGCTTCCTGCCCGTACAACTACCCCCTGTTGCCTGAATAGGAAGGGGGCTCCCAGGTGAGTTTGAGTCAATGGTAAGATTCAGCCTGAGCAAAAGCAGAGCTTCCCTGAGAACAGATCAGGGAACTAGGAAGAGGCTTCAGAGTGAAGGCACAGGCAGGAACAGATGACAGTGCTGTTTATGTCTCCTCCGAAGAAGTCCAAAAACGACTTCGCACGTTCAGCGCTCCGTTTGAAAGGATGCTATTCTGCTGAAATATGACTTCAGAGTCACGATGGTTAATTTTATGTGTCAACTTGACTAGGCCATCGGGTCCCCAGATTGAACGTTATTTCTGGGTATATCTGTGGGAGTGTTTCTGGATGAGACTAGAAGTTGAATCAGTGGTCTCAGTAAAGTAGATCCCCCTCCCCAGTGTGGGTGGGCATCATCCAATCCATTAAGGGCATCGATAGAACCTTGAATAGAAAAAGGCAGAGGACGGAGAAATTTGCCCCTTTTGCTTGCTACCTGCCTGCTTGAGACGGGACACTGACCTTCTCCTGACCTTGGACTGGGATTTGCACCATCAGTTCCTATGGCTCTCAGGTCCTCAGACTCAGACTGGAATTACACCACCAATTTTCCTGGGTCTCCAGCTTGCAGATGCATTTCATGGGACTTCTCAGCCTTCGTAATCACACGTGCCAATTCCTCACATAAATCTCTTTATCTGTATGTCTACTGTTAACCGAAAACAATAAAGCAGCCAATTATTTTACCAGGAAAATGGGTTTATACTGGGGCAGCAAAGAATTGCCATTCGCGGTACGCAACTATGGCGAACCACCTGCAAGTCTGGTAAAACACAGGAGAGGAAACTTTTTATAGAGGAGAAGGGAGAGTTGGGAGGGGCTCTTACAAGCAAAGAGTCCATTGGAGGAAACTGGGAGTTGGAAGTATAGTGGCTTTTCATTGGCTGAGTTGTAACAGTCTCTAATTGGCTGAGCTGTTGCCAGACACAGAGAAAATTTTTCTTCCTCCTACTGGCCGTATTAAAGTAGTGTCACTTCGTGCTGGAGATACAAAGTAGGTCTCTTACTATTGGCATCTGTACTGACCTCAAGCAGTGTGTGTGTGACCACTGTTCTGCCTCCCAACTCCATTTCAGTGAAGTTCCCTTCATTAATTTTCACAGTATGTATATGTATTCTATATGTATATGTATATCTATATATCTATAGCTCTTCTATTGGTTCTGTTTCTCTGGAGAAGCCTAAAACAAGTCCATTAAGCATCACAGAGGGAAATGAACCCATACTCGCCAAACTGGAGGCCTCCTCCGGCACTTCCTCTCTCCCCATCCACAATCACTCACAATCTGAATTCCATTTCCTATATTTCATTCAGCGTTTTAGAAGTGACGGCCCTGTAAAAACAGCAGCTCTTTCTCATTTTAGCAGCTAACCAAACTGTAAACTCACCGAAGGCAGGAGAAGTCTCTCAGATCTGTATTTCCTAGGGGCCTAAAACCTAGAAGCAAGTGCTTTGCGCATAGATAGGGGTTTCAGTGAATTAATAACTGTAATCTCCAAATTGCTAACATTTACAAACAGTAATCAGCATTGTATTATTAATCTCCAAAACCAAACAAGACTGATTCACAGAGATCATTCTGCCTTCACAGTTCTCACCCAGACTCCTTCAGAAAAAGACCGAAGCACTCTGCCAGGGGAGCGGAGAACAGACTGCAGCCTCCGGAGGTATGGCTGTGGCTCTACCAAACTTTGACCAGCATTAAATTAGCCAACAGAAAATGAATGAAAGTCCTGTCAGCATGTTACACACATTGGGGAAAAGAACATAAGAAATCGTATTAACAAAATACGCCTCTCTTTCTATAGAATTTGTTCATTTGACTTTTATCCCAAACCTTCTTTGACATAATTAACTAAAGACTGAAAACCGAAGATGTGAAACACACCAAAGCCCATTAGATTACACAGCCCACGTTATTGGGCCCCATGTACAATTACGTGTTCTTTATGGAAACATTTTCTAGAACTTTGTCTAACCCATTTCCAGTAGACTTGCTCTAAATGCTTCAAAGTCTTCTTCTGAAGAACTTATTCCAGTTAGACACATCTTGGATACCTGACAGTTATTCTGAGATTCCTATTTCAATTTGTCTCGTTTCCATTTTGCCTCATTACTCCTCCTTAGACCCTTTCCCCGTCACCATACTGTAGATAGTTTTCATCTTCCCTTTTAGGCATAATTTAACCATGCTTCACACATTAACTTGAGTAGACTGTATATGGTATAAATTACAGAGAACAGCGATGTGTGAAGACATACTGTGAATAAATTAAAGCATTAATTTCAGACATATCAAACTAACACTTTTCAAATTTGTGGTTCCTGTAATTTTCAGACCTGTTTCTGAGGTCTTTGGAATGGGGGAATTGAATGGAAAATTAGTCTAAAACGTCTACTTTTATTTCATAGGATGGAGACCGGCCATTTCCATGAATATTTAAAAGAGGAAGAATTTTAAAAGGTGAATTTAACACAGAGGACCTACTCAGATGTAAGGAGATGTTGACATTCAGACATATAGGTGAGAAAGACTGTTTAGCAACTCGCCAGACGTAATCACCACCAATCTAGCAGTGAAGAGAATTAACGTTATTGCCAATCAGGAGAGGACTTTACGGCCCTCTGAGTATTCGTGCAACTTGGTACAATGAGTCTGAGTTGACTGAAGAAGAGAACATGTTTATAATATGAAGGGAAGATTTAAAAATGAGAACCTAACTCAAATTTAACCGAAATCTCTAGGTGGAAATGAAAATATTCCCAGCACAGGCTCTCCTGGGATCCTGGGGTTTCTGGTTTCCACAACTGATACAGAATCACAGGATATACATGGAACTGGCACCAAAACACACACACACACACACACACACACACACACTTCTTTTTAGGTAGTGAGACTTGAGAAAAAGGATCAAGTTCATTCTTGTTCCCAGTTTTATTACTCTTCATAGTATTTATCACTTATGCCATGCCTGACACATAGTAGAAGTTAATAAATGTTGGTTGAACAAATTCATTTATTTGGCACTGATTTCTCTAGTTAAGGAATCAAATAGAAAGATACCATGCGTACCTCTCTGCTAAAAAGAGCTAACCCTCCCCCCGCAAACCGATATAGAATGGGAAAAAGTTCTTTAATTTCCTAAAGGTAGGCTTTGAGATAGTATTAGTCCTCAGAATATAACTAGGAAGCATCTAACATCTGACCATCTAATTAAGGACCTAAAGATGACGCTCATGAAGGCAGAGGCAGTGTCCCACTTTTCTCTTGATATCTGCTCATGACATGGGCATGGGATGAGGTAATAAATAAGAGCCAGTTGGAACAGCTGACCTACACTGTGTTAGCCCTCTATCTGAGCGCTTACATGCTTTCTTTTTGGCTGCACTGGGTCTTAGTTGCGGCATGCAGGATCTTCACTGTGGCATGCGGGATTTTCTTAGTTGCGGCATGAGGATTCTTAGTTGCAGCATGTGGACTCTTAGTTGCGGCATGCATGCGGGATCTAGTTCCCTGACCAGGGATCAAACCCAGGCCCCCTGCTTTGGGAGCACGGAGTCTTAACCTACCGGACCACTAGGGAAGTCCCCGTGAGCACTTACACGCTTTAATTCATTTACTTTTTACAGTAATTCTGCGTGTGGGGTATAGTTCTTACCCCCAGTTTCCAGTTCTTACCATAAGGCATTCTAAGAGGATTAGTATCAATAAGTAACTGCCAGTTATCCATGTATTGTCTCTCAGCTCCAAACCCACCCTTCTGTGAGCGGGAGGCTGGCGGAATGTGAGGCTGTCAACAGAGGGCGCCAGACAGACACTGCAAGGCCACAGCCCCAGGAAGACCCTCCATAGCAGGTATTCAGGTGGGAGCCCGGTGGCTAGCTTGGAGGAGTCCAGCTGCACTTCGGGCCACAGTGTCCTCACTGGGAGCTGTTTCTGCAGACCAGCTCTGGTCCCACCTTCAGGAACGTCTCTCCCCACTAGCAGGCTACATGTTCACGAGGTAGCCACAGCTTCTCGGAAGGGGAGTGACTCCCAGCCTTGGGGTTGGGGGTGGCTTAGGGGGATGGAGGTGAGGGTGGGAGTGGGCCCCTCCCTTCATCCTAAGTCCCTTTATTGTCTCCTCTCCTTCAGCCAAGACGCAGTGGCTGCAACCTCTGTACCCCTTGGATACTTTTTATCCCGTTTAGGAGCTGAGCTCCTTCTACTGGTTAGGAGTTCTTCACATTAAATTGTCCCGATATAGTGCTGGGAGGATGCTGTATTATATCACACCCCGAACTGGCCAAGATGGTGCCACTAGGAAGCAATCAAGCTGGACTTCAAAGCCAGGAGGCCTGATACCAGAGGACACACTCCAAACTTCAATGCTATGTTGTCTCAAACATTTGGGAGAAAATCCAGGTAACTTCCCCTATGGCCTGGGCACCACTAATGCCACAGGAAGAATTTACTTACCTAGGAATTTCATTCAATGGCAAAGATGAGAATTGTGATACAGAAGTAAGGTGCTCGATTGCACCTCCTCAAGTATGGCACAGACTAAAACCATGACCATGGATTTTCATATTTCAAATCACTTTCACATGCAGGATTTTACCCAAACAACTTTGTAGAGGGAATAAGCCATGTGTTATTATTCCTGTAGATATAGAAACTGAGGCCTGGAGACATTAAAAATTTACATGGGTAGTTGTACTAAGGTCTCCCAACTCCCAGCCAGAACTTTGTCTATAATACCACCGTCTTGTCTTGAAGTTTAGTTGCTCTGGAGTCGATCTGACAAGGAGACCAAAAAGACCCACGTCCTAATTCTTGGAGCCTCTGTGTATGACCTTATATGGAAAAAGGGTCTTTGCAGATGTGGTTAAGTTGAGAATCCTGAGGCACAGAGATTATTCTGGAGAATCAGGGCGGCTCTAAATGCCATCGTAAGAGTCCTTATAAGAGACAGGCAGAGGGCTTCCCTGGTGGCGCAGTGGCTGAGAATCTGCCTGCCAGTGCAGGGGACACAGGTTCGAGCCCTGGCCAGGAAGATCCCACATGCCGTGGAGCAACTAAGCCCATGTGCCACAGCTACTGAGCCTGCACTCTAGAGCCCGCGAGCCACAACTGCTGAGCCCGCGCACCTAGAGCCCGTGCTCTAGCAACAAGAGAAGCCACTGCAATGAGAAGCCCGCGAACCACAACGAAGAGTAGCCCCTCGATCACCACAACTAGAGAAGCCTACGTGCAGCAACGAAGACCCAACGCAGCCAAAAATAAAATAAAATAATAAATAAATTTATTTAAAAAACAAAGAGAGAGACAGGCAGAGTGAGACTTCACACACACAGAGAAGATGTCATGAAGACAGAGGCAGAGACTGCAGGGATGCGGCCACAAGTGAAGGAATGCCTGCAGCCTCCAGAAGCTTGGCCTCCAGAAGTAGGCCAAGAAAAGTTCCCCTCCAGAGCCTCTGGAGGGAGCACAGCCCTGCTGCCACCTGAATTTTGGCCCAGTGGGATGGATTTCTGACTTCCGGCCCCCAGAACTGTGAGAGAACAAATTACCACAATTTTAAGCCACCAAGTTTGTGATAATTTGTTACAGCAGCCTCAGGAAACTAACAGATTGACAAATTCAAGTTTAAAAGAAAAGCATGCATATAGAAAATAATTTCTTTTTCTTTTTCTTTTTTTTTTTTTTTGGTCGTACCATGCAGCTTGCAGGATCTTAGTTCCCCAACCTGGGATCGAACCCACACCCTCAGCAGTGAAAGTATGGAGTCCTTACCACTGGACCACCGGGGAATTCCCTAGAAAATAATTTCTTAATGTGATATAAAAAGACCTATACGGTTGATCCTTGAGCAACACTGATTTTAACAGCACGGCTCCACTTATACTGTACTTGGATTTTTTCCAGTAGTCAGTGTTACAGCACTGCATGACACGCAGTTGGTTAAATCCTCGGTTGCAGAACCTCTGATGTAGAGGAACCACAGATAAGGAGGAACTGCATATACAGAAAGCGGACTACAAGTTACATTCAGATTTTTGACTGTGCCGAGGGTCAGCGCCCCTAACCCCTGAATTGTTCAAGAGTCAACTGTAAACCCACTTTCATTAAATTTCAGAATGTTAAGAACATTCAGAATGAAAATACAAGCTACAGATTAGAAGACATTTGTCATATAAATATTCTACAAAGGATTTCTATCCAGAATATGGAAAGAACTCCTTCAAATTAATGAAAAAGACCAACAACTCAAAAAGTTTTAAACGGCCAAAAGTCTTGAACAGGCCCATCACAGAAAAGGATGTCCAAATGACCAACAAGCACATGAAAATGTGCTTAATGTCACTGCAAGTTAAAATCCCAATGAGAGGGCTTCCCTGGTGGCGCAGTGGTTGATGGTCTGCCTGCCGATGCAGGGGACACGGGTTCGTGCCCCGGTCCGGGAAGATCCCACGTGCCGTGGAGCGGCTGAGCCTGCGCGCCATGGCCGCTGAGCCTGCGCGTCCGGAGGCTGTGCTCCACAACGGGAGAGGCCACAACAGTGAGAGGCCCGCGTACCGCAAAAAAAAAAAAAAAAATCCCAATGAGACAATGGTATGCCACTACACCCTGATAATACCACGTGCTGGTGAAGATAAGGGACAGCTAGCACTCTCATACACTGCTGGTGAGAGTGCAAATTGGTACAACTACTTAGGAAAACTATGTTACAGTACCTACTAAAGCCAAACATACACACACACACACACACACACATATATATATACTATAATTCAGAAATTCCACTCATGAACATATACACAAGGTAACATGTGCTTATATCCACCAAAAGACACAAACTGAAATGTACAAGAATATCCATCAAGAGTAGAATGGATAAAAATTTGCAGTATGTTTATATAATGAACTAATATAGAGCAAAGAAAAAGAATGAACTCCTACTGTACCCAACAACAGAAGTGAACCTCACAGACCTAATGTTGAACAAAAGAAGCCTGACACAAGATGGTACACACTGTACGAGGACATTTTTTTTTTTTTTTTTTTTTTTTTTTGGGGACGCGGGCCTCTCACTGTTGCAGCTTCTCCCGTTGTGGAGCACAGGCTCCGGACGCGCAGGCTCAGCGGCCATGGCTCACGGGCCCAACCGCTCCGCGGCATGTGGGATCTTCCCAGACCGGGGCACGAACCCGTGTCCCCTGCATCGGCAGGCAGACTCCTAACCACTGCGCCACCAGCGAAGCCCTGTACGATGCCATTTTTATGAAGTTCAAGGACACGGGAAACCAAGCTCTAGTGGTAGAGGTTAGACTTGCGGAGTCCTTGTAAGGTTTATCTGCTGGGAGGGGAGCAGCTCCCACAGGGGAGCTGACCGGTGTGCTGGAAGTGTTCTAGATCTTAACCTGGAGGGAGGGCAGTTATACGGATGTAGACGGAAGCAAAAGAAATTGATTGAGGTGTACACTTCAGAGGCATGTTCTTTACTGTATATAAGTTAGATCTTAATAAAAAAAGAACATTAAATTTTTATCTTAAAGAAATGGCAGAAAGGTAGTAAGGTTAACGTATCACATTTAAGAGTCAGGAAACTGGTATGGCATTCGAGTTTCACTAAAAAATGGTCTTATGAAAACTGATGGTCCTCATTTGCAAAACTGGAATATTGATATCTACCAACCTCCTATGGCAATTAAGGGCATTAGATAATGTGTAAGTATTCTTGAATTCCTATAAGAGAAGCCTCATATAAATATAAGGTAACATTTTGGGTGACACATTCCAAGATCTCATTTTCACTTAAGTAATCTCTTACAGATACTACCTCCTGTCTTTTAAGTTACAGTCGCTAAACCCATAAAGTAAATGAAAGTGGAAACTTGAGTTATGCCAGCAACAAACTGATAAACTGAGGCTCCAGGAGGGCCGCCTCTTATTCTTTCTATGACCCTTCTGAAGGGTGATCATCATAAAATGAAAAGTTAATACTTATTAAATCTTCCTGAAGGATTCAGAATCTGCTTACAGGGTTTTCAATTCCAGAGACTCCAATCAAAGATTTATAAACAGCCTCAAGCCCTAATACCATCCTGCTTATCTGCTTCTTTTTGAGGGTTAAACAATAACCAGGTGTAGTCATATCTATGTACACAGCATGATTGAAATCATATAATTCCTCTAAATCTGAGCCGCCTAATGTGGTAGCACTGGCCACATGTAGCTATCAAGCACTTGAATTTGGCTAATCTGAATTGGTTTGTCCTCTAAGTGTAAAATACACACCATTTTCAAGAGAGTGTACACAGAAAAAGAATGTAAACTATCTCATTGATATTTTTATATTGATTACATGTCAAAATGATAGTATGTCTAATATACTGGGTTAAATAAGATATATTATTCAAATAAATTTAACCTGTTTATTTTTACTTTTTAAAAATGTGGCTACTATAAAACTTTAAATTCCATTTATGGCTTGCATTATATTGCTATTGGACAGCAGGGCTGTAAATACAGATGGAGATCTTCATAATGCTATTCCTCTCAGGACAGAGTTTTCAGAAATGGAGTTTTAAAAATTAGGGTTAAGATTGCTTAAATGTTCTCTGGCCAAATTACCTGTCTTATGTCAGAGATTAAAACCTACATTTAATCTTTATAATCAACTGAGTTTTAGAACGGTCATATGATAAGATATTTGGCCTACCTGAAGTCATGGAATATTTGACCAGTCTTCCCTGAGCTTTAATAATATGTAAACCTGCGGTTCTAAAACCTTTGGGGAAACTTGAACTACTGAAACAGAGATGTGACCTTAGTACGTCTCCTACAGGACTATCCAGAACACACCGACACAAAAAGTATATTCAATTAACCAAAAACAATACTGCTACAAACTGAACTGTGTCCCCTGTCCCCGAACTCTTATGTTGAAGCCCTAGCCCCCAAATGCGATGGTATTGAGAGGTGGGGCCTTTGGGAGGTAATTAGATTTGGATGAGGTCATGAGGGTGGGGCACTGATGATGGGATTAATGTTCTTATAAGGAAAGGAAGAGATGAGAGCTGTCTCTCTCTCCACCGTGTGAGGTCACTGCAAGAAGGCAGCCATCTCCGTGCCAGGAAGAGAGCCCTCACTAGGAACTGACCCTGCCAGACCTTGATCTGGGACTTCTAGCCTTCAGAACTATGAGAAAGTAAATTTCAATGTTTGAAACTACCCCATCTATTGTATTTTGTTATGGCAGCCCAAGCAGCTATTACCTACCACTTGAAGCAATCTCTTTCTAGCTAAACATCATTAATCTTTACTTAATGCTAATTATGAATATATACCTTTTTGTTATATAAGGACAGGCCTGACCTAGGGCCTCTGGAGACCAACTTGCTCACAGACCATTTTTGTTGAGCCAGGAAAAAAAGTCAAGGAGAACGATCATTGTTTTAAAACATTATCACAATGAAACATTTTTTCTTAACTGTATCAAAATTATTTTCTTAAGCAAATGGAATTCATATTCCCACTTGAACTGAAAATGCTAAGTTTTTAATATCCCCCTAGGGATGTGCTTCCTGGTATGTCACCTTCAATGATTTTATCATAGCTTAAGCATAATAAAAATCTCATTGTATGCTCCAAGGCATGAACGATCCTAAATGTTCCTCAATCAGTACAGTGCTCAGCCTTGTGGCTTCTGGAATAACATTTTTGTTTGTTTGTTTTCATTTATTTTATTTGTTTATCTTTGGCTGCGTTGGGCCTTTGTTGCTGTGCACAGGCTTTCTCTAGTTGCAGTGAGCGGGGGCTACTCCTCGTTGCGGTGCGTGGGCTTCTCATTGCGGGGGCTTCTCTTGTTGTGGAGCACAGGATCTAGACACGCGGGCTTCAGTAGTTGTGGCTCGCGGGCTCTAGAGCGCGAGCTCAGTAGCTGTGGCACACGGGCTTAGTTGCTTCACGGCATGTGGGATCTTCCCGGACCAGGGCTCGAACCCGTGTCCCCTGCCTTGGCAGGTGGATTATTAACCACTATGCCACCAGGGAATTCCTGGAATAACATTTTTAAAGGCATTACAAAAAAAGAAAGAAAGGGTCCCAGCCCAGGGAGCAGCCTCATACGCTTTGTTTCTTTAGAAATCTTCAAAACATCTTTAGGTGTTTGGTTTTAAAGAAGGAGGGGCAAAAAATGGTAGAGAACCAAATAGGGTAGTTGATCAACCCTTGTTATCACGTTAATCCCTTCTGCCACCTTTTAGAACTCCAAAAAATCTATACAAAATTTTGTCCTGCTCATATTTTCTTGGAAAAGGCCCTGAGCTCTGAACATAATCTCCAAGGAGACAGTGACCAAAACAGTAAAGAACCTCTTATTTAAGGGTTTGTTTTAGTGAACTCGGTGAATGGTCCTCTCTCTCACCTCCATGCCAGGTATAACCAGCCTCCCCACTTGCCACATACAGGCCACCTAACATAAGACCTCAGAAGGCATACCAGGCTCTGCTTCCACTCGTTGCCGGGTTACCTTGTTCCTTGATTTAATTTCCTGGTGTGTATATGTTTACTCAGGTTGCTGTCTCCTCATTTGAACGAGACTCGCAGTGGAACCTGTTACCACACTTATCAACATACCCTTTCCCCTTATTCCTCTCTACTCTTTTGAGGCCACCTGAACTTGTCACAGTGCTGGATGGGTTGTCCATCTCTTTACTCTCTTTGTGTTCTGGTCTAGAGATGATCAGTTTGGTGGCGGTACTCTTAAGCTTGTCAGATCACATTTCTGTCCCGCCAGTCCCAGGTGGTATAGAATTCTCTTCCATTCTCACAATAAAGTTGTTGTGAGAAAGCAGTGGTGTGCTCTTAGCTCCCTAGAAAAGAATATTGTATAAAACTAATACAAGCTTTCGGTTTCCTCCAATTATTCTGGCATTGTCACACCAGAAGGCAGAGCTCTCTGCACCTGCCTTGGCCATTTCTTCCCTAAGAGTCAGCAGAGCGCTCGGGCACCCCCTGACGTCGCACCGCTCACCCCTTCCACCCTCCCCAAAGCCCCCATTTCAAGTTCTCTCCTTGAACGTAACTCCCGATCTTCCTACAGCCCTCCTCGTATTGGGGTAGAGAACTGAAGCTCACTCTTTTCCATACTCGGCTCATCAGTCAATTCTAGAATCTCTTTTCCTTGCAGAGCGCAGATGGGTAAGTTTTTGGGTTTCGGTTGATTTCTTTTTTCCCCCCTAAAACTTGCCTGAAACCAGTGAGTCTGGCCCTCGCACACCCGGAATCCCAAGGCGAGGAGTGGGCTGGCCAGGAGGGTCCCCGACACCCAGGGCTGTTGAGAACGAGATCGGCCCCGGGCAGCGGCGAGGAGACGCAGGCGAGCTCGGGCCCCGGAGCCGGGCCCCCCGGGCAGCCGCGCCCCGACTCGCCGACCCCCGCGGCGCCGGCGTCCGGACCCCCGCACCG